>NW_027528345.1:2018327-2065574 GCF_008692635.1 Crocuta crocuta
TTTTTTTTTTTTTTTTTAACTTTTCATTCTCACTGGCTAATTAAAAATGGTAAAATAATTAGTAATAATGCCAGTTAAATAATTATAATGCCCTTAAATATATTGTCTCATTTAACTTTGAATAAATTTTGTTATTTCATTTTGCTCATGAAGAACTTAGAAAAGATACCTAAATTTGTTCACAATCTACAGCAAATCAAATATTGGAGACAGTATTTTTATCCATTGCATACTGACTCCAAAGACTGCTCCTACCCACAATGCCATCCTCCTGCAAGGCAAATATAAAATGGTCTTTGATCCATTAATAAAACCTTGCTTTTAGTATTTAAATATCTCTTGGAGCCTAGATGTTAGTGATAAAATTGTTCATTATTTAAGGAATAGATTGTGTATGCTTTTTTCTGATAAATTATTAATCTACATTTATTCTAACTACTTTTACAGAGTGCTTATGTAAATTTGTTTTACTACCTAGTCACTAGAAAATAATCCAATAATTTGATTCAGACTAAAAATATAATTATTCTTCATTCAGTCTATGACTATGTAAATGTAAAGAAATTGACATGTTTCAAATTGTATATTGAACACAAAAATATATTATAAATTAATGTCATGGTTACTAGGAAGTGACTATTGGGCATAGTATGTACTTTATTGTTACTAACAACAGTACTTTTGCATTTTCCAAGTTCAAGACCTTAATCTAAAATTAAATGGAACTAAACAAGAATTACATTTGTGTAAATTTTTTACTTGGAAAAAGGCAATGGTTTTGCTTTGTTTGATAATTTGTAACTCATAGACGACTCCTTACAGAGCACTTCACAGTTTCTCTCCCAAGAGAGCTCTCAGTGACTTTAATTTGTAAGATCAGCCTCTATGGAAATAACATACTTCTGTTTTTTAATAAAAAATTTATATATGATGGCAGTTGAAGCACCAAAGTGATTTTTTGAAATGAAATTCACATATATTTTTTAATTGAAACATGAATTTAATCTTTCCTTTATTAGGCTCAGATAAGAGAATTCCACCAGTATTAATTGTAGGTAAGTCAACATTAACATGACCAAAATATTCTCTGTAGAATGTGGCTTTAGTATTTTTATGTTTTCCATTTGAACACTGAAAAATATCTAAGAGACTATGATATTCTTTCCAAATTATAACCTAATACAAATTAATCTTTTCATGAGAAATTAAAAATGTGCATTTATAAATATAGGTGTGTTTTTAAGTTTTAGTGTCATAAAAACAGCTTTCAGTAACAGGTGAGAAAATATGAAATTGTAACTGTGCATTTGTAAAAAAAAATTGATATTATAGTAACTAGAATAAAGGATATAATAGAAGTCTCAATTTTATCAAATTAATAAAACATGAACTTCAAATTAGGGTCTGGTAGCATAGGGCTTTTGCTTTTTCTATTCTTATGCCTTCTTAAATCATAACAAAGGCATATTGATTCCCTTACATAATAGTTAAATTCTACACTAGTTGTGTACAAATGTACAAAATCAATAAAATAAAAATAACTCTAGAAATATCCCTCTCATTTAAAAAAAAGGCAGTGCCATATTTCTCAGCCTATTAGTGTTATTTATCACCTACCCTGTCCCTGAAAATTTTTAGCTTTTATTGCATCCTGGTATCTCTTTTTAGACTTAGCACAGTTTTAAAAGATAAGCAAAAGAGGTTTAATCTTTAGAATATCTCATTTTTCTCAATTGCTCTCCCTTTACACTCTTTCAGTATGTACATTCAAATGTTAGCTCTATGAAGACAGACATTTTTGTCTTATTTCATTCACTGATATAAAATCCCCTTGGGGTCTTTCTCTGATGAAGTGCTTGGTTTTGGTACTTATCCGCCTGATCCATTAGATTCTCCCTTTGTTGAATGGGGACCATTCAACATGTAGTGCTGAGTGAGCCACACATGCCTACTGGCCAGAGAAATCTGTTAAAACAGGCGTTTCCAACACAGATTAAAGTGGAAATAATTAGAAAGCTATCTGTTTGGACACTCGACATGAAACTTTTTGTACGGTTGTGGTGATTAAATAATGCAAAATATCTCTTTCAACCACCCAAACACCCAGAACTTACTGTTCCATTTCCTCCCTCAAGAGGCCACAACTTCCACGGAAAGTGTTGGCACCAGTGGAGGTGGATTCAAAACAGGTAAGAGGGACCAGTTCCCATCTTCTTGTTACCACTAATGATGACATTTTTAGGAGAGCCTAGAGAGAGAAAGTTTCTGGGGAGCAGTTCATATTTACCTTACTAATATTGCACATTTGGCCAACTAAGTCTTTTTCAGTTTTGAATTTTTTTTCCTGAAAAGCTACTAATAACAGAGTCTACCATCTTAGCTGTAATCCCTGAAGATGGAATGATTGTACTAATTATTCTGATAAATTTTTTCCTGTGGAATTATAACCATTATAAGCATTTGAAGAGGGAAAGGGTCAGTAAACTTTCTATTGCTGAGAAATGGAGAAGAGCCACATGGACCCTGGAGACATGTCTGCCCTATATGGATAAATGTTTGCTTTTCACAAGAAGGCACTGAAGAGTGAGGTATTTCCCCAAAGTCTGGGGTTCTGAGCACACTCATACCTTCTGTTGCTACACCATAGCAGGTACCACTGTAGCATCACCAAGCCAAGTCACTGGGAGTAAAACAGGTGAGAGCGACCAGACATAGAATTCTGGGAAGGTTACCTTAGGTTGACAACATTGTCACTCTGGTTGCTTTGGTAATAAAATGGTTGACAAGAAAATACATAGGGATCGTCATCAGAGAAGTGCCAGAGAGTAAGCCAGTTAGATATAAAGAAGATATACTTGGGTTACTTTTAGAGGCATGTTTTTAGGAAAGAAACAAGAGCACAGTGACGACTGCTGTTCCTTTGTATTTCAGTCACTACGGGGGTAGCCCCTGGCATAACTGTTGCCCCTGGAAGTTCTAACACAGGTGAGCTAACGAGATGGTAGGGAACTTTCCACATGTTCTCCCATAAATTGCATGATACCTCTGGGATTAGTCATTTTTTTTTAAAATGTTTTATTTATTTCTGAGAGAGAGACAGCGTGAGCAGGGGAGGGTCAGAGAGAGAGGGAAACACAGAATCTGAAGCAGGCTCCAGGCTCTGAGCTAGCTGTCAGCACAGAGCCCGACGCGGGGCTCGAACCCACAAACTGTGAGATCATGACCTGAGCTGAAGTCGGATGCTCAACCGACTGAGCCACCCAGGCGCCCCTCCTCTGGGATTAGTCTTTGCAGGAATGCCATCTGTCTTTTCCATGACCCTAAATATTTTCCAATTAACTCTTTCCTCCTCTCCATCAGAGGCCACAACTTTCTTAGGAGAAAATGAAACAACCAGAGTTGGAATAGCCACAGGTGAGTACTGCTAAGCTAATACCTGTACTTCATAACACTTCTTAAAACAGTCTTCTGAAAAAAATATATACTATTTGTATATGTTATGTTAAGCAAGTTCAGAAAAAAGGACAAGACAGTCATTACATTGCCTCCTTATCTCCTGAGTTTACAAGAACCTTCAGTAGACCATCATGAAGTCAAACTAATGACAGATGGATAGGGACAAACTAATGTGGAGGGAAACTTCCCATCTCTCCTCCCAAAGAAAGGGGCATGATGGTTGAGAACTTTCTCAGTAAAATTATTATAGAAATAAATATTACATAGGGGTATATATGGATTAGTTTTTGGCATTCAAAGTCTCAGGGTTATAGTTTACTGCTACATGGAGACTTTAGATTCCTGTTTAAATCCCATGGTGGACAAGTAATTGAACCTAATGACTGCTGCCCCTTTTTTGTTTTAGGTACTACTGGTGTAGTCTCTGAGAAAATTCCGGAACCTGGAAATTACAACACGGGTAAGTCTAAAAGTACATGCAAAATTGGGCCATTGGATGATATATTCTGACAACAGCACACGCTGGTCTTTACCTCTTCCTTCCTTTTCCCTGTCAGAGGCCACAACGTCCACAGGAGGAAGTGGGACCACCCAAGCAGAACTTCTAGGAGGTGAGCTCTTTTAGTGTGAGGCTTTGGGGTTTTTATCAAATCTGTTTGTGTGGCTACAATGAACACCTGACCTGGGAGAGGGCCTTGCATTTCGTCTGGGAAATATAACATGCCAGAGTCACACACCTGGGCCTGCTTAGAAATTCTATAGCCTCAAGACGTCTCCATATGGATTTCCAGACACCCAGTGTTGCAGAGCTAGTCATTGGATAGCAGCGATGAAGGCAGCCCCTGCTGGTCAGCCCCTGCCTTGCAAGGCCCCTGACCTTTTACATAGTTTGCTGTTTTCCCACTTCCTAACTTCTGTCACATTGAGTTATTTGTTCTGTCGATTGTCCACTGCCAGTCTCCAGTTGCTAGAATGTAAGCTGCATCAAGGGAGGGATCTTTGAATATCCTGTTCACTGATACGTCCAAGGGCCCAAAAAAAATATTTCACAGATGAGATGCTTAAGAAGTATGAGTGTAATGATAAAATGTATACTTACTTTGAAGTTTCACTCTATTTGCTTTAATAGGTACCACCATGATTTCACAGAGTTCCAAGCCAGGTATAATGGACTAAACAAATTCATCATATGAGAGTATTAGAGTTAAGGAGTGGTTTTTAAACGTCTGACTATCTAAATGCCTCAAGTAATTATCTGCCTTTTTCTTCTTTTAGTCACCTCTGTCACTCCTAGGAGCCCAGGGGCTGGAAGGGAAACTGGGAGGGTGACATAAGGTCTCCTTCCACTTTCAGTGGAATGTATGGAAAAGGAACCCCAGTAGAACAAGGATTAGTAGGTGTGTCGGGAAAAGAAATTGTGGGAAGTAATTGATGGTTCACTTACTTCAGAAACAAAGATCGTCAGGAAAGGTCTTCCAGTGGTTCAATGCCATATTGACCCAGGAGCTAATGCTGTGTTGATCCCTTTATTTTTCTTCTTTTAGGTTTTACAGGGGAATTCTCTAGGACAACCATTATATCTGGAAGTTCACACACAGGTAATTTAATAAGAAATAAATCTCCATATTTAACCTCATAATATAGTTAGTAGACTTGCTCTGAAAAATATCAGTATAATTTTTTCCCTAATATCCAAAATCCTCAGACCTCATCATTCATCATTTTCTTCCCTCAGAGGCCACAACTTTAACAGAAGGCAGTGGTACTTCTGGAACTGGATCCAGATCTGGTGAGAATAATTAGCTCACAGTTTGGGGTTTAGTGTGAAATAGGAATCTCCCTGAAGTCACCTGCAGGGAGGTATGCCTTCCTATAGAGTAGTTTGCATTTGTTTTCAGCATTTTCTTAGATTTCACATATTTAATGTATGGAAGAGCTCTCAATACTGGCATTGAGCCTCACAGTTGCTATTTCTTAAAGATGGGCTGGGGGTGTAGTCAGTATGATAGGTTTCTCCTGTGATGGCTAATACATCATTAAGATGTCAGGGGGAGCTGAGGACTATTCAGTGTCTGGGAAGAAGAGAAAACTATGTGAACTCCTAAATAGGCCTGTCCTACAAAAGATTTTCTTACTCAAAGAAACGGTATTGATGCTCAGTATTTTCCTTGGCAAATTCAATATTTTTTCTGGTTTTCTTCTAATGGTAGGCACCACTGCAGTACCAGGAGGCCAAGCAACTGGGAGTGTGACAGGTGAACCTAGAAGAAAACCACCCTGTTTCCTCTATTTTGAAATAATGGGATGTCTAGGGAGGTTGCCTCAAATTGGGAACATTATTATTTTGATTGCTTTCTTAATGATAGGGGTCGTAGGAAAGATATATGATTCTCACTTTCATTAGGAAGCAGTGAAAGGGCCTCTTGATATGAGATACATCCAGATTTCCTTCTAGAGACGGGTCTTCAGGAGATAAACCTGAGTCACTGTGATGACTTCAGACCTTTGTGTTTCAGGCACCACTGGGGTAGCCCCTGGTACGACCGTTGCTCCTGGCAGTTCTGTTACAGGTGAGGCAAGAAGACAACGGGGAATCTTCCATATGTCCTCTCACAAATTAGATGTCTCCTCTAGTAGTATTCTGTAAAGAACTACCCACTCCTTTCTGTGGTCCTTAAATAGTTTCCAGTCATCTCTATCCTGTTTTCTTCTCTCAGAAGCCACAACTTCTGTGGGAGAAGGTGGAACAAGAATTAGCATCATCACAGGTGAGCACTGTTAAGGCACTAATTGTACTTTCTAACAACTTCCCAGTAAAAGGTCCTGACTGAAATATACAAAAACTCTTCGGATGTTCCATATATAGCAGTCTGGTGAAACATTTAACAGTTGTTCAAAATTTGACATCAATAAATTCTGCTCAGACACTTCAATTTCTCCTCCTTGTCCTCTAAGGAGGTTTCATCAAGGCATCATAGGGTCCATTATCTGACAGTTATACACAAGATGTATACCTAGAAGGTATTATTTCTGAATGTCCTGTGTACACTCCCAGTCTTTACTTTTTAAAAAATGTTTGTTTATTTATTTTTGAGAGAGAGAGAGGGAGAGCATGTGGGGAAGGGGCAGAGAGAGCTACACACAGAATCCAAAGCAGGCTCCAGGCTCTGAGCTACCTGCAAAGAGCCCAGTGTGGGGCTCTGACATATGAACTGTGACAATATCATGACCCAAGCTGAAGTCTGCTGCTTAACTGACTGAGCCACCCAGGTGCCCCTAGTCTTTACTTTTTCTTTCTCTTTTTTCCTCTGTTAGAAGCCACAACTTTCACAGGACGGAGCAAGACCACCCAAGGAGGACTGGCAGGCGGTAAGCTTTTCAGTGGAGGCCTAGGTCTCTCATCATTTCTCTATCTGGGTTAAGCATGAAAATGTGTGGGAGTGTGAGAAAGGGACCTGCATCTTCCATGTGGCCATATTTGTACAACTCCAGAGCTTTCCAGGTGAAATCTGAGCTTGGCTCTGTACACAAACAGCAAAGAGACTGGCAGGTGGCAAAACCACTCCAGGTTGGTAGGTGGCAGATATAATAAGGTACCTTACTTATGAGGCTTGTTTTGGGTAACCACAAGATGAGTCGATCTCTGCACCCACCACCAGAATCTTAAAAGTTTATGTAGAGACCTTAGGTGGGTTCAGTCACTCTACGCCATTCGGTTGGTCTCAGTGACACATTTCTCTCTCAAGACTGCTTCCTAGAAAATGGCTCCAGCTGTGGGAATGTAAGCAGAACATACATCCCTTACTCCCATTTCCAAAGTCCACCTCATAGGTCAGTTGACATTCACGTCCTCTCAGTGACCTCCTCTAACAATATTGTATTATACCAGTGAGAGTAGTGACTCAGCTTGGGAATTGCAGACTTATGTTCTGGCTCACAGAGGTGGTTTTTTCTGTTGTTTATTTGTTTCGTTTTTCTGGAAAAAAACGTATGAGTGTACATTGAATATATCCCATCCCCAAGTCCTTCTAATCCTCCTTACTCAATTTACCTTCTCCCCGTGGCTTGCCACTTCCTATCATCTCTCTCATATACGTGATGCGTATTATTTATTTTCTACCCCCCTTCACTAGAAAGCTTCATAAAGACACTGATTATCAAAATGCTCTAGTTAAGTCAAAGGCTACTACCTATAAAGATTAAAACCATGCTTAATCCCTTCCTTAGGCTCTTCTGGCACAACAGGTGGATATGTTCCTGGAAGTGAGGCAGGTAAGGGTGATTTAAAGATCTGCTTCTCTTTACCACATAGTGAAAGGGAAATCTCATAGTAACACCTCCATCCCAGATTGACCTGAGAAGTAAAACGCTGTGAAGTTGTTCAATTTCAATGTTATCCATAGTCTTAGGAAGGAGCTTCAGTGCTTTAGGGCCACATTAATGATTCTAAGATGAACTGAGGGTGAGAAAACCTCTATTACTCCATTTACTTTTTTGCAATTTAGGTACCACTGGAAAATTGTCTGGAACAACCATTACATCTAGAAGTTCTAAAACAGGTGGGTTAATAAGGAAGAAATCGCCCTTATTTTATCTCCGATGTCATGATCTCCCTTTCAGGGCTGCTGTAATAAAAAAATACAAGATCTCTTCCCAATATTTCAAATTCCCAGACTTCATCATTCTCTTATTTCCTTCTTTAGAGGCCACAACTTCCACCAAAGTGACTGGAACTGGAGCCCAGACAGGTGAGCTTGAAGAGCCCATGATTTAGGGTCATCAGATTTAGGACTCTCTAGGCTTTCCTTTAGAGAGTTTGCATTTACTTTAGGGGCACTGCAAGTGAGTCAAAATAGGTTTGCTATTAGAGATAAAATCTTTTTGAAAATCTATTAATTCCAGAACCAGGCTTCATTGCTCTAAGTCTGAATAGGATAAGATTTCTCCATTGATATTGCAAATAGTGCCAGAAAGTTTTCCCTTTTTTGTGAATTCCTGCTAGCAATTTAAATTAGCTGAAATAAACACAGAGTGATTTATGTACTATGGAAGTCTTTATCTAAACCTCCAAATTCCAGAGTGTTAATGCTTTACTTTAATCATCCCTAAGTTTATACACAGCAGAATATTCTCTCTCCAACCCCATTTCTTTTCTCCTCCTAAGGAGCCCAGACTACCATACGAGGTAGCCAGATCTCTGACATTCAAACAGAAAATCATGAGAAAATATAGATATCTCCTTTATATTTACCAATATTCAGAATGAGAATTATAATGTGAAAACATCTTTTTTTTGAAAGAAATGTTCTTGTGAAAAGATAAATGAGGAACCCTGTGACTTAAAAGAAGCTTATAATATTTTTTTTCTTAGGCCTCATTTTAATGTAAAGGAAATGACATATCAGTCTCTTCCCTTTTGTGATTCTAGGTACCAGTGGAGTAGTCTCTGGCACAACTATTACATCTGGACGATCCAGCATTGGTAAGCGAATGTATTCAAGCAATCATTCCTTGTCTAACTTCAAGGAGAAATATGTAATCCCGAACATACTTTCTACTTTCCTCATTTCTTGTTTCCAGAGGCCAAAGATTCCTTAGAAGGCATCAGAGACCCTGTAAAGAAATCAATGAGAACTAGGAGTCCCAGATGTTAGCATTGCCATTGATTACGATCATGAGTTTGTCTCTGGATCAGAAAGATTGTTATACAGGAAATGCAGGTCCTCCAGTCCACACCCAGGTCAATGGTGTTATTGATTCAGACCCTTTGGCTGGTTTCTGGACCAGCCTCTTCCAGTGCCTGGCCATGTGGTGTGGATTTCTGGATAGGGTAGTAGGAGTAGTGATTTCTTGGAAGATTAACCCACTGGACATTATTGATGTTAAAGCTTCTGTCTGAGGCAAGTAGATGACTAAAATGAAATTAGAATTTCCTTGCCTCCCATTTGGCTTTTTATCTTGAACTTTAAACTCTAAGTTGCTTAATGGCTGGTTGCCTCAGTGATTGATTAAAGTGATAACATACTCAGAATATTTCCTACTTTCAACCATTGGGAACTACCTCTGGGGTATCAGATGATCAAGTCACTAAAAGTAAAACAAGTAAAGATGTTGAAAAACTCCTCTGTTCCCAGTTGAAAATAGTGTTATATTGTTAAGTAAGCCTACTAGATGAAAGACTTCTTAAGGGAAAAAAAAACCTCTTTATTTATTTTCTTTATTAGTGAATTTCTAGCATTCAACAGGGCTCAATAAATATTTTTGAATGAATGAAATAATTGATACATGGGAAAAATTACATATTCAATCCAGGAGCTGAAAGGTTAATGAAAAGGTATGCTCATAGAGCTGCCATGTGGACAAAATAATCTCTATGAATAATTCTTCCTGGAGCTGTCCATGTGTAATATACCACTGAATGATATGGCCCTAGAAATATATACTTACTTTATACTCAGATTGCCTCAATGTGGAACATTCTTATTCCAGGTACCACTGGTATGGCCTTAGGTACAACTGTTGTGCCTGGAAGTTTCCATACTGGTAGGTTAACAAGCTGGAAAGAAAGCATCTTTTCTAAAAATAAGGTGACAAAATGTCTTTCACACAGATCTTCTCATGTAAGAAAACCACACCATATTTTCTTTTCTTCCTAAATACCCAACCTTTATCTGTTTCTTCTCTTTTTCTTCCAGAAACCACACTACTACTGTAGTCAGATAGGAAATGGATAAAAATTAATGTGGGGGTGTGGGGGTAGATGTGGGTGTGTCTGGGTGGGTGTGACTTTTGGTTGATTATAAATTAATTTTTTGTTTCTTAGTAGGATTATTTCTTGAGTAGGGACTTTTAAGGAACTTTCATCTAAGACCAACAGTGTTTTCTTTTGCTACTTGATTTTGAATCGATTTGGGCAGAGTTTTGAAATGTCTCCATTTCCATGGTCCAGCCTCCATATGTACGTCCCTGAAAATGAGAATGAAAGTGATAATTGTCTAGGAAGTTTTCTTTTTCTCTTTGTCATTTTAAGTATTGCCATGGTATTAGCTGATGGAAAGATGGTGCCAGAGGGTTCTATTTCAGGTAAAACCACAATGAACACAGAAAGTGTATCTCTATTCATTATGTTCTTCCTTGAGCATAGAAGTTTTTGAAATGTGCAGTGGTTATCCCTGTAACTATCTATCTTCATGCTTAAGTTTTAAAATTTTCATTCTCTTAGGAGCTACTATAGAAGTATCCATAAATAAAGGAACTGGAAGCACCCATTAGGTGACTATGGTAGGAAGTGGATCAGAGGAACAAGAGGCAGACCATGAATAACCCTTGTTTTTCTGCCATTAAATCCCAGGAAAGGGGACTTCTCTGTTAAGGAATTTCTATCTTTATTTGATTTGGGAATAAAACTATGCATGAGAGAACAAAAATAATTAATCAGCAGTTGAAAAGGCCCACAAGATAAGCAGAACTCCCATCCCCCAACTCCATGAGGGGGAAAGCCACCCTTCTTGTTGCAGGTACCCCTAGGGTATCTTCTGGCACTACACTTGCACCAGGGAGTTCAAGCACAGGTGAGCCAGCCAGCAGAAGAGAATCTTCCACAGGAAAACTTCTAGTAGTAAAGTATCTCTCATGGTACCGTGGATGTACAGAAAAGTATATCCTTAACTCTCCTCAAAACACTAAATCCTTTTCACCTCACATTTTCCTCCTTTTCCCCGTGTCTTAGAAGCGACAACGCCCCCCGGAGGCAGTAGAAGCACAGGAATTGGAATTAATACAGGTGAGTTTACAAGCTTCCTAACCTTTCCACTTTTCACATACAAGATCAGCAATAACAGTTAAGTTTCAAGCACTAAGTATGTGCCAAGCACTATCCTACACACTTCTCATTATTATTTTAAACCTTACCCCAAACTAAGATAGGTACTATCATTTTCATAGTTGAGAAAACTTATGGCTTAGAGATATTAACCAGCTTGCCCAAGGTCACACAGCAAACAAACAGGTTTTGATTCAGGCAGTCTGGTTCAGAAGGCTATCCTCTTAATCATGATACTATATTAATACTACATTATATCACTAGATTTCTTTGTCACATGTCTAAACTTTTCTAGAACATTGACGTTTCTACAGCATCAATACTTTACCCAAATGAAAATTTAATTGGCAACCAATCCTGTTGTTGCTTCTTCTAGGAAGATCCAGTAGCCAAGTCACTGGCATACCTTTGTCTTTAGACTCTCCACCACTATCTCACATTTTATCCTCACAGCACCAAATCTGAATTGGGAATGAAACTTACTTACATTAGAAAGTACACAAAACAACTCTGGAACAAGCTATTACCAAAAATAATCTTTTCTACCTAATAAAGAAGTTGTATAGTTTCCCTATCCTGTCCTATAATTTGCTTTTCTTACAGGAGTAAAATTCACATGATAATACCATTCCATTTTGCTTTTAGGTACTATTGGAGTGGCCCCAGGAAGCACCATCTCACCCAGAATTTCCAACACAAGTAAGCCAACAAGTAAAGATGTGCTATAATTTCTTTCTTGGGACTAGCTCTGGAGGGATAGCATGTGATTCTTTTTCATGACTTTCCATTAGCCATCACTACTTTCTTTTTACTATCAGAAGCTACAGCTTCCATTAGAAGGAAGTATAACCAATGAAAGTGGAATTGGCAACTCCTTTTTTTAAAAGTTTATTATTTTGAGAGAAAGAAAGAGAGCACGCGTGCGAGCAAGCATGGGCATGAGAGGGGGAGGGGCAGAGAGAATGAGAGAGAGAGAGGGAGAAAAAGAATCCCAGGTAAGCTCCATGCTCCATGCTAAGTCCCACATGGGGCTTGATCTCACTAACGTGAGATCAGAACCTGAGCCGAAATGAAGAGTCAGATGTTTAACCCACTGAACCACCCGGTTGCCCCAGGATTTGGCAATTCTTGAGTTCTTTATAATTTATTCTGCCTTTGCCTTTTTGGGGGGACAGTTGTTAGAGGAAGTTTATATTTATGGAAATGATTTCATTTCTTCTGGGGGCAAACCTCATATGGCATTTCTTAGGAGGGGAGTCCAGAAAGGTCCCTTTTTAATATTCAAGCTATTACTCCAGTATCAGGTGGAGGCAATATGTCCATGGAGTTCTATTTAGGGAAGCAAAGATGATGGAAATAACTGGAAATTTAGGTCTATCAAATTTTGGACTTCAGATGTTATTTCATTGAATACAAATAAATACATTTACACAAATATTATTTCTATTTCTTGTCATCAGGAGCCACCACTGGTGCATCTGAGAGGCCAAGTCCTGGAAGTAAAACAGGTAAGCATTGGAAAGGCCTGGAGACTCCTGATATTTAATCCTAGGGAAGCTAGTCATCAAAACTGGACCATAAGCCAAGGTGTTTGTTGTGGCCCTGAATTTAAGAATGGATAATGCACTTCATCTTGACAGTATAGCTCAGAAAAGCTCTGCTCAGACAGTCCTGCTGGCCATGCTCTTTTCAGAATGGTAAATGCATCACCATTTGGATTCTGTCTTTCTCTTTCCTACTTCGGGCATTACAGGTGTAATCACTGGCACAACAGCATCTGGAAGTTCCAACACGGGTAAATCAATAACCTAACAGGGAATGTGAGGAGCTTCAGTAATGGAAAATTTACTCCCCTGCCTCCTGCTTCAATACCTCCTCCCAATCACACACTTTCCCTACCATAGCCTGGGAAACCACCATGCCACCATTTCTCAGTTATATGATTACTTTCCTTCTCCTTTCTTCCTTTCACTTAGGGGCTACAACTTCTTCTGGAAGTGGTGGGAATGCCAAGGGTGGAATTAAAATAAGTGATTACAAGCAGTCAAATCATTATTTTTCTCTTCATCTTAAAGTCAATCACAGTGACTATAATGAACTTAAAGGGAATTCTGTTATACCTTAATCTCTCTTTTTTTTTTTAAAAATNTCAACTGACTAAGCCACCCAGGCGCCCCATTCTCTCTTTGAGTACAAATTGTCAGGATGTTAACACTTTATCCCATGTGAATTGTCTTATATTTTGTAGATTTGTAATAAAATGGTATAATAGAAACCATTATTGATACATCACTTAAGGCAAGGAGGTTCCTCATCTAAACCTTTTAGTTCATTAGAGAAACCCATCAAATTCTTCTAAACTAAATCCTAATTTTAAGTAAAAAGATATTAATACATTGATTCTCTCCTTTTGTGGTTTCAGTTACCACTAGGATAACCACTGGCACAACCATCGCACCTGGGAGTTCCAACACAAGTAAGTTGTGAAAAAGTTGAGGAAACCTGCTTCTG
The DNA here is from genome assembly GCF_008692635.1 of Crocuta crocuta. Lineage (NCBI taxonomy): Eukaryota > Metazoa > Chordata > Mammalia > Carnivora > Hyaenidae > Crocuta > Crocuta crocuta. The sequence goes on from NW_027528345.1 coordinate 2,032,117, forward strand.
TGAACTTAAGAGATGAAATGTCTCCCATACGCTATTACATAAAGTAATACTATGATACATTTTTTCCAAATTTCTGCGTTCCATATTGCTTTCTCCTATTTCCTCTCAGAAGCTACAACTTCTACAGAAATTGAAACTAGCACTGCGTTTGGAATGGCAACTGGTGAGCGGTTTGCTTTCAGCCTTTTGTGTTCTTAACAGTGTTCTGCTTAAGGGTTTGTGTTAGGTGATGAATGAGTGAGCAGACCAGCTAAGACAGGGTTTTGTATTACATTTGAAGAGAATGTTAGGTCAGTCAAATGTGGGGCTTTGCTCTTCAGATTGATTTTTCTCTATACGCCAGCCTTTTATATTTTATGAAGCTAAGAACCATCTATTACTCTCAATTCTTTACCCATCTTGCCTTAGCAGGTACTACTTCAGGGTCAGCTGAAGTTTCCAGAGGTCCAGAAAATTCTAGTCCAGGTTAGTAGATATGTTTAATTCATCAATTTTAGACTTCTCTTACATATAAAACCCATTCCCATTGGTTTATCCTCATAACTAAGGTCCCAACAAATGGAAAAAAAATTACATGCTCCTTCACACACCTGAGTCCCTACTGAAGCATCAGGAAGCCAAATCACAGGAGGGAAAACAAATGAGCAGAGGAAAAACACTTTTATCCAAACCATTAAACCATAGAGAACAAAGAGCTCCAGAATGAAACTTTACCATATGTTGGTTTCGAGAAATGAAAGAGCCTGTGGGAAAGCATGGTGTTTGCTTCTCTTTGCATAAAGAAGCCCCTTTACTGCTTATTAGAAACTTATGAATTTATCTTAGTCCATGATGTTTTAAGGGCAAAAAAAAAAAAGTGCTGGAGTCTTGGGATGTAACTCAGGAGACCATTCTGCTTCTAATCTGGGGATTCAGAATCCCAGATCAGACAGGAGCACACAGGACTTTCAGAGGACATATGTAATTTTAGTTAAGATTCATTTTTAAGAGAGCCTAACCTTAAAGATATAAAACTTTGAAATTGAAAGAGAGAACTGTTTTGAAATAATTAAACTGTCAAGATTCTTAATTCTTTTCATTTTTTAAGCTTCGGAAGTCACCAACCTAATTCCAGGGAGCCAGTCTACTGTAAGAAAAATAGGTAAGCATGGGGAAGTGAAAAAGGTGAAATAGGGAAGGCACCCATCTCCATGATACTAATTCCAGAAAACAGAAGAATGGAGTTTATCTTGGAGGATAAAACAGAGCAAGGAAAAATATTTATTTTACTTTTGGGGCAAGGAATCCTGGAGAAGGAATGTTTTGTTTCACAGAAACACATGGGTTTGTCCTAAATGATCATCCCCATCCAATAAGAAAGGCACTGCTCACTCACATTACCCTTTCTTCTTTCTCCCACCCCAGTCACTACCGGGACAGGCTCTGTAAATATATCATCACCTGGAAGTTTCACAGCAGGTAAGTCAGGAAGTAAAAGGAATTGCCCTTTAAGGGCTCTGTGGGCAAAATTGTACACTGCCATATAGTTGCATATGTACAAAATCTTAATCTTTTCAATCTTTTCTTCTTTGCTCTTACAGAAACCACAACTTTTAAAGAAGGTATTGGAACCACTAAAGCAGGAATTTCATCAGGTGATTACTGGATTTTGGATTCTCAATGATTTTTTTTTCATTTGAGCTTACTACATACAGATTATGAGCAAAAACGAGCATGACTGGAAGTGGTTCCTTTTCTGTTAATAACAGATCACAGGGTCAACCTAGGTTAGCCTCCGGGGTTTTCCTAGGAAACAACCGTAGATGTAATTCTCTAGACACATCTTTTCTTGGAAACTCTACTCCCTCTGTTTTGTCAGGCAATACCCCAGAATCACTGACAGTTACCACCAGCTAAGATGATAAGTATAGATGCAGTTGTTTTTTTCTGGGTTTCTTCCACCGGAGAATCAAAGAGTTAAGTCACTGGAATTAAATCATGTAAATTCAGTCATTCTCTCATTTACTAATAAGATTCTAGATGATCTGGATCTAGAGAAATAAGATCATTGATACAGTTGTAGCTTTTCCTCTTATATTATCTTTGAACATGCAATCATTAGAAAGTGCATTGGAAAACATGTCAGGTTTAACACATGGTACAAGAAAAATTGTTTTAAATTGTTTTCTATTGCGTCAGAGAAATAGCAGCACTTGCCAATACTACACTTTTCTTAAGGTGAGGAAGGGTTTGTGAGGCTCATCCTCCCTTTTTATTGCAGGTACCACTGGGGTAGCCTTTGGCACAACAGTTATTTCTGGAAGCTCTAACACAGGTTAGTAAATATTCAGTAAGTGGTAGATTATCTAAGTTTAAAAAAAATAAGATTCCTTCTCTACAGTTGTCTATTGCAACATCAACAGAGCAGTCCTGACCTCATTCTTGTTTTCCTCTCTTAGGGGCTACCACTGGAGTTGGAATGGAAATAAGTAAGTCAGTGATTCAAATCTGTTGCATTCTCATTAATGACTCCTAAGGCTTTGCTTCAGTGTAGAGGAATGTTGAAGGTAATAATAAAGGGCCAAGAAATAGGTCAGAATCTCATTAGGAATGTACTTTTTTCAGCCATTGTTATCTTCTTGCTCTGAGTTTCTGGACTCAGACCAGAGCACCCAGGCAAGTTTGTATAAGTGCACAAAGACACAATGCTAAAAGGAGGAATAGATGCTGAAATCCAGCCAACATTTCCCTAAAAAGGCATAAATCAAATGAGGCCACATCGGCCCAAAGAGATGTGGTTTGTAATTCACAAGAGTCTTCTATGTGCTGGATGCAGTATTGGCCCAGACTTTCACCTGGCTTACCTTCTCTTCTTGCTGTTGGTTTTTGGGGATAGCCATTGGAGGCGTGTCTGATACAAAATGTTTTTCATTTGCCTTCATAGGTACTAGTGTGGCATCAAGTAGAATTACTGGTGTCCCAGAAAGTCCCACCCAAGGTAATGGGAATGACTTCAATTGAAGTTTATATGCTTGACATTCTTCTCTTTCACACCTAAGTGTTTCAGATAACCAAATTTATCGCTATGAATGAATGTCAAACTTGAACTCTAAAAGAAAAATTGCACCAGATGGAATTTAAATGGCAATGAAAACTTTATTTAAGATTATTGTAATAGGGGTCAAGACTATTGCAATAGCAGTGAGGTTTTAACTCCTCTTTTCTGAAATAAAAGCCAGGGGATGTTTTAAGGTCTGGGATGAACTATGGGAAAAGTACTGGAGAGGAGGCTGGTCTGTGTGATTAGGCCACCTAAGTTTGCTGATTGGTGCTTATAGAATGAAGTTAGGCTCCAACTTCCCATAGAGAAAAAAAGATAGGATTACTGTTATTTTCAATGATTATATTTCAAAGAGGTGGCTCCCAGGTGTTGGAGGAAGACATTCTTGGGTTGTAAAACTGTCCAGAGACTAGGGAAAGATTTATACCTCAAGAAGGCAGAGAAAGAATTTACAGCCACAAATTTTCTAAAATAAATGCTCTAAGAAAAGAGAGTACAGGGCCTTCTAATCAGGAAGAAACTTGTATAAAATTTAGTCAAGTTGAGAGGGAGTGTTTAGACCATCTTGATCAACACAGATGTCTTCTCATTTTTTTTTTTACTCTTATAATTTCACTGTCCAAAAAACTAATAGAAGAGAATCAGAAACCAAGTTATGGGAAGTAAATTAATTAGATGTGAAAAAAGTCTGTATCATTTAGAGAAGGGAATCTGTAAGTGAGAAATTTACCTGGGCTATGAGGAAATAATCAATTCATTCCTGTGAGCAAGGAGTTGCTAAGATAGGAGCCTCTTATGTTGCAGTGGCAGGAGCGTGCGCTGGCACTAGTAGATGCGTTAGTACACGCTAGGTGCTCGAGACTCTTGTCTCCTATAGAGATGTCTTAGGACATTTTCTTCTGAGACCAGAAAAAGTGCGTTGCTCTTCCTCTCTTCATTTTAGGTACCTCCAGAGAACCATTTGAAACAACCACTGCTCCTAGAATTTCTACCACAGGTAAGTCAAATAATAATAAATGAACTTTGCTTGGTGACATCTCAGAAGACAGACCAGCTTGTGTGAAGTCCAACTGTAGCTTAGCCAGTCCGCTATACTTACTACTTTTATAACGCCCTTTCCAGCCACTGCTTCAATAGGAGTCAAGGAAACCTCTGGAACTGGAATGCAAACAGGTGACTGCTGGCAATACAAATTCCTCAATTATTGGTGCACCTGTGATTATATACGAGGAGATAGGTTTGGGGAAAGGAAATGTAGCAGAAACAGGAGAGAAAGTCCAGGGAGATTTTACCAAATTTCCTTTTCAAATGTGACTTTGAAGTTCATTTAGATATATACATTTTTTTTAATCTAGGATTTTGTTTTTGTTGTTGTTTGGCCTTTTGCCAGAATTCCTGAATACTTAATTATGTAGCTTGAAATCTCTGGGAATGGAATTATGAAATGTGCTATTCCTGAAATTTTTTTGTATTTCCTTTTATAGGCTCCACCTCCATGTCAAGTAGAATCACAACAAGCCCCAGAGTATCCTCCCAAGGTAAAATGAAATGCCTCAAGTGTGCTGGAATGAATTGTTTATTTCACACAAAGCTTCCTTTGAGCATGATTTTGCACTGTCATTTGTGCATAAACACACAGAGAGAGACTTTACATGCACACATGTTTTTCTAATAAATAAAATGACAATACCATTAATTTATTTCTCTTTAGAAACCACTGTAGTCACAACAAGAGATCAAGAAACTGAAAATAAAACAGGTCATTAGGGGGCAAGTCCCAATATCTTTACTTATCCAACTAATATTTCTTTACTATTATATATGCTAGACCTATAGGAGACACTAATAGCAAAAATATCAATAAAATAAAATCCTTGCTGTTTTATTACTTTTGTGTGTTTGTAGGTAGATTATTATGGGCACAGATACTATCATTACAGTGTATTTAATGCTAACCCCCCAAAATGTACAATAATTATGATCCCAGTTGTATAGAGTGAATAGAATATTAATTTCTGCTTATTAGTTGGTAATGTTCAGTGAAGGCATCAGAAAGGAGATGATTGAGTTTAATATTGGCTCTGGGATGAGGAGGGAATTCCTGCCAGCCAGTCATGAAAAGACAGAGACATGGAGCAGCATGAATGAGTTCAGGAATGAGCCAGGTATTGGTCATGATTGTATGAGGCTGAGGGGATAAATGAGATGGGAAAGTAGAAGAAAGTTCAAGAGAAACTTTATTTCTAAATACAAATGAGACTTTATTCATATACTAAATGGGATCCCCGTAAGGATTTTATCTGGAGAATGATGTGATCAAAAAGGTGTTTTAGAGAATTGACTCAGACAGCAATGTGGAGAGTAGGAGTTTATTCTTTATGGCTCCTCTGACAAATATCTTCAATGAACCCTTGGAATCCTGGTTAGGGAAGATTTTCTGCTGTATTTATGCCTAATAAGACATTTATCTCTCCAGTTGCTGTTCTCTGCTAATCTGCTAAGCATTCATAATTGGGGATTAATCTAGCCTCCCTCAGCTAAGAGAGATATTTGATCCCCAAACTCCCACATCTTTCACTAATTTCCTTTCTATTTTTCTGCCCCTATTAGTTATTGTGGCCCCTTTCCTTAAATATGTAACAATTTTAGGTTCCTTTCAAACATTCTGTTACTTCTAGGCTAGCCTTTGCTTGGTAGATAGAATTAAAATATTAATTTGATTTTTTAGAAGTCTGGAAATACAATTTAAACGTTTTGAGTTAATTGTTGGGTTGACTAAAATATGTGATGTGTGAAGACTTAAACACATGGCTGGCTTAAGCCATTTCGTGCAGGTGGAGATAGAGTAAGACTGAAATATTTCAGAAAGTTAAAAAGAAGATAAACGTTCTTATAGATTAAAACTAGATTACTAGTAACACTTACATTTTCCTATATCTGAATTATCCTTTTCCTTTTTGAATATATATTTTATTGTCCCTTTAATTGGAGCTGTCTGCAAAAAAACATTGAAGAGTAGTTTACCTGGATATATTCTCATTTCTCCTTTAGGCTCCCATATTCTCCTCCCATTCAGATTTGAGGTCCAAAGGGAATTTTCTCTACTGGTGGAATTTGAAATGCCATAAGAAGAAGAAAGGGAAGGTAGACAGAAATAAGTCTTTTAGACTAGCAATGTAGCCAATTATTTTCAGTTATTAGATAACCATTTTAACCCAAAACAATTTCAGTAACTTTAGAGGCTAACATGAGGTGTCTGTTTTTTACACAGGATGTCCAGCATCACTTCCACCATCTCCAGGTAAGAATACTTCCACTCAAGGAGCACCTGGGTGGTTCAGTCAGTTAAGCCTCCAACTTCAGCTCGGTTCATGATCTCATGGTTTGTGAGTTCAAGCTCTGCATCGGTCTCTGCACTGACAGTGTGGAGCCCGCTTGGGATTCTGTCTCCCTCTCTCTCTGCCCCTCTCTCACACACATCCGCTTTCTCTCAAAATAAGTAAATAAACTTAAAACAAGAAAACTTCCACTCAAAAAAACAACCATTCTACATTATGTGAAAGTCGCTAGCTGTGGAAATGTACCAGAATAGGAAAACTGGAAAAGTAGGAATTTAACTTTTATTCACCAAATACATAGAGAATGGTAGTCTGTTTTCTCACCCAGAGACTAATGCAGCCAAACCAAGCAAACAAACCTATTTTGCTTTCTCAAAATAGAGTTTACCTACTAAATAAAGTGTTTTGTATAATTAATGATATCTTCATCAAAAATTGTTTAAAAATAGTATTTTTTAAACCAGATAATTCCAGATTTTTTGAGGACTGAGTTGTAGTAAGGGAAATTAATGTTAACCAAAGTTCTATAATTTTAGAGGATTTTGAGTCCCCAGTGTTCTCCAGCCAATGGGATGTGTTTTGTAGAAAGTGACAGAAGATACAAAACATAAAAATCATTTTTTGATCATAGGATATAGTGGGAAAGGGATATTCTTAAAGAAATACAGTCAATTTTCATATAAGGCTGAAAATAAATTTCACAATAAAGAACATGAAATATGTATTATAGAGAGAGCACCTGTTATCTGTCATGTATGCGTTACATGTACAGTTTGGAGGAATTTTTAGGTATTAGAATTTGAGAATTGGAATTTGAGAACAACATGTAGGCTAGCCCAGGGCATGTAAATGAGAGAAGTGAGACTAAATTGAGAAGGTAGATCGGAGCCACATAGTGGCAGACCTCAAAAGCGAGAATGCTAAAATTAAGTATTTATTTTACAAGTCTATTAGGAGCCATCCAAAGTCTTTAGCCAAAGCAAAGATGAGATGAAAATTAGGCTTTAGAAAAACTATTCTATCTGTGGTATAGAGAATTGATTGGATCAGGGGGGGAATCCGAGTCAGAGTTACCCCTGGAAAAGCCCAAGTATGCTAGATTAAAGATAACAACGTCCTGGAGTTGTATTGTAGCAAGTACAACCAGGAAAGAAAGGGATTGAAGTAAAGATGAAGACACAGGATTTTGTAGTCAATTGGATGCCAAGTGATGAAATGGAAGGAATCAAAATGACTTAAAACAAAGTTTTAAGCTAAATAATTGAAAGAATAGTTTGGTTCTCAATAGAAAGAAGCCAGTTTAGATGAGAAACTGGCTTTAGGGCCAAGATGATATACTCTGTTGGTGCCTATTGAGTTTGAGGGTCTTATAGACCAGCTGCAATGCTGTTTATTAGGCCAAGGGAAACCTGGGTCCATAGTCTACAAGAGCTGTCTGGACTGGAGCTGCAAGTTTGAGAGTCATCCACTTGACATTACAGTGGATACTGGAGATAGAAGAAAGTACCAGGAAAGGACAGAGACAATGAGAGGGAAGAAAAAGAATTGCTAATAAAAGGAATTTCAGAGTGTTGAACTTGAAGGAAAGAGAACATGTCCAAGAAGGTGAGAGTTAAAAATGTCAGCAGTTGTAGGGAACTTGAAAAACTGACAAAGGGCCTTAGGGACTGGTAACTACAAAGTCTTGGTGACTCGTAGAGTTATGGCAGCAGAGGTTAGACTGTAAAACAGTAACTAAAACAGTAGTCATAAGATTTATTGACCACTGCCAGCAGAAATTAGTAATTAACCTATGTTGGGATTGTAAAATAGGAAATATCTATACTCATTAGAGACAGTTTGCTCAAAATAGGTGGATGTGATTTACCCACCTGAAGGCACCATACAATTCTCCATAATTCTGTGTTTCTGAAACCCTAGTTCCAATTATAGTACTGGCCACCTGGTGGTTATCTACATATAACAGATGGTTCTATTTTGCCAAATTTAATTAACATTTATCATCTCATGTTCACAGTTTGTCATGGTCCACTGGGAGAAGAGAAATCTGTAAGTACACACTTTTTCTCTACTTTAATCCAAATTTGCTGTCATTCCTGTATCTGAATAGAAGTCCGAACTTGGTTTGTGTCTGCAGCCTGGAGACATATGGACTGCCAATTGCCACAAATGCACCTGTACTGCTGCAAAGGCTGTAGACTGTAAACCCAAGGAGTGCCCTTCTGCACCCACATGCAAAACTGGAGAGAGGCTTGTAAAGTTCAAAGCTAATGACACCTGCTGTGAAATTGGATACTGTGGTGTGTATTCACAATACATTATTTGAATTGAATAGTTGTTTACTTATTCACATATTGAGGAGATATTTATTGAGCTTCTACTATGTGTCAAACTCTATGCTAGATGAGTGTGATAAATAAAACAGAATGGTACTTGATCTCTTGAAGCTCACTATCTTTGGAGTGGGGGAAACCCAGAATTAATAATTATGAATATAATGAATTTATTAAAGGGAGATGATGGTGGTGTGGGAAGAAACATTTAATTGGTTGATAAATATGATTCCATATACAATTTCTGGTTTACAACAGAAATTTCTAACAGAAACAGAATTGTAATGTTTATTTTAGAATAAAATAATGTATTTATTTTTCAGAACCAAGAACATGCTTATTTAACAATACTGAGTATGAGGTAAGACTGTTTTTACTTTAAAATATTTTTATTTATATAATTATGAATAAGTGCAGGCTCTTTCAGTTTATAATATGGAAAAATCATAGGTACTGGTGGAGCAGATCTCTTCATTTTTTTTCCTATATTCACTTCAAAAGGAGCATCAAATGTAACACTCAGCATGACTCGCTTCAAAAGGGGAAAATATACTTGATCATTAACTACCTAACTTCTGAATAAAATTTCCCAGGGGTCTGACCAGATGGAGAAGGCGCAGTCTGTGACATTCAAATCAATGAACAGAGTTAAACTGTAATTATAACCAGAAAGATCAGATGGCCAACCTGTCAGAGATCAAATGAAAAACCCCCAAAGACTGGAACCCCATTATGTGAATATAACAATACGTATATTCAGGGCTAGATTTTGACAAGTGATTTGGCATTTTGGAAAGTAATTTAACTTTTTAAAAAAGGTACCAGGAAGCCATAAAACCTAGATGGTTCTCAAATTGATAATCCTTTTGAGCTGGTGATACTAAATAGTAAGAGTCTAACATAAATCTATGCGGTATGTTAAGAAATATATAAAACAAAGTTGATGAGTGTTTTATTTATCATGTTCAAATATCTGTCTGGGGTTTCTTAATTTTTGGTTTCAAAAGGTAATGTGATTTGAGAATCTTGTAGTTTTTTAAAATTGATTAATTAATTTCAAACGTTTATTTAGTTTGAAAATGAGACAGTGTGAGCAGGGGGAGGGGCAGAGAGAGAGGCAAGAAAGAATACCAAACAAGCTCTGTGCCATCAGCATGGAGCCTGATAATGGGGCTTGATCTCATGAACCATGAGATCATGACCAGAGCCAAAATCAAGATCAGATGCTTAACCTATTGAGCCACCTAGGCACCCCAGTTTATTTATTTTTATTTTGAGAGAGAGAGACCGAGACAGAGACAGAGAGAGAGAGACTGAAATGGGAAAAGGAGAGGGGCAGAAAGAGGGAGAGACAGAATCCCAAGCAGGCTCTGTGCTGCAGCACAGATCCGGGGCTTAAACTCACAAACCATGAGATGGTGACCTGAGCTGAGATCGAGAGTCAGATGCTTAACCAACTGAGCCACCTAGGCTCCCCATAGGGGGCACTAGTTTTTAACTAGCTAGTTTTTAAATATAAAGTATGAGGATGTTTAAAGAACAAAGGAAAAGATTTACCTTTTACATTTATATGTAAAATAGTTAAATAATTAAATTCTAGTTTATCAGAAAGTTCATTTTGTAGTTTGAAATAAATACAATTTCCCAAATTGGCATTTGAATTTTGAACATAATTATTTTTTAAGCAACCCAGAGAACTTTACAAGTATAGGAACACAAGCAGAAGTAGAATGTCTTGTGGGATGTATCATTTGTCATAATCATTTATCATTTGTAGTCATCTGATAAAACTGTTTTGTGCCATTTTTTTCTACGTAGATTACTTATTTTTCCCTCAAATTTAGAGCGTAGCAATTGGTTGATTGCCTGCTCGCCATAAAACAACCTTTCTTGAAAATATTTGAAAAATATAATACAGCGGTTGAGTAGGTGAATAGAATATGTGAATGAATTTTCACTTGAGGATTCAGAATCTTGACTCAGTCTGTGCTCTCAAGGAGGCGTATTGATGTATTCATGGAAGCAGACAGCTTTTATTTAATTCACTTTTCCTTAAATATTAATTATTTACCTCTGGAAATTCACTTAACAGTCTGAATTTGAATTATTATTTTTTTTTTTTTACAGATTTTTGTTTTCAGTCAACAAGAAACCCAGATGAATTAATCCTTTCTTCTTTCTCCCTCCCCGCCTCCCAGATTGGTGCTTCATTTGATGACCCCAGCAACCCCTGCGTCTCCTACTCCTGCCACAGCAGTGGGGTCATCGCAGCGGTCCAGGACTGCCCAAAGCAGAGCTGGTGTGCGGAAGTAAGTCATCTTCTCAGGCAGCCGTCAACAGCATCCACTTGTTATTTTAGATACAAACACAAGCTGTCTTCTTTCTCATTTGGAAAACTCTGCCTGGCCAACAGACATAAATTTCTTGTGGCTTCCATTCCAGATATGTTTCGCACCTTTTATTGCCAAGTATATTTTTCCATATCAAAGTTATATTTGCAGGCTCTAGAAGCTTAATCTAGTGCTATCCTAGAGGAAGTAAGTTATTTTAGAAAGCTTTTTGCTACTTTTAAACAAACCAGAAAAAAAAAAAACGAAAACACACCAACTTTTTTTTTTAAGGCTCATGGATTTGGGTTAATCACTTCCTAGAAAAATATAGTTTTCATAAAATTAAAGATGAACATACTTTTCAGATCTTTCTTTGTGCCACAGTCTTCATTTTTACCACCCTCCTCCAATATGGTGAGGATTTTTTATTAATAAATGCTAAGTGTTAAGCTTAAGTCTTAATTAAATTAGTTAATAAGTGCTCACATTTTACAGTTCAAACTTAACTAATTTTTCTTTCTGAAGATACAAGTGATAGTATAGCTTAAAGTTTGATTTCAGTACTCCAATGTTGGATTTAAACATTTACTGAGTTTTTACTTAAAAACATTGATAGGCTTGAGGTTATAATAATGTGTAAGGTAAAAATCCTTCCTGTAAGAAACTTATAGTGTCTAGTGCTAATACCAATATTAAAGCATTTTTCAATTAAAATAAGGGAGGATTAGTTTTTTACTTTTTTGCATGTTATTTTAAAGAAGGATTTATTTTAAATATTTTTCCCTTTCTTCCCGTGGTTGAAAAATTTTAGTGTAAATATTCAGACTCACTTTCATTATTATGCTGTTTCACACATGCTTCCTGGATCTGAGATCTGCATGTGAATCTGTTCCATTTTCCCTTTGTAATTTGAGTAAGTTCAGTAATGTTATATTATTTATAAAATAATACTGATGTGTTTAAGTCTTTTTCTATTTCTCTTACCCCTACAGGAAGACAGAGTCTATGATTCAAACAAATGTTGCTATACGTGTAAGTAACATTAAGCGCCACATGTAGAGGAAATGTCAACTGTTGACAAAAATTTAGTGTTTCTTTAAAACAAAATGTCAGGTCATTAATAGAAAGTCTCCTGTGTTTTTAACATAACAGGTAGTCAATCTAACCTATATGCAGAAACTAACAATTAATACATGTACATTGTGTATTATACTTTTTCATGTTGGTTGAAACATTCTTCCCAGTAAAAACCAATGATGTTTACAAGGAAGAAATTTGATTTTCATGAAAAACTATAGTTTGCTCTCTAATATAAGCAGATTCTGTTGTAAATTGATGCATTAGACAATAAGAATGGTCCACAATGAGAAATGGATGTCAGAAACAATCCACTCAGCTCCGTCTTCCCTTCCCCCTTTCTCTCCTCCCTTCTTCCTTCTTCCCTCCCTCCTCCTTCTCCTATGATAATAATGATAGCAATATTGAAAAGTTAACATGTGTTAAAGATAGTTATTGAATACTAACCAGGTAACTTGTGCTGGGTGCTGTGGTATTTAATCCCTTCAACAACCCTGTGAAGTATTTTTTGTTATGATTCTCCACTTAAGGTTCAGAAAACTGAGACTTAGCAATTGTTCATGTTAAACCTCATTTCTGATTCTGTTATTCATTTTGTTTTAGGTAATACCAATTGTAGATCTTCACTTGTGAATGTAACTGTTAAGTACAGTGGTTGCCAGAAAAGACTCGAGATGGCAAAATGTGTAGGGGAATGCAAGAACACTGTCAAGTGAGTGTTTTTGTGTACCGTGCACTAATTTTGTAAAATTGTAGAGGAAATTAAGCTTTTAAAAATTACAGGGAACATTTTTTATGTGAGAGCTAATGATCAAGACCTGATCAAACAAAGAGCTAAGATATTAAGATCTTAGAAATAAACATTTTCAATAGTAATGAATGGTTTAAAGTAGGCTTCTAAGTAACAAACCTACTACATTCATGACAAATGTATTTATTTTCATACAGTAATTACTGAGAGTACTTAAGCAAATACTCTTGGTTAAAAATGTGTTTTTAAACTGTCACTTGCATTTTAGACATAATATATATTGTTTTTCCTTCATGGACACTTTGCTGTGTAGATTAATATGTAATATTTGGTATGAAGTTGTATATTTAAAAATCTGCTTATATTTTTTCCATAATGCTCTAATTATGAGATTGTAAGTTTCTATATTGGATTTATTTCTTTTGGTCTTGCATACTAATTATCACTGACTCACATCAGAAGTTCATGGTGAAGGGGAAATGCAAAGTATAGGAAAAGAGTAAATTGGTTGGAAGGATTGCTAAATCACTTAGACAATTATAATTTGAGCATTGATGTAAATTTGTTTCAGAAGGTATCCCAAAAATATTTATTGCTGAATCTTCTTTTCCTTTAGGTACAATTATCGTATCTTTCAGTTGACAAACTCTTGCCTTTGCTGCCAAGAAGATAAGTATGAATTCCGAGAAGTTTTTCTTGACTGTCCTAATGGCAGTACAATGCCTTACAGATACAGGCACACCACGGCATGTGCTTGCCTAGACATGTGCCACCAATCTGCATCCTCAACAGTCAGTTAACTCCAGTGTCACCTTTCCAGGTATAACAGGCCAGGTATTTATTTTACAAATGTACAAAAATGATCACTAAATAGAATAACTAAACATTTGTATCTCACTCAGAGTGTGAATTCTCATTCTGAGGCATTTTGTTCTCTTGTTGACTGGATCTGAAAAATAAATACAAGTTTTCAAGCAATTCGTGAGCATATGTTTTTATTGATAACAATAAGAATGGTACAACTCAAGGAGAAACTGAATCATATCATGGCTTTACAATTCGCTTTTCTTCTACTCTTTATTTCACGAGGCCATTTTCCTGTTTCGTCCTTTCCCTTCACAGTCAAACTTATTGAAACTAAGTTTTTTTCCCTTCCCCCACTTTTCTATGCCAGTTGCATCACCCCTTTAATTCTGAGACAACTCTGCTTAGGACACCAGTGGCCTCAAAATTCTTTTTTTTTTCTTTCTTTTTAAGTTTTTTTGTTTTTTTTTTTAATGCTTGTTTGTTTCTGAGAAAGTGAGAGACAGCATGAGTGGGGAAGAGACAGAGAAAGGGAGACACAGAATTTGAAGCAGGATCCAGACTCCTAGCTGTCAGCACAGATCCTGAGACAGGGCTTGGACTCATGAACCATGAGATCATGACCTGAGCTGAAGTCAGACGCTTAACCAACTGAGCCACCTAGGTGCCCCATCACTCTTTACTCCTTGAAACATTTTTCTTGTTGTTTCTGTGACACCATTTTTAAAAAGAGTTTTATTTTTAAGTCCTCTCTCTACCCAATGTGGAGCTCGAACTCACAACGCTGACATCAAGAGTTGCATACTCCTCCTACTGAGCCATCCAGGTGCCCCACTGTGACATCATTTTTAATAGTGCTCCAACATTTGTGGAGCTCCCAAGACTCTTGACTTTCCCTCGCTTTTGCCAGTTCTTCAAATTTCAGATCTCCAAAGTTTCATCCTACTCCTCTTCTCATTTTATTCAAGCCCCTTGGATGATTTCATCAACACAAGTAGATATGTTTATACACAGATGATTTCCAGTCTATGTCTCTTGCCTCCAGCTCTTCTCTGAATTACAGACACATTGGTACAGCTCCGAATCCACACCTCTAGCTGGATGGTTTATAGATAGCACAAACTCAACAAGACTAAAACTGAACTGCCATTCCCCATAGCCCAGCTCTATCCTTGTACTTATATACTATTGAGGTAGTTAGCTAGAAAGAGAAGTTGAGGTTCCAAAGTGTCATGACTATCATCTTCAGTACGTTCTACCACTTTGCTGCCCACACACATATCCTTTATCCTATACATATATTTCTAAATGTGCCTTGCACAACATTTTTTAAATTATTTTTTTAATCATTTTTAATGTTTATTTATGAAATAGAGTATAAGCAGGGGAGGGGCAGACAGAGAGGGAGACACAGAATGTGAAGCAGGCTTCAGGCTCCAAACTGTCCGCAAAGAGCTTGACGTGGGGCTTGAACTCTTGAACTGTGAGATCATGACCTGAGCCGAAGCCAGGCTTAGGTTAACCGACTGAGCCACCCACATGCCCCACAACATTACTTACGTTAATGAAACTGTACAATTATTAACATTTCCCCAACCTAATTTACCATAAACCTTTTATGTACTACTCACCTTTCTATGTAACCTGGACTGATGGTACATTTAACCATCATTAAGTACTGTGCTCAATGGTAGGGAAAGAAAGTTGATATGTTAGTATATCATTGGTAGTACGTACCAACAAAAGATGAACAATAGCTAAACACAGGTGTATATTACAGGTGCCACATCTTATAGTTAGTCCCAAGGCTCTGACTTTCCTTCATGTCTATCGCTCATTCCAGCTATTTCTTCCTTTCAGTCTATCAGAGTTTGTCAGCTGGAAAAATTATGAGGGATTTGAGCCCTTGAAAATCCAATTGGATGAAGTCATAGAAATTTTTCAATACCTTATACTTCAGGGAATGATAAACATAGAAGCAGCAGTACACTTACATCTGATACCTTACTGTGTGGCAGTGCCTGTATTTTCTCTTGATAGTCAGAATTGATCGTCCCAGACAATATGATGATAGCCTTTCTGCTTAGAAAGGGTGCTCTAGAGTCACAAAAGACTAAAAATGGCTAGCAGAGAGTTTCAGCAAATGGAAGAGAATGTAAATGTTGACTTAGGGCTCAGCTAGTATATCACCACCTGCAATCAGTACACCAAACATGTAGCAGTATCCGTCAGCTGATGTTCAAGTGGAATTCTCAATAGGCCAATCTTTCAAAGTCTACTATCCATGAGTAATAAGGAATTATAAAATCATTGATGCGATATGTACCTATTGCCTTTGGTTGTTTTTTTGTTTGTTTTTGTTTTTTTGGAGGTTTTTTTTTGTTTTTTTTTTTGCATTTTGAAACAAATTACTTGGTTGGAAGAAGTGCTGTGCAGCATTTTATGGTAGTAAATAAAATATTCAATAAGCCCATGGGTAGCAGACATGAAAGGAAAATCAAAACCAATAACAGATTATATAAGAAAAAAAAAGTATTGCCCTCAAGCCAAACTTCTACCAAGCACAATGGCCAATGAGAAATTTCCTTTCCAGTTGTCTTCTCTGACCCTGGCTGAGACAGACTATAATGTTACACAGCTCACTTTTCACTGATACTGAGGTTATTGGTAATCTGGCCTTGAGTTTTATCCTTTTGTGTCAACTGGTCTTAAGTTCACCCTTCAAGCAAAAGACATAAATTCAAAGAAAGGTGGGATTATATGTTCAGACATTAAAAAGCCATCCATGGATCTGATTTTTGCCTTTGAGATCTTAATGGAGGCAGGATATCCATTCTGTATATATGATTTCTATTGGATAGTAGATTACTGCTGGAAATGCCTAACTTCATGGCTGTATAGACAAGATAATGCCCAGTGCAGAATGAGTTGCTTTGGTTCATGGTTACCTGTTATTGCCAGAAGGCAGTATAAAGCTAGTTCTTGTTGAAAATAGAATAGTTGTTGGGGCGCCTGGGTGGCTTAGTCGGTTAAGCGTCCGGCTTTCGCTTGGGTCATGATCTCGCGGTTCGTGGGTTCGAGCCCCGCGTCGGGCTCTGTGCTGACTGCCAGCTCAGAGCCTGGAGCCTATTTCGGAGTCTGTGTCTCCCTCTCTCTCTGACCCTCTCCTGCTCATGCTGTCTCTCTCTCTCTCCTAGAAATAAATAAAAATATATTAAAAAAGAAAAGAAAAAGAAAAAGAAAATAGTTGCTCCTAAAGTGGTATGGCCTTGCTCCGAAAGACTCCTGTACTCATTCCAACGTTATTCACAACAGCCTGGATTTTGAAATAATCAAAGTGTCTTGACAGATAAATAAAGAAAGAAAACATGGTATATATATTCAATAAAATATAAAATATTACTCAGCCTTAAGGAAAAAGAAGAAATCCTGCCATTTGAGGCAAGATGGAGGCAACTTGAGGGCATTATGCTAAGATAAATAAGCCAGACGAAACAATATAATGCACTTGTACATGGAATCTAAAAACAAACAAAACAAAACTAGAACTTCTAGAAACAAAAAAGAAAATGGCTATCAAGGACGGGTAATTGGGAAAATAGAGGTTGGTAAATGAGTACAAATTTCCAGTTATGAGTAAGATCTGAGGCTTTAGTGTATAGCTTTGTGGCTATAGTTGACAACACTGTATTGTATTATTGAAATATGTTAAAAGATTAGAACTTAAATGTTCTAAAAGGTAACTATGAAGCTGATGGATGTTTTCATTAACCTGATGAGGGAGGATCCCCTCATAATGTATACATATACAAAATCATGATGTTTAGACCTTATAACTTTATTTGTTATTTATACCTCAACAAAGCTGAAAATTTTTAAATACTATACATATTTTATGTATGCAACTCAATGAATTTGGGGAAAAGTATACACCTATGAAACCATCACCACCATGAAGTGATGAATATATCTACCACCTTCTGAAGTTTCTTCCTGATGCCTTTTTTTAAATTTAATTTAATATAATTTTATTTTATTTTATTTTATTTTTTACAAATAGTTTATTGTCAAATTAGTTTCCACATAACACTCANAGTAGGTGTAAAATTTACATCTGCAGAATGGACTCATTGTGATTGTTTAAGCAAGCCAGTGGCCAGAGTTAATCAGGTCAGTGTTCTGGGGAAAAAAGGGAGAAAAGAGAAAAAAGAAGAAAAAAAAGGGAGGAGGGCAGCTNAGGAGCACAGATGCCCGGTGTCCGCGCGGCTCTTTCAGGGGCCCCAGCCGCCCGGGAGCTACAATGGCGGCAGGCGCGCCACCTCTCTGAAGTCCAGTCCCCAGGAACCAGCACAAAGCAGCAGTCTGTGCACTCAGCCCCCCTCCCCCCTGCCCCGGACCAGTTGGCGTGAGGGGACCTGGTGTGCAAGTATTTGGCAAGTACAGTCTTTCTATGCACCGAGCGGAGGTTTTTCTGTTTCAGACTCTCTCCTTTTCTCCTCTCACTCCCCGGAGAGGGTAGAGGGGGATCGCCTCCCACCCTGGAGTCTCCGATCCCGGCCCGATTTTATCTTCCCCGGTTCGCACTCACGTTAGAAGGCTCTCTCAGTGGATTCTGCGTCCTTTTTCTCCCAATCTCTCAGGTTTTGTAAGGTTTCCAATGGCTTCAGATCTTTTCTGTGTGATGTATGGGTGCGAGTGCAAGTACGGAGGTCCTTCTCCGCCATCTTGCCCCCTCCCCCTCTTCCTGACTCCTTTATTGTTATTTGTTTGTTTACTTATTTATTTATTGTGGTAAGAATATAACATAAGATTTACCTTTTTAGTAAATATGAAGTATACATTATTGTTAGCTCTAGGAACTATTCTATGTAGTAGGTCTCCAGAATATATTTATCTTGCTTAACTAGAGCCTTATGCCATTTGGCCGTTACCTCCCTATTTTTCCCCTCCCTTCAGTTCCTAGCAACTACCATTCAACTCTCTGCTTCTATAGTTTTGGCTGTTTTACATTCTACCCATAATTCAGATTATAATGTGTTTGCTTTTGTGTGTCTGGCTTATTTCACTTAGCACAATGTCCTTCAGGTCCAACCATGTCACAAATGGCAAAATTTCCTTTCTGTTTTAAAACAGAGTAATACTCATTGTATATATGTATCACATGTTCTTGCTGACTCCTTTGTAAATTAGCACTTAGGTTGTTTCCATACCTTCGCTTTTGTGGATAATGTTTCAAAGAACATGAAAGTACAGGTATCTCTTTAGACTCTTGACTTGCTTAGGAGTGGTGCGCAGAGAAAACAATAACAAAATTTATGTCAGGTGGTGATACGTGCTATTGAAAAACAATGCAGGGCAAGAGGTTAGAGACCATATCTTTTAGGCAAGACATTTGGGAAGGACCTTTCTGTTAAGGTGAAATTGGAGAGGAGATGTTAATGAAGTGAGGGGATTGTGTGGATTTCTAGGGCAACCTCTACCTCGAAAGTAATGCGTTTTTTTTGCACTATAAGTGCAAAGTTACTGAGATATGATCAGATTGTTGTTTAAGACATGAAACTAAAATATCTGGGTACTACAAGCAAAGAAGAACATGATAGATGAGGTCAGAGATGTGAACAGATTCCAGAGGATTTGGAAAGGTTTTGGATTTTATACTGAGAGCAATGGGCTTTGAGAAGAGACAAAGGAGGAATCTGATATGACCATTTTCAGCATAACTTTATGCCAGAGCACATGTACAAAGGGAAAGCAATGGCAGTTAGAAAGCTACTGCGATGTCTTGGAGAAAAATAATGGTGGCCAGATGAAGGTGAGGTTGGTGGCGGCAGTAAGGAGAGGTCAGATTCTGAATATATTTTGAAGACAGAGAGGATTTGTGATGGTCTGGATGTGAGGTGTGAGAGAATAAGAGGAATCAATGATAGGAAGTTACTGAATACTATTCAGCTTCTATCGCAATGAAATATGTATCATCCAGGTTCTTGCCTGTGATTATGATTAATTATAACTGATTAATTATTATCAAAATCTCTGTTTTAAGAAACGTATTCATTGAAGTCTTTAGTCTGGCCATTCCACATATACTAAATTCTATCCTTGGGGCAAGTGGATAATAAATAAAATGATACCAGCTAGTATATTTGTTCTCACTAGAGATACAGAAAATGGAACCGTTAAAAATGCAGGCTCTAGAGCTAGGTTGCCTTGGTTCAAGTATGGATTACTCTGTTCCAATTCTGTTATACTACATAAATTCCTAATTTCATTTTTAAATAGCAGCTTTATTGAGATATAACTCACATACCATAAGGTTCCCCCTTTTAAATTGTCTAACTCAGTAATTTTTAGTGTATTCACAAAGTTGTACAACTATCGCCGCTACATAATTCCAGAACATTTTCATCACTCCAAAAAGAAACTCTGTGTCATTAGCAGCACTCCGCATTTCCTCCAGCCCCTGGTAACCACTACCTAACCTGTATTCTGTTTCTATGGCTTTGCCCGTTCTGGACATTCTGTACAAATTGAATCAAATAATATGTGGCCTTCTGTGCCTGGCTTCTTTTATTAGGATAATGTTTTCCCAGTTCATCTGGGTTGTAGCATATGTCAGTATTTCATTCCTTTATATGACTGAATTATATTCGATTATTATGCTATATTACTTTTAGTTTACCCATTCATGGATATTTTGGGTTGATTTTTTTGCTTATTATGAGCAATGCTACTAAGAAACTTCATGTGCAAGTTTTTTTTTAATAGTTTATTTTTGAGACAGAGAGGGACAGAACATGAGCTGAGGAGGGGGCAGAGAGAGAGGGAGACAGAATCTGAAACAGGCTCCAGGTTCTGAGCTGCCAGCACAGAACCCGATGTGGGACTCGAACCCACGAACCGTGAGATCATGACCTGAGCTAAAGTCGGACGCTTAACCGACTGAGCCACCCAGGTGCCCCTCATGTGCAAGTTTTTATGTGGACATATAATTTGAATTCTCTTGGTTATAAATCTCAGACTGGAATTTCTGGGTCATATGGTAGCTCTATGTTTAACCTTTTGAGGACCTGCCAATTGTTTTTCAAAGTGGCGACACCATTCTACATTCCCACCAGCAATATTTCTGTACATCTTTGTTAGTACTTGTTATTTCCTGTCTTTTTTAAATTATAATCATCCTACTGGGTTATTTAACTTCTTTTTAAGCCCCAGGTTTTTTATTTGCAAAATGGGACTAATAAAAATATCTACTTCATAGGTTTGTTTAAGACTGGAACAAGAAATATGTGTGATATATAAACATCTGCTACCACATTGCCTAGCAAAATCATGTTTTCAATCAGTGTTAATTAGTCTGTCTTTCCTTAGCACTGCAAAGCAATCCCATGATAGTTCTATGAACTTACTTACATACTACTTTTTTAAAAAAATGTTAACGTTTATTTGTTTTTGAGAGAGAGAGTGGGGGAGGCAGAGAGAGAGAGAGAAAGAATCTGAAACAGGCTCCAGGCTCCATGCTGCTCCGTGCTGTCAGCAGAGCTCAACATGGGGCCAGAACCCACAAACTGCGAGATCATGACCTGAGCGGAAGTCGGACACTTAACTGACTGAGCCACCCAGGTGCCCCAGTTTTATTTCAACCTTCACATAGAGAAAGTGAGAAAAGCGGAGTTGAGGTGACATTTCTAAATATATAGGAATTAACTTTCTCTCTCATTATTATGTTGCTACAGAAAAACCTAGATTTCATGACATGATTAAGAGATAAAAGGTTAAGAGGTATATGATATGAATCAAATAAGTTAGGCAAAAACCTCATTTTTTTCATTTTGGAAGCATCAGTTTTATGAACTCTGATAGTATTTTTCTCATTCTAAAAATATGTATATTTCTTAGTATTATTCACTTAGCTGTCTGGAGGCAGTTACTAATGAGTAAAAAAACAGCACCCCAAAGCACAGATTTTCATCTTCAAACACCAGTTCCCTCTAAAAGGAACCAGGTCTCCTTAGAAAAATGGCTGATTCCTTATCTGGAATGTATAAGGTGCATCTGAGATAGCTTGTCATCTCTGAAATCATGGAAACCATCAAAAACTCCTGAGATTGTGTCAAAAAGACAGAAGACAGCTTGAAAGGGCTCACACTGCCCAAAGATAAATCATTTTGAGCATCAAAATAGTAATTATTCAAGCACATTGAAACATACCAACAGATTTTTAAAACATGGGTTTATAACGGTATTTTAAAAATAACAAAACTCTCTAGCCACCTTAGCATGGTTGCTAAATATCAATTGTTTTTTCTGAAAATTGATAAAGGATAAGAATCAATTATTTATCTACCCACTCTGATATGTCTGTAAAATAACTGAATAGTTGATGAGTGAAATTTCTTTTTTATAGGAACTAATACATGTAGGAGGAAGGATAGACTTCAAAGATTACCATTTTGTAACTCCTAATGAAATAGCAAATCTAGGCAATGATCATCAGTGGCTGCTTAAACCATTATGTAAAAGATTAGGATTGTTTTACAAAGGCTAAAGTCTCCTGGTCCGTGTTTTTTCATAGTAATATCACTAACAGAGGAGAAGTCAAACATTATGTTTGGCACTGCAATAGCCAGAAATAGCACTAGTTATAAGTTTTCTAGCTCAAAGTACTGTCAAAAATTCAGAAATTGTGAAAGTGAAACCACCAATTCAATAAATAGCATTTAGTTAGAGTTTATCCTGTATATAAGAACAGCTCACAAACTGGGGGCTTTCAAATTTAAACTGGGACCATTAACTTTAAAATTTATTTTTTTAATTAGAAATTCAAATTTAAAACTGATAAAAAGCTAGGGGAATGATGTTATAAGTAAGGATGGCTTATAAAGTAAAAATGATTTTTTTTAACATTTATTTACTACACACACACACACACACACACACACACACACACACACACACACACAGCGACAGGGGGAGGGGCAGAGAGAGAAAGAGAGGCAGAATTGGAAGTCAGCTCCAAGCTCTGAGCTGTCCCTACACGGGGCTCAAACTCAAGAGCTGCAAGATCATGACCCGTGCTGAAGTCAGATGCTTAACTGACTGAGCAACCCAGGTGCCCCCAAATGAGGAAGTTGTTTAACCTTTACAATGATTGGTTATTACAGGGAGGTTTCCAGATGCCAGGGAATTGGTTAAAAGTGATTATCTCATTCCATTTTTAGGAAGATGACTTAGGTTTCTTTTATGATTATCAGAGTCAGTTACAAAAATAACCTAAGTTTCTCTTATGTTCATGAAATAAGCTAGATTTAGTTTTGTTTATCTGGCTTAAATGGCTTTGTCTGCTCAGGGAATTTTTCAAGTGTGACCTCCATTTTGTATTTAATTTTAACGGTATTAAACCTGAAAGCAATCAAGGCTCTAAATCTAAATACCAATTATAGAAATCTTGCTCAATGATACTGTGAAGATATACTGTCAAAACAAGGAATAATGACCCAGTTTCTTTAGCAAATAGGTGTATAAAGGAGGCAGAAATGTTATATTAGAAAGGACTTATGAATCACATAAATTAGATGCAATGCATGGATATGGCCTGGGTCCTGATTTGAATAAATCAACCATAACAAGACAGGGAAAACAGCATAGATTGTGTAGTAAGTGATATGAAAGTACTGACATTAATTCCATTGGTTGTGATGATGGTACAGTGATTATAGTTTCTACTTTCCTTTTAAATCCTTATCTGTTAGATATAAATACCTGAATATTTACTGGTGGGATGTTCTGACATCTCTGATTTGCTTTAAATTTTTCAGGGGGGAAAAAGGTTATACTCCTGGGTATTTCCTATGTCACACGTTGGATGGAATTTGGCAAAAAAGGTTCTTTAGAGACAATGAGGCACAAAGGGTATAATGTTGGGTTTTGACTACACAAAGGCTTGAAAGAAAAAGTATTTATATTTCAGAAAAATACCCAGACTCTGGCTTCTTCTTTTTATAGTAAAGTTATACTGAGTTTTCAATATTTTATTCATTTTACACTTTCAACTATTACAATTGCTTTTGCAAACTTGAAGGGATGAAAAGACATGACACAATGACATGAAACAAGTCCACGGCATTTACAGAACATTCACTCTCACAGAGTGACAACAGCTCACAGTGTGTGTGGAACATCAGCTTGTCACACCATTGCCTTGATCGCTCCTGAGCACTGTCTGCTGTGGTTTAGTGCCCCATCCATGCTCTCTTATACATTTACATGTCAAAGTTCCTGCATATTTTAATAAAAGCTGTACCTATTTTTAGTGCCATCTTGAAAGTTTCATTGTCTGACATTGCCATCATAATGTGCATATCCAGCTAATTTACATACAACAGAAATGTACAGTCTGCTTATAGGGCGTGGGGCATACAATTTGAGCACTCAAGGATGACATTACGGCAATTTGGTAGATATTCTCAATAGTAAAGTTACTTATATATCTTATTGATTCCTTCCTCACCACGATATTGAAAAGGAATGCGACATGTGACATGGTGGAAGTTCAAACAGTTCCTTTGGAATAGCCAGTAGGCTACTTTTTAACATTCATAATACATTGGAAGTTCATTTCCTGTGGCATAGCATAGTAATAGTGTAGGCACTTTATGTAGAGGAATTGGTTTTCTTTGTTTTAATCACACTAAATTACTAGTTTTGACAGTCAAACTGGTCAAATAACTCTAATTCCTTACAGTTCCATATGATAGGTAAACTTTACCTATATGTTGGAAACACTTATTTCTCTATTACTTTAGAATTTTGTGAAGAGATGCCTAAATTAATGCTGTGTGCCTGAAGCTTTTACTAAACCATTCTTTCTGTAATACTTGAATTTTATCACCAACTCCTTACAGTCAAACTACTTGCAAGAATGTCTAGTAAAAGGATAAACACTTATGTTGTGGTTTGGACAGTCCTGGATGTGGGCAAGAGAAAAGGGATTGGGCCAGATTCCCACTTCAGGAGTACCCAGCTGGGGGTCAGAGAACACTGGGTTATACTAAGGGTCTGACAGTGGGAGAATCCTATTAGGAGCCAAAGCTAGAATTTGGGAGGTCAAGATCCCTGCCCCACTCATCTATAATATTTAAAAAGCCATACCTAGGGTCTGGTGTGATATTGTGATTTATAATAAAAAATATATAGTTGGTTTTGGACCCCATTCGTGGTACAGAAATCCCCCAACTCTTGGAATTTTCTAAACCTTGAGAGCAGTAGAGGCATCTGTTTTTAGTTTAATGAGGTGACTTTTGGAAAACACCTCAAGTGGGGCTGGTTCCTAAGAGAAACAACCATGTGATGACAGAGTTACAACTTTGACCTTTAAATCAGTAATCCAGCTTGTGGTCATAATTTAACCAGACACAATCAATCTGGACTAGACATGTGGAATAAGGGTAGTGGGGCATAAAAACTAATGTCCTGTCTCCAAGGACAAATAAAATGTAAGTAAAAATAAAAAAAGTAAAAATAAAAAATGTAGATCTCCCAAGTCCTGCATTTATAAGGATTATTTTATTTTTTGACTTTGACCAATTATAAAACATGCTGACAAAAACTGTTTAATATCTCACACTGAAGAGTGGAACAAGAATTCCTTTTCTAATTTAGATGAACTTGGAAAGGGAGAAAGTGTTTGCATAATAAAGGTAATTAAAATAATCAATGCTCAGGAACCTTTTGCTAAGGAGGATGGATTTCAAGGACTAAATGAACCCAGTAATAACCTCGACTCTAATGTAAAGTAAGATCCAAGCTCATCATGGATCTAAACCTTGAGTGACGGGTAATCCAATTTGATGTAAACAGTCAAAACATGACAGAGGAATGAATTCATTTGTAAAAATAATACAACAATTACTCCCCGGTGCTTTTACTTAAATGTATATTATTTTCAATCTTCAAATAGAGACTTTTAGAAGATTGGAAACCAAGTATTGGCAAAAGGGTCCTTCCTTTATAGAAACATTTAGTTTCATAAAAGGACAGAATACCAGCAAATTTGCATTTGAAGGACTTTAGAAACTATTTTATCTACTGCCTGGACAACCTAAAGAATTCTCTGGAGCAAGAGTGTGGCAGGTTAATTTATTTCACGTTGACCTGGTGACTGATGTGTGTGGCACTACTGAAACCTTTGTCTGTTGCCCTGGCAGGACTAAGAAAAAGGAATTCCTCTGTGGTTTGCACCTTCAGAACTTTGTCAACATTTTCTAAAATATTTGATGTGTATTTCTCCAAAGGTCTCTCTTCCTGTTACCAGAAACCTACTTTGTTTAATTAAAAACTAACAAAACAGACACTACCAGCAAATTAGTGAACAGCCATGGTAATTTATAATCCAGGGTCAAATTTAGTGACAACCGTAGTATGGAAAGAAAATACCTTTCTGAACACCACATTTGGCATCTTTTAAAAACAACTTTTTAACTTAAGGTTTTTTTTGAGAAAGAGTCATAAGAATGAGGGAGAGAGGGAGAGAGAGAGCAAGAGAGAGAGAGAATCCTAAGCAGGTTTCATACTCAGTGTGGAGCCTGATGTGGGGCTTGATCCCACGACCCTCGGATCATGACCTGAGCCAAAATCAATAGTCTGACACTCGCTTGATCGACTGAACCACCCAGGTGCCCCTGCATTTGGCATTTTAATGAGTGAAGTCAATAGTTCTCAGAAACTACATGCAAATAACTGGAAAATTAGTGTAGTGCAAATAATTTCCCTCTTGATGTTCTTCTCTTCTACATCTTCATTCTTCTTTATGGTGCAGATTCATTCACTTACTTCTTTTGGTGTCTGCCCTTTCGTGCAGAAATACTTTATGCCAGATATTCTTCTCTAGTCACAGTATGTGAATTGGTTGGACCAATACTTTCTTTCTCTGTCTTTTTCTTCCTAGTAACCTAAATATTTAAGCATTCTCTGTTACAAATAACCTAGTGAAGTGCTAACATTTTCATGAACATGCCCTTCTAGGTCATCTCTCTGTCATTTATTTTTTTTCTTTCCTATTTTGCGCATATGAGAAATACCAACTCATACCTGCATGTTCAACCAGCTCTTCTCATGAGAATACATAACTCTTGGAAAAGAAAAGTCCTATACATAAATCTCCTGCTCCATCTGAGTGTAGCTGACAGTGTCAGGATGAGTGACTGATAGAACCCAGACTAATCAGATTCTCTTTCCCAGGAATTTGGATTTGGGATACTGAGGGCTTGTACAAAAACAGATACTGGGAGGGACGAAACCAGTGATGGCCATGGGGAGTGGAAAGAGCATATAAAAGTGAGTGTAATTGATGGCAGCAAGCCACAGCCACATGCAAACTGAAATAATGGAGGGGCATAAACTAATTCTTGAAGAAGAGAAGTGAAAAGAATGGAAAGAAGCAGAATTGAGAAACTTGCTGTCCTAGAGAAAGAGTCAGAGAGAACAAAAAAATAAATGTGCCCACCGTTGGTTTCTGCAGAGCAAGAGAAACTGGTTTCCTTTCATATCTTGTTACTGAATTCCTTTTAAACTTGAGGTAACTGAAGTGGGTTTCTGTACTTCTTAACCAAAAGTTGTTTTTTTTAAAAAAATTTTATTGTGTTAAGAACACTTAATACGAGATCTGTCCTCTTAAAGTTTAAGTGTACAACACAATATTGTTGACTGTGGACACAATATTGTACGGTAGGTTTCTAGAATGTATTCATTTTGTTTAAATGAAACTTTATCACATTAATTAGGTTTTTTTTAGTTTACTCATTTATTGAAAGAGAGAGAGAGAGAGAGAATGAGTGGGAGAGGGGCAGAGAGAGAGGAAGAGAGAATCCCAATGGGGCTTAGGATGGAGAGCAGAGCCAAACACGGGGCTCAATCCCACGAACGTGAGATGATGACATAAACCAAAATCAAGAGTTGGATGCCAACCCGATGAAGCCACCCATGTGCTTCATATGCCCATTGATTCGTTTTGATAAGAACACTACCTATCTGCTTTAGTCAATTCTACCTTTCCATCTCTACAGCTGTTTCTCTCCCAGAACACCTCTTGTTCCTTTTGTTTCCCAGTAGAAGGGCCCCCTATGTTCAGATGCCTCATATATCCTGTGCAAACTTTTATAACACTCCATAAACCTCTCCTGGATGTCTGTTAACGTATCTGTCTCCTCCACATTAAATACCAAGCTTCTAGAGCTGGATTCTTTTGTTTGTTTGTTGTTTGTTTGTTTGTTTGTTTTTGAGATTATGTCCCTGGCACCAAGTACATAATTGGGTGCTGATTAAATATTTATGGAATAAATCCATGAAAGACTGAATGGATGAGTAAGTAAAATACAGTGAAAAGTCTTGACTGTATATTCCCTTGGAGCTATTTTCTTATCATTCCCTTTCTACCTTAAATTTCTAGAGTATACCAGTATTTTCCAAATTTGAGTCCACAAATAGGTACTTTCTTGGTGCCTTATATTAAGACTGTTAAAAATTTAAATTTACTGGGGTTGAGGTAGGGGCTATACATAGGTATTTTTAAGCATGTTTAGGAACTCACGGTTTCAGATAATATGACTTCAGATTGCTTCTGCTTTTTCCAAAATTAATGAATGACAAGTGTCCAAATACCACAAATCCTTTCGAGTTCCCGCTTCGTGGGTGCTACTTTCAGCAACTGCCACTGTTCCCTCCACCCATTTAAGAATCTGTTTTGGTGGATGTGGAGGCAGATCTGCTTTAATTTTTTTAAGTGTTTATTTATTTTTGAGAGAGGGAGGGAGAGGGAGCATGAGCAGGGGAGGGACAGAAAGAGGGAGACAGAGGATCTGAAGTGGGGGGAAGGGTCGCCTGGGTGGCTCAGTCGCTGAGCCATCAGACTTCAGCTCAGGTCATAATCTTACGGTTCCTGGGTTCAAACTCCATGTCAGGCTCTGTGCTGACAGCTCAGAGTCTGGAACCTACTTCAGATTCTGTGTCTCCCTCTCTCTCTGCCCTTCTCCTGCTTGCACTCTGTCTCTCTCTCAAAGATAAATAAACACACACACACACAAAAAAAAAATAGAAAAAAAGAAAAGAATCAAGTGGGCTCTGCACTGACAGCAGAGAGCCTATGTGGGGCTTGGACCCATGAACCTTGAGATCATGACCTGAGCTGAAATCAAGAGTTGGATACTTAACCGTTTTAACTCCCCAGGGAACCCAAGGCAGATATGCTTTAATACTCATCCTAGCTTTCTGTAATTTCCTTAGTCTTGACCTTTGGCTTCTCTTCTTACTCTTCTTAAATGTCAAATGAATATGTCTCAAAAAGGATCCAGCAAAGCAAAGGATACTGGAAAAAAAAAGACACGAATAACAAAATAGCCTAAGATATAGCAGGTTTCAGTCTCTTGGCTGGGGAGGAGGAGGATACTTGGTAGTGTGAAAACTGGAATCCTATCACACAGACCTTGATGAAACTTCACTACACTGTTTCTTACTGACTGAGAGTTTGGATGGATCTCATGTAGTCGTTTATGCCAACCTTTTAGCTTAATTAAAGGAAATTGAACACTGAGATGGTAGATGACTTGCCCAAGGTCACAGAGTTGGTGGCAAAGCCAGACAAGACACATTGGTCCCTGATGGTACAATCCAGTGCTTTTTCTGAGAAATCAGAACTTTTTCTCTTATTTTGCATTTTTACTCCCCCCTTATTATCCAAATAATACATGAATATGAAAATTTTTTGGAAAGCTGCTTGGCAGTATCCACTAAAGCTGAGCATTTGCAACCCTAGGGCCCAGAAATTCCCTTCCTAGGTATATACCCAACGGAAATATGGACATATATTTATCAAGAATGTTCATAGTAGCACTAATTCTGATAGCCCCCAAGTGGAAACACCTCAAACACATCAACATTCAAACGAATAGATAAGCTGTAGTCAGTCATAAAATGGATATTATAGGAGGCAAAGAGACAAAAAAATCTTGCAACTACATACACAAATAAAAATTTTACACAAAATAATATTTAATAATATTAAAGCAAATAAGCCATATACAAAAAATGTATACTTTATGATTCCATTTTTTTTTTTAAAGATCAGAAACAGGTAATACGTCGATGATAAAAACAGTAGTTACCCTCAGGTGACAGTGTTAGAGGAATGGCCAGAAGGGGGCACAAGGGAGCTTCTGGACTTCCAGGAATATTTTGTTCCTTGATCTGGAATGCTGGTTACACAAAGTGTTCTTATTATAAACATTCATTCAGTTATAAATTTTCTATGGAGTATACGGTTTTGTAGATTCCATAGAAATAAAAACATATTAAACGAGAATGCTAATCTTTGTAGAGGTTTGGGGATGCACAGAAAATATTAAATAAGCTGAAATCAACTATTAATATTTTGGCATTTCCTATTACATTTTATGCATACACACACTGTTTGCATTTTTGTAATCCCAAAGTTACAAAAATCAATTTTTTCATAGGTCGTATGGCAACAAAATTCTGACCCAAGCTGAACTTATTTAGTAATGAAACTTGGCTTCAGCTGACATGAGGTTATTGATAGTCTTAATTTATCCCACTTGGAGTGAAAACTCATACATTTCCTGCAGAAAGATTAATGTGCTTCAACATGGGATAATGCTTCAAGACACCACTGAATCTTTGTAATCTTTGTAATTACCTTTAAATTGTAACAATTCTGAATTCCAAAATACATCTGGTCCTAAGCATTTAATATGGGGCTTTATGTACTTTTTTCTAAATGTTTAAAAACTTTTATTCTGACTCTTAGAGAATTCAGAGGAGATGTACAAAAGGAATCTGACAACACACGTGGATTTGTGGTGGGCAAATAAAGTCACCCTCTCCCGCCTCAACTAAAGATGTCTACACCCTAGTCTTTACAATCTGTGGAGGTGTCAGGTTATAGGCAAAGGAGAATTAAGGTTGTAGATGGTTTAAGGTTGCTAATCAGCTGACCTTGATAGGGAAAGATCATCTTGAATTAGCTGAGTGGGCCAAAGTAATCACAAGTGATTCCACTTGTAAGAGAAAGACTAGAGTCTGGATAGAAAGAACCAGAGAAATGGCAGCAAGAGAAAGCTTCAGCTCTACATCACCGACTTTGAACATGGAGGATGAGGACTACAAGTCAAGGAAAGCAAGAAGCCACCAGAAGCTGGGAAGAGCAAGAAAATAGATTCTCTCCTGGAAAGAAAGACATCCAAGGAGACTCGTTTTGTACTTCTGACCTCCAGAAATGTAAGATCATGAATTTGTGTTGTTTTAAACCACTGTTTGTGGTAATATTAGCAATATGAAATTACACAAGTAAATGTGTTTCTACGTGTGTGTACACATATATGTGTGTATGGTAAGTGTATGCCATAAATTTGTACATACACACATCACATATATATGGGTGTACTTATGTGCACCCATATATATAGTTGATATATATGCTTAGATGCATTTTTAACCAATATGAGTCATGCCATACCCAGCAGAGTAGAAACCCAATAAGAATTTTAAATATATGAATGAGTGAATGAGCTGAATACTCTATATATTATAAAAACAGATGGTTGCAAAGGAATTGAGAATGGAGAGGAGTCAGTTCTTGGCCTGTGTAATATTGCTGCAGAACAAATTCAAAGCTTCTTTTTTTAAAAGGGGTTTTCATTTTCTTTTTATAATATTTATTTCTTTGGAGGGAGAGAGAGAGCATGCGTGCACGAGGAGGGGGAGGGGAAGAAGGAGAGGGAGGAAGGGGGGGAGAGAGAGAGAGAGAGAGAGAAATCCCAAGCTATCAGAACAGAGCCCGATGCAAGGCCCAAACTCATGACTGTGAAATCACCACCTGAGTGGAAATCAAGAGTTGGAGGCTTAACCGGCTGAGCAACTCAGACGCCCCACAAATTCAAAATTTCTGTGGCAAGCAACAATGAACGCAGTTGCTAGCTCACAAATTTGCAGATCAGCTGAAGTAACTTAGCTTCATATTACCTTTTTAGAAGGTGGCTTTTCTCCCTGTGTCTCTCAGCCTCCTCTCATGGTGAAGGCAGATGCATGGTGGTAGCATGCCCAGCCACCCAGCACATAAGCTGCCTCAAGTCTGCTAACTCACTGACCAAAGTAGATCACATGGCCACGTCCAAACTCAAGAGGTAGGAAGTATATTTACCTTCTGTGAGATGAATTTCAAAGTTACGTCAAAAAGACATAAATATAAGGAGAGATAAAGAATTGAGACCTAAGATTTAACTTATCATCACTTCTCTTGCTGTTTATCAAAAAGTACTGCTGATAACATGGGGGTATGCCAAACTAAATAATACCTTCAAGGACCTAAGAAGGAAACTATATACTGTCATGGGGAAAGAACATAAGTGGGATGTAATTATTAAGGAAAGAAAGTTTCACCTGACTAAAAAGGAATTAACTAGGAGTGAGGATGTGTTTTAAATGGCAACTTATAAATATCGGGAAAAGCATTTCTTTGTTCCCCTTTAAAATGCACTTTCTGGGGCGCCTGGGTGGCTTAGTCGGTTAAGCGTCCGACTTTCGCTTAGGTCATGATCTCGTGTTCGTGGGTTCGAGCCCCGCGTCGGGCTCTGTGCTGACTGCCAGCTCAGAGCCTGGAGCCTGTTTCAGTCTGTGACTCCCTCTCTCTCTGACCCTCCCCTGCTCACGCTGTCTCTCTCTCTCTCCTAGAAATAAATAAAACATTTAAAAAATTTTTTAAATGCACTTTCTGTTTTAGAGCCATTTTAGGTTCTCAACAAAACTGAACAGAAAGAACAGAGCTCTGCTTGCTCTGTTCCCCACCCCCCAGCCTCTCTCACTATCAGCATTCTACGCCGCAGTGGTACATCTGTGAAACAGATTACCATATACTCACGTAGCATTTGCATCCCAAGTCCACAGTTCATATTGGGTTTGCTCTTGGTGTTGTACATTCTATAGGCTTGGACAAATGTACAACGACATATACCCCCCATCATAGCATCTGCAGAGTAGTTTCACTGTCCTAAAAATCCTCTATGCTCCACTAGAACCTCCCCACTCAAACCACAATTTATTTTTTACTGAACCTGCAGTTTCGCCTTTTCCAAAATGTCATCTAGTTGGAATCATACACTGTTTAGCCTTGTCAGATTGACTTCTTTCACTTAGTAATATGCAGTTAACTCCGTCTATGTCTAGCTCAATGTTTGATAGCTCATTTCTTTTTAGTACTGGATAATATTCATTGTCTAGATGGACCGCAGTTTATTTGCTCATTCACCTACTGAAGGACATCATGGTTGCTTCCAAGTTTTGGCAATTATGAATAAAACTGCTATGAACATCTGTATTCAAGTTTTTGCATAGACATACATTTTCAACTCCTTGGGTAAATACCAAGAAGAATGAGAGTTGGGTTGTATAGTAAGGTATGCTGAGTATTGTAGGAAACTGCCAAACTGGTTTCCAAAGTGGCTATACCATTTTGTATTCCAGTCAACAATGAAAGAGAGTTCCTGTTGTTCCATATCCTTGTCAGCATTTGGTCACCAAATGTTCCAGTATTGGCTGTTTTAACAGGCGTATAATGGTATCTCGTTGTTGTTTTTAATTTGCCTTTCCTGGGGCATATGTGATATGGAGCATCCTTTCATATACTTATTTTCCATCTGCATATCTTCTTTGATAAGGTGTCTGTTTTAGATCTTTTGTTTATTTTTTAAAATTGTTTTTCATGTTTATTTTTGAGAGAGA
>NW_027528345.1:2070888-2137293 GCF_008692635.1 Crocuta crocuta
AAACTTTTCTGGGGCGCCTGGGTGGCTTAGTCGGTTAAGCGTCCGACTTTCGCTTAGGTCATGATCTCGTGTTCGTGGGTTCGAGCCCCGCGTCGGGCTCTGTGCTGACTGCCAGCTCAGAGCCTGGAGCCTGTTTCAGTCTGTGACTCCCTCTCTCTCTGACCCTCCCCTGCTCACGCTGTCTCTCTCTCTCTCCTAGAAATAAATAAAACATTTAAAAATTTTTTTTAATGCACTTTCTTTTTTAGAGCCATTTTAGGTTCTCAACAAAACTGAACAGAAAGAACAGAGCTCTGCTTGCTCTGTTCCCCACCCCCCAGCCTCTCTCACTATCAGCATTCTACGCCGCAGTGGTACATCTGTGAAACAGATTACCATATACTCACGTAGCATTTGCATCCCAAGTCCACAGTTCATATTGGGTTTGCTCTTGGTGTTGTACATTCTATAGGCTTGGACAAATGTACAACGACATATACCCCCCATCATAGCATCTGCAGAGTAGTTTCACTGTCCTAAAAATCCTCTATGCTCCACTAGAACCTCCCCACTCAAACCACAATTTATTTTTTACTGAACCTGCAGTTTCGCCTTTTCCAAAATGTCATCTAGTTGGAATCATACACTGTTTAGCCTTGTCAGATTGACTTCTTTCACTTAGTAATATGCAGTTAACTCCGTCTATGTCTAGCTCAATGTTTGATAGCTCATTTCTTTTTAGTACTGGATAATATTCATTGTCTAGATGGACCGCAGTTTATTTGCTCATTCACCTACTGAAGGACATCATGGTTGCTTCCAAGTTTTGGCAATTATGAATAAAACTGCTATGAACATCTGTATTCAAGTTTTTGCATAGACATACATTTTCAACTCCTTGGGTAAATACCAAGAAGAATGAGAGTTGGGTTGTATAGTAAGGTATGCTGAGTATTGTAGGAAACTGCCAAACTGGTTTCCAAAGTGGCTATACCATTTTGTATTCCAGTCAACAATGAAAGAGAGTTCCTGTTGTTCCATATCCTTGTCAGCATTTGGTCACCAAATGTTCCAGTATTGGCTGTTTTAACAGGCGTATAATGGTATCTCGTTGTTGTTTTTAATTTGCCTTTCCTGGGGCATATGTGATATGGAGCATCC
The DNA here is from genome assembly GCF_008692635.1 of Crocuta crocuta. Taxonomy (NCBI): domain Eukaryota; kingdom Metazoa; phylum Chordata; class Mammalia; order Carnivora; family Hyaenidae; genus Crocuta; species Crocuta crocuta. Next base: position 2,072,029 of record NW_027528345.1, read on the forward strand.
TTTCATATACTTATTTTCCATCTGCATATCTTCTTTGATAAGGTGTCTGTTTTAGATCTTTTGTTTATTTTTTAAAATTGTTTTTCATGTTTATTTTTGAGAGAGAGCATGAGTGGGGAAGGGGCAGAGAGAGGGAGACACAGAATCCAAAGCCAGCTCTAGGCTCTGTGCTGTTAGAACAGAGCCCAACGTGGGGCTTGAACTCATGAACTGTGAGGTCATGACTTGAGCTGAAGTTGGATGCTTAACCGACTGAGCCACCCGGTGCCCCCCTTTTGTTCATTTTTTTAACTGGCTTATTTGTTTTCTTTTAAAGAGTTCTTTGTATATTTTGGATGAATGCTTTCTCAGATCTGTCTTTCACAAATATTTTCTTTCAGTCTGTGGCTTGTCTTCTCATTCTCTTGTCATTGTCTTTCATAGAACACAAGTTTTAATTTAATGAAGTCGGAGATATCAATTATTTCTTTCATAGATGCGTCTGGTGTTCTTTCTAAAAAGTCATCACCTTGCTCAAGGTCATCTAGGTTTTCTTCTATGTTCTAGGATTTTTTTTTTTTGGTCTAACATTTTACATTTAGTTCTGTGATCTATTTTGAATTAATTTTTGTAAAGGGCATAAGATCTATAGCTCTATGTACATTTTGCACGTGGATGTCTAGTTTTTCCAGCGCCATTTGCAGAAAAGACTATCTTTTCTTAATTGTATTGCCTTTGCTCCTTTCTCAAAGATCAGTGACTATATTTATGTGTATCTATTTCTTGGTTCTCTATTTTGTTCAACTCCCCTACCTGCTCTTTCTCACCGTCTGGGTAACTGTAGCTTCATAGTAGTTCTTGATGTTGGGTAGTGACATTCCTCTGACTTTGTTCTTTTCCTTCACTATCGTGTTGTCTATTGCGGCTTTCTGCTTCTCCATATCAACATTAGAATCATTTTGTTGATATTCACAACATACCTTGCTGGGATTTTGACTTCTATTGTGTTAAATCTATAGATCGAGTTGGGAAGAAGTGACATCTTGACAATATGAGTGTCCCTATCTGTAAACACAGAATATCCTTCCATTTGTTTAACTTTTCCTAATTTTTTTCCACCAGAATTTTGTTATTCTCATGTGACTCTTATACATGTTCTATCAGATTGACCCTTAAATAGTTCTTATTTGAGGGTGCTACCATAAATGATATTGTGTTTTTAATTTCAAATCCCACTTGTTCATTGCTGGTTATAGGAAAGCTATTGACTTGCATGATGATATCCTGCAACCTTTGCTATAATTGCTTATTAGCTCAAGGAAGGTTTCTTGTTGTTGTTGATTTTTTAGAGTCTTTTACACAGACAACGATGTCATCTGCAAACAAAGTCAGTTTTATGTCTCCCTTTCTTATCTGTATACTGCTAATTTCCTTTTCTTGTTTTATTGCATTAGCTAGAACTTTCAGTATGATGTTGGAAAGGAGTGTGAGGGGGGAACAGCCAAGCTTTTTTCCCTCATCTTAGTGGAAAAGCTTCGAGTTTTCCACCCCTAAAGATGATGTTAGCTACAGGTTTTTGTAGATTTGTCTTATCAAACTGAGGAGAAAAAGCATTCTTAAAGATGACAGCAACTATTATATTATAGAAAAATTGTGTGAAAACTAGAGTATATACTCCCTTAAAACATTTCTAAGATCAGATTTATGCCATGATTTCTTAATTCAAAAGTTGATTTCAAAAGTCTATGGGTTTGGAGCGCCTGGGTTGCTCAATCAGTTAAGTTGCCAACTTCAGCTCAGATCATCTCAATGTTTGTGGGTTTGAGCCTCACAGCAGGCTCTGTGCTGACAGCTCAGATCCTGCAACCTTCTTTGGATTCTGTGTCTCCCTGTCTCTCTCTCTCTCTGCCCTTTCCCAGATTGTTCTTTCTCTCTCTCTCTTTCTCCCAAAGATAAATAAATAAACCTTTTTTAAAAAAGTCGATGAGTTAAGCAATTTCATCTTTATTAAGAGATTTAAGAAGCCATCAGTGCCCTCAAGTTCTCTTACTACTCATGGGAAAAGTGTGCAGCACCCCATAAGAGGGATTTACAGATTCTCTCTGTTGACTCAAGAAACATTTCCAGGTTCTGCCTTAGGCCTCCTCTCTCAATGTGTTTGTTAGATTTTTAGTTTTTTCTTGTTTCCTTGTAGCTTCCACAGCCACTTCAGATTCAGGCCAAGGATGCAATTTCAGTTTTACTCCTGAAAGCCTGTGTCAGACTATCCTTACTTCCACCTACTATAGCTCATATCTCTATTCTCAGGCTATCCAGACCCAGCTTGGATCCTCAGAACTCTAGTAATAGTCCAGCATTTTAGGTTACAGCTTATTGACAGGAAGAGACCCAAGGAAGTGAACACATTGGACTATTAATGCTAAGTAAATCTTTTATTTATGTATTTGTACTTTCTCAGAGTTCTGTTTCACATATTAATAATGGAATGTATGGCACACATCATGAGAAATGCTGTGATCATTTACACATGTTAGGTTCATCAAGGCTTTTTAAAGGTTTAACTCAGCTGCATCCTTCATGTGATAGATTCTAATAATACACTATGATTTTGGCTAATGGAATAGAAATTATTAACTTACCCTCATTAATCAAATTTCATGAGATTAACTATCTCTCAAGATGAGCAATTTTTATGAGAAACCATAATACAACCACTGCTTGGGGAAGATAGTACCAAAACAAATGAACAGAGGTATCTTGAAGTAGTATTTCCTGTCATAAAATACCCCTGCCAGTACAACTGTGCAACTTGAAACCACTGGCCAAGCTTCTGACTCTGAAAAGTACCTGCTTTAGCTACTTACCAATTTCTATATCTGCTCTTCCTTTTCTCCTCCTCCTCCCCCTCCTCCCCCTCTTCCTTCTCTTCTTCCTCCTTCTAGTTAGTAAATCTAGGAAGGAAAGTGACATCTTTTTTTTAAAGTTTATTTATTTTGAGAGAGAGAGAATGCACAAGTTGGGGAGCAGCAGAGAGAGAGAATCCCAAGCAGGCTCTGCACTGTAGGCACAGAGCATAATGCAGGGCTTGAACTCATGAACCATGAGATCATGACCTGTGCGAAGTCAGACACTTAACTGACTGAGCCACCCAGGTGCCCCTCCTCCTTTTCTATATGCTATGTACACGATCTGTCTTCTTTGTCAGCTCCTCCCTTTGGATATGACAAAGATGAAAGATCATAAAGAAAAAGCAGGAATGGGCAGAGTTGGGAGGGAAGGGGAAGGAGCTATTTTAGATTGGGTTTTCAATGACATCTCTCTTAGAAACTGATTATTGAATCTAGGCGTAAGAGGAATAAGCAAGCATGTTTCATGAATACATAAACACAGAAAAATTTATAGCTGAAAAATATTCTGGGCATGAAAACTTGATTTCTAGGCAGTGAGTTGGCAATATGGTTGATAGGTTTTTAAAGGGGCAAGGGTATGTAGGGGAGTGAATGAGAGGAACATGGCAGAGAATCAGATTATATGGGATGTTAACAACCATGGGGAAGACATTGGATATTTTTTCTAAGTGTTATGGAAAACTAAAGGAGGTTTGAGAGCAAGAGATTGAGATGACCAAGTTAAAAATTTTAAAGGGTTACTAGTAATCCTTATAATGTGGCTTGTAGTGTAAGAACTACAAAAGAGAAAGTAGAGAGACATACCATTTGGATTTTGCAGTGGTTCAGACAAAAGATGGTGTTGGCAGTGGCTGTGGCAATAGCACTAAGATGCCAAGGATAGGGTAGAGAAGACAGAAAGATGACTCTAGGGTTTTGGCTCTGAATAACTGAGTAGTACCAATTTTCTGACATGAGAAATACTGGAGAGGAAGAATTTGGAGGGAAGCATTTTGTGCATGTTAACTTTAAGATACCTATTTAACAACCAAGTGGAGATGTCACAGAATGAGCTGGGTATCTGAAGCTGATGATCAGGGGATAGTTTGTACTGGGCATGCATGTGAAAATGTATGTCATTCGTGCACCATAGATAATCTTTAGAACCATGGTCCTAGACGGGATCACCTGCAGTTTGAGTCTAGCTAGAGAAATTTGGGGGTTGGGTCCTTGGGGCACACCAGTAAGCAAATAAGCCAATAAGCCAAGGGAGCCCAGATGAAGTGACTCAGGAGAGAAGAGGAAAGCCTGAATTTCCAGCATGTGTCTTTAGATCATACACCCCGAGTTTGTTAATCCAATCACTGGAATGTGGCTTGATCACTATTTCTCTAAATATTTCTACATTAGGAACCAACATTTTTGCCAATGGTTATTAACACAATATTGGTAATAAAAAGAAACTTGAAACATCAACTCAACCATCTCCCTTTTTCACAGAGTGACTAAAAAACATAAAATAAATCTGACTCATCCTTATGGACACTCCCCATGAAAGTCGAAATCTAAATTGAAAAAAAGAACACTTATCATGTATTAAATATGTGTAATTCTCACTCACTTGTGAGTAAACATAACAAACTACAGATGTCCCCAAAATGACTTCTGATTGGTATGGGAATTTACTCTTAGACACACAGTAATGGGCACTTCGTATAGATATATACATACCTGCCATGCCTCATATTGATTGTAATCAGATACTGTGTTATGGTAATCTAGAAAGAACTTGAACATAGTGGTGAAAAAATCTGAAACTGACTCAGATTATCCAAAAGGGTGGGTAACTCAGTTGTGGATAATCTCAATTTCATTTGGCTTTTTATTGTCTCTTTATAATCCTTTTACTATTGTTGAGTCTCTGGTATTTCCAACAGTCTAATAGCATTGGTTTAAAGAAATGTTATTAGAAGCAAACATTTAAAATATGGGAAAAGCTGACAGAAGTTTTAAAAGGTTAAAGATATTGAAATTTGAGGTTAATTATTTTTTAAGATGTATAATTTTGTCAAAATAACTGTATTCCAGCCCACTAGAGGAAACTGATGTTTTCTAATAGAAGGAAGTTTCCGAGAAAGGAATTAATTAGTCATAAGGGCCATTAAATCTCCTAAAATGAACAAAGGGTTCCACTGAAAACTATATAAATATTCATAAAAATATTACTTTTACTGACAAGATGTCGTTTGCTTTATTAAAATCACCTAATATGAGTAAAGTATCCTCAGAGATATACAAGAACACAGGGTGGTAGGGATATTAAATGTGATAAATTTTTAACACTTCAATCCTCTTTAATAATTCTTATTTTTCTTTTTGTAGCAAATGAGTTTAATGAGTTGCTTTAGAACTTGGAAAGTATCATAATGTGTCTCATCATAGCCTTGGGGGCAATGACTTATTGGAAATCACCAGCTACTACTTCTCACTGATGGAAAAAGGCTACACTATCTAGAAAACAGCTTGACAAGCATAGGACAGCGAATTAGCATCCCTGAGTTCTAGTCATTCAAGGAGTTATAAAGCAGAGTATATAAAACTAGGTTTGGCCTATCCACCCTGGATGATCTTAGAGAGATAGTTTGGTTATTTATTTATTTACGTATTTATTTGTTTGTTTGAAGTTTATTTATTTTGAGAGAGAGAGAGAGAGAGAGAGAGAGCCAGCAGGGAAGGGACAGAAAGAGAGAGAGGGAGACAGAGAATCCAAAGCAGGCTTGCCATCAGCATGGAGCCCGATGGGAGGCTCAAACTGACTACCCATGAGATCATGACCTGAGCCCAAATCAAGTCAGATGCCTAATCAACTGAGCCACCCAGTGCCCCAGAGTGATAATTTAGTTTTCAGTCACAGGATCTGAAAATGTGCTGCTGGATTCCAGGTGTAGCAATTATTTATAGTAGAGCTGCATAGGTAATATGTTTTCTTAATTAAAAATAGAGGACTTAAAAATTATCTCAAATATGTGAATAAATATTTTTCCATGATGCATTTATGTTTCTCTAGAAGAAACTTAGTCACAACATATCCTAAAAATCGGCTCTTTAAGCATGTGTCAAAGTTTTAAAAACTGCATAAAGAAAGGAAAAAATGCTTTCTTCTGAAAATTACAACTCTCACTTTAATTTTTGCTAACCTAGTCTCTGGTACTATGTTATTTCTACTTTTGGAAGCAATATGTCAGACATTAGAATGTCATTAGAATTGATCTACTTTGGGACTCCTGGGTGGCTCAGTCCGTTAAGTGTCAGACTTTAACTTGGGCCATGATCTGATGGTCTGTGAGTTCAGGCCCTGTGTCAGGCTCTGTGCTGACAGCTCAGAGACTTGAGCCTGCTTTAGATTCTGTGTCTCCCTCTCTCTCTGCCCCTCCTCCTACCCCCTTATCTCCCTCCCCTCTCTCTCAAAGGTAAATAAACATTAAGAAAAAAAAATAATTGATCTACTTTGTTAAAAGTTATATTACTGCAGAGGCCCCAAAATCTGTTTTGCACACATGTCTCTGAAGCAGAAGTAACTATTCTTAATATACTGGCAATTTTCACCAGGCTCAAATTATGCTAATCTTTTAAATCACATCCAATTAATGTTTTACTTTATTAATTGTGAAATTTCATATTATTTCCTGTTCCTCATCTTCAATGTTTCTGTTAGTTTGGAAATACCATACACGGGGTGGCTTAAACAATAAACATTTATTTGTCACAGTTCTGGAGGCTAGGAAGTCCAAGATCAGGCTGCTAGCAGATTTGATGTATAGTGAGGACACTCTTCCTGGTTTGCTGACATCTACCTTTTTGCTGTATCTTCACATGGCCTAGAGAGTGAAAGCCCTGGACCCTTCCTTTTCTTACAAAGCACTAATCCGATCATGGGGACTCCGTGCTCAAGATCTCATCAAAGTCTAATTACTTCCCAAAGGCCCCATCTCCTTGTATCATCACCTTGGGGTTTAGGGCTTCAATATAAAAATTTTGGTGGTGGGGGTAGACACAAACATTCAGCTCATTGAAGTCTCCCTTTAAGGACTTAAATCAATAATAATGCCAACAACATCACCTTTATTTGTGTGGAACACTTGCTCTGAGCCAAGTTCTGTCCTAAGGATATTGTATATAGAGAGGCTTGTCTAATCCTTACAACAACTCTATGAGGCAGTATACTATTACGACATCCATTTTACAGATGGAGAAATAGGAAAAGTGATATTAAGTAGCTTGCTTGAAGTCATTTAGCTGGGAGGCTGGCAGAGCTGAGATTTAAATTTAGTCTGATTTCAGAACCTACTCTCTTAACCAGCATGCTCCATAGTATTTATTTACTTCTATGTTTTTGTTTAACTTATTAGTATCTTTAAAAAGGAGTTAGTACATGATACTAAGGAAAGCAATCTCTAGTTCTTGCTCAATAACCTATCATTAGCTCCAGTAATTCTAAAAAAATATAACTAACTTCTTAAACAACCAGGGCTCTCCTGCAAATCACTGAATGTGTTTCAGGGCTCTACACAGTTACTGATTTATTTATTTATTACTGCCAATTGGGATAATGTGAAGGTCTTTGTGAATAGCATGCAGGTAAGTGCATGTAAGAAACACATTTAATCTGGGCAGGATAATGAAGGAGAAGGTGCAGGTTAGAAACAGCCTGGGTAGGTCAAATTTCTCTCTAAATTTGGGGGATATTTTTATTAGCAGTATCTGACTTAATCCAGGAATTTTTTTCAACCTTGCTGTTCAGTTAGGGAGTTTCTATTATGAATTAAGTATGCTTTATGTCATTATGGGTTTCCCTGGATAGTCCAACAGTATACTAGTAACAACAATTTCATTAAAATTGCCCATACCAAAACAAGGCATAAAGCATGTCTTTATGTTTCTTTTATGTCCTCTTTTCATTTCAAAACCATTTTGATTATTCAGTCATGGATACTTTAAAGAAATCCCTGGGAAGGTCTTCTATACTATTAATTTTCAGTTGCCCATAATAGTGTTTTTCACTGGTCTTCAAAGAGCTTTTCAACAAAATGTTACATGAAAGAAAGTGGCAGGCATTACCCACCGCATCATACAGGCTATCACTCAGGCATAGACATCAAACGGTCTTGCATGATGTTACAAAGCAAATTAGTATCAGAGCTAGACTGCTGATTCAGGCTGTATCCATGGCATAATCTGATTTTAAAAAAGTTAAAATTCTTGTAAAATAAAGATAATATCATGAAAATATCGTAGGGCACAGAGTTCAAGGACATACAAATGTGCATTGATAGAATTCTTCAGCTTACAGGGAACTTAAGGAACAACTTTCTCAAATTTCCTGGTAATTTACAGGTAAAAATGGATTAAAGTGACTTACCTAAAGCTGCATAGGTTTCTCATGAGAGAGTAAGTACTAGAATTTCATTTTATGTTCATGCTACAGGTATTGAGAGGTTACCACATGCCAATTTTCTGCTGTGTGGCAGAAACTCAAAGATGACTAACGCAGTAGTATTGGCAGTAGGACAGGAAAAGAAGGTAAAAGAATCAATGTATTCTGGGGGCGCCTGGGTGGCTTAGTCGGTTAAGCGTCCCACTTTCGCTTCGGTCATGATCTCGCGGTTCCTGGATCTCGAGCCCCGCGTCGGGCTCTGTGCTGACTGCCAGCTCAGAGCCTGGAGCCTGTTTCAGTCTGTGACTCCCTCTCTCTCTGACCCTCCCCTGATCACGCTGTCTCTCTCTCTCTCCTAGAAATAAATAAAATATTTAAAAAAATAAAAGAATCATTGTATTCTGGCTTGATTGTTCTAGGAGAAAGTCCACTTCTATCTCTAATAGTGCCCTGTCCCCCATACCACTGCCTCCTGGTATCCCAAGTAGGCAAACAAATGTCCTATTGTTAAAATGATTATTTTTTTCTTTCATGTTTTTTTAAATTTTTTTATTATTTGATAGAGAAAGAGAGAAAGAGAGTGAGAGAGAACATGGGAGGGGCAGAGAGAGACGGAGAGAGAGAGAGAATCCCAAACAGGCTCTGCACTGTCCGTGCAGAGGCTGATACTGGGCTTAAACTCATGAACTGTGAGATCATGACCTGAGCCAAAATCAAGAGTCAGTCACTTATCCAGCTGAGCCACCCAGGTGCCCCAACATGATTAGTTTTGTATTTGAGTATAGTTGACAAACGATACTACATTAGTTTCAGGTGTACAACATAGTGATTCAATTTCTCTATACATTATGCTATGTTCACCACAATTGTAGCTGACTTCTGTCATCATCCCACACACTATTACAATATTTAGCTATATTCCCTATACTATGCCTTTTATTCCCATAGTTTATGTTAAAATACTTATTTGCTTTGAAATTACATTATTATACTTCCAAACTAGAATCTGGAAAAGTCAAGGGTATAGTTGGCAAAGTGTTTGGTCAAGTTTTGTCAAATATTATCTTTCTAAAAAGTATATCCGTTAAGTATATATATAAGCATATATATACTTATCCATATATTATATATGAATATAAGTGTGTGTTAGTTTATTAAAGCTATTAATTTCATTAAAGTTTATTAAATTTATTAAAGGTAAATTGTGAGGTATTCTATTCCTTTAATTCTAACTATTGAGTATTCATGTCTGGGTTTTGTGTCCTAAGCAAATTATGACAAACATGAAGCTTTCCCCTGAAGTTTATAATTTGTTATCACTCACCTATAGATGCACATACCAGCCAAAAAAGAAACAAACGCTGAATAGATGAGGAAGTTCAATAATTAATTTAAATGATTCATTTTATTTTGGAGCTTTGAGAGTGATTTATGTGTGTTTTAGTAGGGGAAGCCTAGCAGGAAAATGATGAAATGGAAAAAAATCATCACTCAAATTCACCTCCAGGATTCCCGGAGGGATTGTGGCAGCAGTGAGAATCAGTGCAATCACAACACTCTTTTAATCACAAAAGGAATATAAATTTGATCAGGTGCCTTAAATAGTGCAAGCATCTGGTGTACATTACATTTTCCCTTATAGGGGAAATCATTTTATCCGATATTAAAGATTTTTATATCTGCATATTCCCTTAATACATACTAATCTTTTTAAAATTCAAACAAAATTCATACTTCTACGGGTAAGATAATAGCTTAGAATCTTCTATAATCCCACATTGTATTTTACATAATTGCTTCCCTTTGAGCACATTATTATTACCATTTCTTAATATCTGATCATCATCTGCCTGATCCTAAGCATACCAAAGATAGAATATCATTTCCCACAGACGTTAAATTTATAAAACTCGTTTTGCTAAAAACATCTCTAATATGAAAGGAATATTTCTCCAGAGAAGGTTGCCACTCATTTTCTAAATACATGAGGCATGTCACTGAACCTGTTCATGGTTAATGTTTTTTTCTCATTTTAAACATATTTCTTAAATATGAGAAAATCTGAGGGCTTTTTAAAATTATTCTGAGAGACAGAAAGAGTATGAGTAGGGGAGGTACAGAGAGAGAGTGACAAAAATCCCAAGCAGAATCCATGCTGCTAGTGCAGAGCCTGATGTGGGCCTTGAACTCATGAACCGGGAGATCATGACCTGAGCCTCTGAGCTGAGGCACCTTGCCTAAACTCATTTTTTCTACTAACAGATGGTATTACCCACAAAAAGTTAAACTCTCAAAAAGGAAGTCTCGGAAGTAGTTTTGGTTAATGGGATCAACGTGATTTCTTTTAAAAAAAAAAGTTAGCAGAGCTTTTGTTAATAGAAAGGACAATTTACAGTTATCAGGGTTTAAATCAGTATTTAATTTATTGAAGTTGAAATAAATTAACCTAATTTTCCATATGCCTTAAAGTTCTACTTACGAATCTCATTGTGATATTTATAGATCTAGCAAAATGAGAATATTTCCTGCTAGTTTTCCTTGAATTAGTGTTTGACTAAAATTAGACAAAAAAAATAGATTTTGTTAAAAGTTTACTTATTTTGAGAGAGAGCACACAGGCCGTGAGGGAAAAGGAGAGAAAGAGAAAGAGTTTCAGAGGGCGGGGGGGAGAGGGAGAATCGGCACCAACAGTACAGAGTCTGATGAGAGGCTTGAACTCACAAACCATGAGATCATGACCTGAGCTGAAATCAAGAGTCAGACACTTAACTGACTGAGCCAGCCAGGTGCCCCAAATCAGACTCTTAAATACAAACAAACAAACTGGTGTTTGCCAAAGGGAAAGTGACTAAGAAGATGGGTGAAATAGAAAAGGAGATTAAGTGGTACAAACTTCCAGTTATTAAATAAATAAGTTACAGAGATGAAAAGTACAGCATAGGAAATACAGTCAACAATATTGTAATAACGTTGTATAGTGACTACATTTATTGTGGTAAGCACTAATATATAAAATTGTTGAATCAATATGTTGAACACCTGAAACTATATGAAAATTATATAAATAGTATAACATTGCATGTTAATATACTTCAGTTAAAAAACTGAACAGAATAAATACCTTTAAACAAGTAAATTCATTTACTAATTCAATTAATTAAATTTACTGGAGCATTTTATACTGTTTTTATAAATAAAACATATATGAGCTACAAAACATTGCTGAAAGAAACTATGAAACACCACTGAAAGTATTAAAGAGTATCTAAGTAAATTAAGAGATAGTCCATATTCATGGATCAGAAGACTAAATGTTATGAAGATAACAAATCTTCCCAAGATGATCTACAAATACAGTAAAGCTTAGCAAAAATCCCAACTGACTCTTCTTTTGCTAAAATTTAGAAGCCAATTTTAAAATTTCCATGGAAGGGAAAAAAGTTTCTTAATAGAACAAAGACTTACAGTACTCAATTTCAAAAACTATTACAAAGCCGCAGTAATGAAGACAATGTGGTAAAGATAGACAAATAGACCAATGAAAGAGAGTTGAGAATCCAGAAATGAATCCTTATATATATTTCCAATTAAATTAAGATATAGGTACTAAGGCAATTCAATGGGGGAAAAATAGTCTTTTCACCAGAAAATGCTGAGAAGATTGATTTTTCATATGCCAAAATATAAATTTAGATCCTTAAATTATCATACACTGCACAAAAATTAGCTCAAAATGGGTCACACACCTAACCTCACCAGCTAAAACTCTAAACTCTTAGAAGAAAGCATCAAAGTAAATCTTCATAATATTGGGTTAGGCCAAAATTTCTTGAGAGTGATGCCAGGCACAAGTGATTAAGAAAGACAATATATATAGTGCTTAAAAAGATGCCATTTGTTTTTTTTCTTTCATAATTTATTGTCAAGTTGGTTTCCATATAACACCCAGTGCTCATCCCAACAAGTGCCCTCCTCCATGTCCATCACCCCTTTTCCCTCTCTGCCACCCCCATCAGCCCTCAGTTTGTTCTCAGTATTCAAGAGTCTCTCATGGTTTGCCTCCCTCTGTCTCCCCAACTATTTTTTCCTCTTAGCCTCCCCCATGGTCTTCTGTTAAGTTTCTTCTATTCCACTTACAAGTGAAAACATACGGCATGAAAAGATGCCATTTAAAAAATGTAAAGACACAGAATGGAATAAATAATTGTAAAACATGTATTTAGCAAATGACTTGTATCCAAAGCCATAAATGATTTTTGTAACTCAATAAGAAATGACCCAAATTTATAAATGATCAAAGATTTGAATAGGTATTTTACTAGTAAAGATTTATGGATAAGCACATGGAAAGATGCTTAGCAGAATCAGTCATTAGTGCAAGTGAAACTGTAATGGGATACCACTTCACATCTATAATAATGATGATAATCATAAAGAAAGACAATTATAAGTATTGGTGAAGATACAGAGAAACTGGAAGCCCCATCCATTGCTGGTAGAAATGTAAAATGGTGCAGTCTCTTTAAAAACAATTGGCAGTTTCTTTTTTTTTTTATTTTTTTTTATTTTAATAGTTTATTGTCAAATTAGTTTCCACATAACACTCAGTGCTCATCCCCACAAGTGTCCTCCTCCATGCCCATCCCCCCCTCCCCCCACATCCATCAGTCCTCAGTTTTTGTCAGCATTCAAGAGTCTCTCATGGTTTGCCTCTCTCCCTTTCCCCCACCATTTCCGCCCTTCTTCTCCCCCTTGTTCCTCCGTCAATTGGCAGTTTCTTAAAAAAGTTAACTATAAATTTACCACATGATTCAGTAGTTCTACTTCTTTTTTATTTTACATCTTTTTAAAAAATATTTTTCAATGTTTGTTTGTTTTTGAGAAAGAGGCGGAGCGTGAGCAGGGGAAGGGTAGAGAAAGGGAGGGAGACACAGAATCCAAAGCAGGTTCCAGGCTCTGAGCTGTCAGTACACAGCCTGATGCAGGGCTCACAAAATGTGAGATCATGACCTGAGTTGAAGTCAGACACTTAACCAACTGAGCCACCCGGGCACCCCAAGCAGTTCTACTTCTAGGTACTTATCCAACCAAAATAAAAACATATGCTCACACAAAGGGTTCTATGTAAATGAAAATAGCAGCAAGTTCATAATAGCCAATATGTGGAAACAATCCAAATATTTATCAACCAGTGAATGGGTAAACAAAATGTGGTGGATCCATACAATGGAATGGTATTCAGCAATAAAGAGAGATGTTATACAATGGATGACTCTCAAAACATTATGCTAAGTGAAAGAAGCCAAATACAAAGACCACAGACTGTTTGATTCCATTTATATGAAATGTTCAAAAAAAAAAAAAAAAGCAAATTCATAGAAATAGAAAGTAGATAAATGATTGCATGGGGTGTATAATGGGAAATTTGGTAACTGAATAATGGCCTCCCAAGATGTCCATGTCTTACTACTCAAAGTTTGTTAGTATGTTACTGTATATGGCAAAGGAATTTTGTATAGGACATTAAGTTAACAATTTTGAGATGGGGAGATTATTTTGCATTATCTGGGTGGGCCCAGTGTAGTCACGATAGTATTTATAAACGGAAGCAGAAATGTTAGAGTTAGAAAGATTTGAAGATGTTATGTTTCTGGATTTGAAGATAGAGAAAGGCCAAGAGCCAGGGAATTATGATGGTCTTAAGAAAATAGAGAAATGAAAGAGATGGCATTATCCCTGTAAGAAACCACTAGCAAGGGAACAGATTCTCCCTTTGAGCTTCCAGAAGTGACACAACCCTATCAACACTTTGATTTTAGTCCTTCAAGACCCACTTTGGACATTTGATCTCTAGAACTTTGAGATAAAGATTTGTTTCCTTCAATCACTAAGTTTGTGGTAGTTGTTATAGTAATAATAGAAAACATGGCTACTTTCCTTCTAGAGACTCGGGGAAAAACTGTTTCTTTGCCTTTGCTTGATTCCAGAGCCTGTCTGGATTCTTTGGCTCATGGTCCCATATCCCGGACTTCTGCCTCCATGGTCACAACCCTTCTCTGACGTCTGCTCCTCTTTTTAGCTATAAAAACTCTTGTGATCACATTGGGTACACCCTGACAATATATGATAATCTTTCCATCTCAGGATCCTTACATTTATCACATTTGCAAAGTCTCTTTTGCCATGTAACATTATATATTTATAGTTCCAGGATGCAGACATCTTTGGAGGTCATTATTCTGCCCTACCACACTTAATAAAGATGCTACAGGGTATATACATGATTCCTATTTAAGATTTTCAAATATTCCGTAGAACAAATTAAAGCTTCTAACAAAAATATTTTAAAAATGAAAACTCTCATAGGTCTAAAAAAGCTAAACTTACAAATACATGAAATCAAGTTTTTGTAATGATTTCAATTCTGTTTACAAACTAAATCAAATTCTTTAAGACTTTCTGCTTGAAATCATTAAAATTAATAAAAATTCAAGTTACTCTTATCAGCTTTACTTATTTCATCATTTCTAAATCTATTGTAAATCCTCTCAGGGTTGAAAAAATAGTCAACCAACCAACTTGGATGAACATTTTTTCAGTCTCAGGAAGACTAAAGTTATTGATACAATTGCGTATCAGTCTGAAAATTAAGATAAGGATATATGAATGGAAGCCGTTATGTAGAGGAGTTAATGAGCCTTTTTTATGGTTCTTTGATATGAAGGTCCATGTTCATAGCCTTTAGACATACAGCCTTTCAAATATGGGTCCACCATATTCAAGTGGCCATTTGTCTAATTCTTTCATATATCAACCCTTGTTTCCGCTTAATATGATTTAACTTCTCTATTAACTGTTCGATTGAATCCTTAAATTTTTTTCTTCCAATTTAACTCACTACAACTCTAAAGTCATTCTGATGGCATCTCTTTAGAATGCTTTGCTGTCCTTTTTTGTTCTTCCTGTTATAGCAAAACTCTGCATGCTTTTGGCAGCATGGAGGTTGTATTGAAGCTTTGCCAATAATACATCTCTTATACTAATTTATACCTCTCCTTACTTTGTGAACAGTCTATCAAACTGAATATAAACTTTTATTGATAACATATTGTCATATTTAAAAATTATTCTGTGTTATTGATACTGATGAGCTAGAGCTATACTGGCCTAAACTTCTTCATAGCACCAAAATGTGCTTTTTTTGAAATCTATGATCTCTACTGGCTTATTTTTATTAAAAGGAATAGAAAATATGCTTGAGAAGCCTTTTCAGCAAAATTAATTGATATATTGAGCACTGAGGGTTTCTTCTGTTATATTGTATTATATACATGTGTACAATGTATTGTATCACATGTACATATCACATATATAACATTATCAATTCTATTGGCTTTATCACATCTACTGAGTTGTTTGTAACTTGTAAACAAACAAACTTTCACATCACTAGAGGATTGATAACTCCACCTTGTAAGTTTCGATGACTTATTTTCTGTTCAATTTAGGGAGAGACCTCAACATCACATACAGATAGCTGATAATATCCTACTTTAGGGGTAGGTATATTTTTCATATGTGAAAAGGAGTCCAGAAGTCAGTATTCCATGGTTGGTGTGCTGACTGAAAGCAGTCAGCAAGACTAACGTTCTTTTAGCTTCTTGTCTTCCCATCCTTAACATGAGACTCTCATTCTCATGGTCACGAATGTCCATGGCCATACAAAGACATATATTAGAGCCATTAATATAAACTTGTATAACAATCATTAATGGCATGAGAAGTTGATTACGATACTGTCTTAGTCCCTTTGGTTTTCTATAACAAAATACCATAAACTGCATAGTTTATAAACAATGGAGATTTGTTTCTCACAGTTTTAGAGTCAGGGAAGTTTAAGATCAAGGTGCCTGCAGATCCAGTGTCTGGTGAGAGACTGGCTTACATGGAGGGAGGCACAAGCCTGCTTTTGAGGCCTCTTTTATAAGAGGACTCATCCCAATCACAAGGGGTCTACCCTCATGATCCAGTCACTTCATAAGGGTCCCATTTCCTAATACTATCACCTTGGGGGTTAGGATTTCAACTTATCAGTTTTGGGAAACATACAGATTCAGACCATGGCAAATATACTAACTAAACAAGCAATAAATGAGAAGTATATATACTTTGGACTCTTTAACATTATTTTAAGAGTCTATACAAGTTTGTGAAAGCACTAATAGATTATATATCAAGAACTACCAATAATTATCTGTATGAGTTGAACTATAGATGTATTTATTTTCCCACATCTCTATGTTCTGTAACATTGTATCATTTTCATAATGCAAATAAAAATAGAAAGCATTTTAAAAGGGGAAATGTTACTTTCTCAGAAAACCTTAACAAAATATACTTCCATTTATATAACCTTGGGCCTGAATGGGTTGTCTGGTCTTGCCTAAGTGCCAAGAAACAGAGAGAGCTAATTATTTCTGCCCTAAATAAAGTTGGGGTTTTGATAGTAAATAACAAATGAAGGGAGAATGTGTATTGGGCAGGGAAATAGCAGTGTCCACCATGGATGCAATGCATGCTGAACTTTGTATTTAATGATTACTCAGCTGTACTATGCCTAAAAGATTAATTTGTAAATAAGTATATATACCTAATGGTTACATGTTAGTTTGTACATAAATAGGAGCAGAGAGTCATCATGTAGTGGAAAATGAATGACAGAATTCAGCCTTGGGTTCTAATCCCATCCCCACCCATCTCATATTTTATACTGAAAAGAGTGTAAATAATACCAATTTTGGGTGATGCTTTAAAACAATACAGCTATGAAGTGTGTTTTATATATAGAAAGACAAATCAAGGGTTGAACTTACCAATAAGGTCATTTGTTTTAGCCATCCACAAGGAGTTTATTCTAATTCCTTCTATATTGCATTAGGCATGTTTGAGTTCCAGAGGTGTGAAACTCACACTTCTTAAGGAATTAATTCTATTTCTAGAGATATCTGACTGTCAGAAAGTTCTTTCCTTTACTGACTCAAATCAGTCTTCTATTTTAGAACCAAAGTTCTTAAAAAGGTAAGAACATCTCTTGGAATTTCACTATACTGTACGATAAATAGATACTTTTCTATTCATGGTATTGGATTTGGGGTTGTTATTATTGTCAATATAATTTTTGTTTGTTTCAAAGGCAAATATTTCCTGGTATGTTTCCCATTGCAGTGATACTTCTCTTTGATATTTGTTGCCAGTGTGCTTCCAGCAAATAACTGCCTTTATATATTAACTTTGATATTACCTAATTAATGGATATGAATGTGTCCAGTTTTTCCATTTCCTTTCAGGGCAAGCACATCTGGTACTCAGAAGCATTGCTGTAATCTTACACAAAGAGGGTTAGTTGATGAAGCTTCTTGAATATCCCAAGTGCCAGTGAAAGCAACTTGGCTTCCTCTGAATACTCTATTTCATGCCCCAAATACTGTGTGAGTGTCTAAAACTGCACATGTCTTTCTGATAGTTTTTTGCTTCCCTGATACCCAGGCCAATGTCAAAGGCATTCCTCTATCTTCTTGGTGCATTAGCTGGATCCCAGGGTATCTTCCAAGCCTGATGTTTTCATGGGACTGAAAGTCAATAGGCCCATCTGCCCCACCGGAAGTAGCTTTGCCATCTGGCTTTAGGAAATTGGGTCATGCCTTACTGGTTTAAAGTGAATTGGTAGTAAATCTTTCTTATGTTGCAGCACAAAACACAATCATGAAAAGACTGCCTTTGTAAGGTAGAGAGACACATCTTTGAACTGATCCTCAGCTCGCTTTACCCACATATGCTGACCAGGAAATCATCAGTATCACACCATTTATGGGATGTCTATTATATGCCAGATGTTTTATACTCAGTATCTCCAATACTCACAAGAACCACATGTAAGTTTTCTTTCCCCACTTAACTGATGTGTTCCTAGGCTTAGAGAGATTAATTGGGATGCCCAAGGATGTGCAGCCCCGCAGAAGTGCATCTTGATTCCAAACCTGTGTGGAATCCATGGCCGTACACACCTGCTCTCCATGCCCTAGCAGCAGACTGCTATGTCATTCTTCCAGTTTCTATGCCCTTCACTTACACTGTGGTCAAAAGAAGTTAGTGGGCTTTTTACATTTCTATTTATTATTTATAGGATTTCTTCCTGAAATAATAAACAAGCTTTGAATTTGAGAAACAAAACAGAACAACACAGTACTTGCTCTCTAACATTTTCCAAAGCCAGAAAAGACGAGTCCTTGAAAGCCTTCCATGGGTTTTCTTTTTGTACATGATAGTCATTCTGACTTTCAGCTCTTCAATTGCAAAGATTTGTTTGCTTACTTGAAAACAGAATGTTTAAGCCAACTTATCAGAATTCATTTGGGTAGAAGGGAAACTTAAGCAGCATGCAAATGTGATTTAAAAGGAAAAGTTATTATCTGGTTAAAACTGCTTGATCGTTTCAAATGATAAGGCTCAGTCAGAAAAGAAAGAAGCCTAAGGCCAGATGTTCCACCACCCCAGCTTAGGAAAAAAGGGTTCCAGAAAGGAATTACTCATTTGTTTAAAATCATGTGAATAGCAAACTCAATAGACATTTACGTTTGACCTTGCATCTGCATTGCTAATTGGAGTATAACAGGAAAACAATTTCTTTGCAGTCTCTAATAGTTATTCAAATGAAAGTGTCAAATGAAGGTTTTAGAAATCTTAGAATATTAATTTGAGGGGTGCCTGGGTGGCTCAGTTGGTAAAGTGTCCTACTCTTGATTTTGGTTCAAGTCATGATCTCAAGGTTTGTGAGTTCAAGCCCCACATCGGGTTCTACATTGACTCACAGAGACTGCTTGGAACTCTCTCTCTCCATTTCTCTCTGCTCTTCCCCTGCTCATGTGCGCTCTCTCTCTCTCTCTCTCTCTCTCTCTCAAAATAAATCATAAATTAATGAATATTAATTTGAGAAGTCATTTTCTGTGGCACACTAGGTACAAGAAAAAAAAATCTGTGTGGACTCGAGAATAAAGAGCTTTCTTTCTATCCCTTTTTAAATTAATTCTAGTGTTAAGATGAAAATGCATTTGGTGTCAGAGTAAGTGATATATTACTTTTCAGAGGAGATATATAGGTATATATCAACATAGTAAAATGGCATGAATTGGAGCAATAAAAGATCAGAAATCACTGATTCCATGCAAATAATTTCTTTTTACTAGCAAATTTCTACTTTCCAAAATGAACAGACTTCTAAGAAAAGAATCTGAGAAATTTCATTTTCTATGAATATTTTAAAAAATATTTATTGAGAAAATGAAAGACAGCATGAGCAGAGGAGAGGCAGAGAGAGAGAGGGAGAGAATCACAAGGAGGCTCTGTGCCATCCCAGAGCCACACAGAGCCCAATGTGAGGCTCAATCCCATGAACTGTGAGATCATGACTTGAGCTGAAACTAAGAGTAAGATGCTTAACTGACTGAGCTCTCTGGCACCCCTTTTATGAAGATTTTTCATGATAACCTTCCTTCAGAGAAATCTTTAGGTCACCCAATCTATTGGAGTAGACTTAGGTTCCTGGCCAAAGGCCAGAGAAGACAGCTATCCAGATTCAAGGCTATGACTACAAAAGTAACCAGGAACCAGGGCCTATAGAAGGAAAGTGTTTTGTTTTGTTTTTTTTTTAACAAATAGTTTATTGACAAGTTGGTTTCCATGTAACACCCAGTGCTCATCCCCACAAGTGCCCCCCTTNGACGGAAGCAGGCTGGAGGTCAAACCTACAGGATGGCATAGAGATTACAGTTTGTTACAGAGCTGGAGACTTTTGAAAGAGCATGGGTTGGATACTACAACAGTCACAGTTAGTGGGCTGAGAGAAGGCAAACTAGTGGGAAGGACATACAACACGATGTGATTCCTCCAGTCCTGCCTTGTCTTGTCGTCTTTCACTACATATCCTCCCTCAGTGGTATTTTCAGTTATCACGGATTCAAATAACATCTTTTGTTATATTTCTTTCATTAAGAATAAAATCCAGTCATTTCAGTGGCCTAATGACTTTGTCCAGGCCTAGCTTCATCTTTCATTACACTTCCCACCCACCACACCTGTCTAACATCCTCTGTGTACTGAATGTTCCAAGCTCTGTCTTATCTCATGCCTTTTACTCATGCTATTTTCTATGTCTAGAATGCACTTACCCCAATTTCTACATGATTAGCTCATTCTTTTACTTTACACCTCAGCTTCACTGTTGTATCCTTATGAGGTCTTCCCTGATCACTTTTCCTAATGTATGTTCTCATCTGATATTCTATTGGACCCTTGTTTCCTTCAAAACTGTTATTATACTTTATTTCCTTCAAAACTGTTATTATACTTTTCAACTGTTAATTTGTCTACTTCCTTTTTCCCCTGTTACCTTTACTACAGCATGAGCTCCATGTCTTCACTGTTTACCAAAGTATCTCAACACTTGTTAAATGAATGAATTGATCAGTGCTCAAAAGCCTCATGTGTTTGTACCAAGGAACCATATGAGAAGACGGAACAAGAGAGGCTTCTCTGGTTAGGGGCCGTTTCCAAGGAGTTCTGGGTTGACAACATTCGAGAAGAAGAGCTCCTCCAGGATTCCTCATTAGCCCTGCCTTAGCTCAGAGGAATCTGTTTTATCCCTTATATCAATTAATGTTACTGACATTTTACCTGTTAATTGCTAAAGAAGAAATGGGACCATTGAACATTTTAAGAACTCTCAAGGTCAGAGAAGCCTTATGCTGGTTGGAACAAATTCTCTTGGGTTCTCAACAGACCGCTTCTTGGTTAAGCAGGCCTATTATCTTCACAGGGACTTGAAATGGGACCAGAAGAGACAGTCCGGTGGCAAAATGGGCTGCCATCAGATGGCAGCAAAGAGTTGTTTCTTCTTGCATGGCTACCTATTAACTTTGCCCCCATTTAAGGATATTAAATTATGATTATTTTCTAGATATATTTAAAGTATTCATGAATTTACCCATGTGGTATTTATATCTCTTTAGTTCAAACACTGCCAGTTTGAAGAAACAATGGAAAATTCCATTGCATAAAGGAATATCTTCAGAAAAGAAAAAACAATTTCAAAGTTGCAAATGTATTGAATTAAAATGATAAGTTTTCTCTTTCTAGAAAATTATTTTTTCTCTAAGAATCTTAGAGTAAACGTAGAATATACATGAGATGACTGATATGATATAAATGTTTTCTACCTGAAGATGAATTAATTCACTTGACATCTATTTTAGTCAAAGAAAATAAAAGGTATGTGTGTTGTATCAGTTGCTCTGAGTAGTAATAGGCTAACACATGTGGAATTTTGTTAATTGTTATGGTCGTTTATTCCCCCTGTTAGAACTGAACTACTTAGGGTAGCACAGACGTTTTTACCATCTTGAACCTGAATTAGCTTTACCAATGGTGGGGTAGCTACAATCATTTACCTTTTCCTCACCTCTAGTCACAGAGAACTCATCAAGCCCTAAACACTTCGTTCACTTCAATGCTTTCACTTGTGCTGGTCCCAGTTCTGGGAATAAACCACCAGCTCTTTCCACCTGACAAGTCCTACTTATTTTTCAAGACTCATAGCAAACGTAACTTCCTCTGAAAGCTTTTCCCCCTTTCATTTTCTTTCAGACCAAAAGACCCTCTTCTTTTAATTCCTATATTTTATATATAGATGGTAACTCAATCATTCATGTAGTGAAGAATTATTTAATTATCCATGAACTACACTGAGTGCCAAGAAATGCAATGATCATGTCACTGCTGTCATACACACTAGCAAAGTAAGGAGACATGTGAACAATTAATAGTATGATGGGTATAAAGACATTAGGAAAACATGTCTTTTACATATAATAGAGGTGCCCTGGGGGAATAATTCTGAGAATGAAAAGTTAGCCAGCCAAAGAGACAAACATTCCAGGCAGAGGAAAGAGCATGCGTAAACTCCCTCAGTTTGAGGAACCATGAGAAGCCCCTTGTGCTAGAGCAGAGTCAGTGAGGTGAAGAACAGCACGCATGGAGTGGAGAGTCGGCAGGGGCTGGTTTGGGAAACGTTCCTAAAGTCTTGGTGAGGATACTGGGCTTTACTCAGCAGTGAGAAGAAATCATCAGAAGCTTTTAAGAAGAGGAATAAGTAACCAGACGTGGTTCTGATCTATTACTCTGATGGCAAAATGGAGAACGGAGAGAGGAGACCACAGTAGGTTCGGGAAAGTGTAGGGAGGTTTTTGTAATAGTTTAGGGAAGAGATTTTAGTAGATTGGACAGGAGCTATAACCACGGGGATGGAAGGAAGTACGGTGGTGTGAGTGTTATTTAACAGGCAACCTTGACAAGATCTGGTGTTTGGCTGTGGGAAGGGAGAGAGAAGGAATCAAGGGGGGCTTTGAAGTTTCTAATTTAAGCAACCAGATAGATAGATGGTTGTGCTAATTCTAGGGGGGAATGGATTTTTACCAATTTACATTATCAATTAATATTTAGAATTACAGTGATATTCTATTTTCAATGTGGTCAAAAGTGTATAAGAATGAATAAGCATAAGTGTATAAGAATGTGTAAGTGTATTTGTGAATGGGAGCAGTTTCTTGATTTCTCTTTCTGTCAGCAATAGCACTGCTAGGAATTTACCCAAGGGATACAGAAATGCTGATGCATAGGAGCACATGTACCCCAATGTTCATAGCAGCACTCTCCACAATAGCTAAAACATGGGAAGAGCCTAAGTGTCCATCAACGGACGAATGGATCAAGAAGATGTGGTTTATCTATACCATGGAATACTACATGGCAAGGAGAAAGAATGAAATCTGGCCATGTGTAGCAACATGGATGGACCTTGAGGGTGTTATGCTGAGCGAAATAAGTCAGGCAGAGAAGGACAGATACCATATGTTTGCACGTATAGGAGGATTAGGAGGAACTTGACGGAGGAACAAGGGGGAGAAGAAGGGCGGAAATGGTGGGGGAAAGGGAGAGAAGCAAACCATGAGAGACTCTTGAATGCTGACAAAAACTGAGGACTGATGGATGTGGGGGGAGGGGGGATGGGCATGGAGGAGGACACTTGTGGGGATGAGCACTGAGTGTTATGTGGAAACTAATTTGACAATAAACTATTAAAAAAAAAAAAGAATGTGTAAGTGTAAAGATGAATGTAAGCATACATTAAATCTGGGACATGGAATTTCTAAAATTTTTTAAATTTTATTTATTTATTTTGAAAGAGACAGAGACAGAGTGAGGGAGAGCGGGGCAAAGAGAGAGGGAAGGAGAAAAAATGCCAAGCACGGTTCTCTCGGTCAGCACAGAGCCCGCTGTGGGGCTTGAGCTCCCAAGCAGTGAGATCATGACCTGAGCCTAAACCAAGAGTAGGATGCTCAACCGATTGAGCCGCCCAGGTGCCCTGGAATTTCTAAAATTCATATTAAAAAGAAATACCGGGATTCCTAAGTAATATGAGTGGTAGGATTTTTTTTTCTTTTTTCTTTTTGCCATGATAATGGGTGGATATATTTGACTGGGGCATTTGCCATAATAATAATTCCTGCTGTCATAAAACTCTCTGTCGCTGCTTCTTAAAGGAAGCATCTGCAGCTCCCACTCTTTATTTTCCAGTTCCTGGTAGGGTTCACACCCTTCTACATTTCGCATACATAATACCTTAAAGATTAAAAATAGAATCACCAAGCTGCAGAGATTCTAATTGAACATTTTAATAACTTCTCTCTCTCTCTCTCTCTCTTTTTTTTTTTTTTTTGGTGTTAATAAATTTTCTAAAGTGTGAGCTATTTTTAGCACCAGTTACACTTGTACCTTTGGGTCCAATTCTAATTCTCTTCACATCGCAGACGATCTCTCTGCAGCAGTCTCTTTGAAATCAATCAGTGCTTTCAGGAGAGAAAGTTATGCAGTGAAGGATAGAACTGGGTCATGGCGAGCATTCTTCCTCACATAATGCTGAATTCTTTTACTTCCAGGTGCAGAGACAGGGTTAGATGATTACTATTTAGAGAGCACAAAAGGAAAAAGGAAAAAAGAAAGAAAGGAAAAAAGAAAAAAAAAAAAGCTTACCTCAGTAAGGTTATTTTAGACTGGCTGTGTTGTGGTTTCCAGAATTTTGACTTTACCAACAAACAAATCACACTGAGTAACATCATTTTTTTTTTTTTAAATCCCAGTCTTAAAAATGGCAAGCAGTTTCTAACACAGCCTCCTCACACCCATACGTCTCATGTAGAATCTTGAGGAGGCCAGCAGGCAATCCACTGCGAGGCAGATCATCGACTTCCAGGAACTTCAGTAATTTCCATTAACTTTAAATTTCACAGGATTTGGAGTGAGAAAAATAGAGTGATTTGCCCACTTTTCTTCTGTAAAGGAAAGAAAGCAAACCTACCCATCTGAAAGAAGGTTGCAAGACCTATCCTCATTCCCCGCTGATCTATCTTTTCATTAGCAGTTTAGATTCTTTATCAACCAGGAAAAAAGAAAATCATTCCTTTGCCAGGTTCATCCTCATTTTGAATTTGGTCAGAAGTTTATTCTTTTGGCCTTTTCTCTCCACCCCCATCATTCAAGTAAGGGAAGCAGCTTAGGGTGGGCCAAACAGGAGTCCTGAAGAATCCAAGAGGAGATTTTTATCTGCACGTACTTAGTTCATGGTTGAAAACCAGGCAGGGGACGCAAAAGGATATTTGTGCCTCATAAAGAGGCTATGAGAGGAATATTTCGGGAATGGTATGAAATATGGAGCTATAGTTTCTAATTTTTCTCAAAGATGCAATTTCTTATTCATCCACCTACCCACCGACCCTTTGAAACAACTGTTTCTTATTGCCTTAAGTCCCTTTCTATTGTCTCTGAAAAGGCAGGACATGAAATGTTTTAGGGAAAGAAAGAAATTTTTGAATGATTTCTTAAATAACAACATATCAGGAAGAATGATCTCTAAATGCAAGAAAAAGAAAAAGGATTTTAATTTCCAAAGTAAATATGTAAATATAAAAATAGAAGCTTTGAGTATCCTGAGATAAAACTTAACAGAAGAAAATGCAGTGTTGGACTGGAGAGAAACTAGATGTGTCAATTTCTCATTCTCTCCACTATATACATCTTCCCCCTTTTTAACACAGAAGATAGATAATAAAAGTTCTTTATGGTCTGAGAGAAAAAAGTTGCAATTTGGAAAAGGAAACATTCTTTCTATGTGGGCACCTAGGGAAAATATCTTACCTTTCTCCCTGTCAAGGCCAAAGTCTGGGTTGGTCTTGATAGATATTTTCAAAGGGGTTTGACAGCTGGAAAGCAGGGGTGCCCTGTCTTCTCCCTTTTATCTGAATTTAGGAGGGATATTAACACAGAGTGCCCCAGTCATAATGGAATAAGAATAGATGCAGAGCAGTTATAGAAGGGACAGGCTATTACTCATTTCCTCCCTCTTTTCATGGGCCAAGAGCAGTATATGTGAGCACCTGAATGATTGCTATGCCCCCTTGAAAATGATACAGTGGAAGGCTGAGAAAGTCAGATGGCATTGCATATGTCTTGGCTTTGGGATGAGGAATATGTAGGGTGAGCAACATTATCCTAACAAGTGGATAACAAGGAATTAGCAGCTGAGGGCAGAGGGAATGAATATCGATCTTTCTAGAACAATATGGATTATATATCCCAGTGAAGGTAAACTAGGGAAGAAAATGGTAATGGATAGATATCAACTAATCAACTGTTCCTTGCAACCTTAGTCATATATAGGTACTTTCTCCCCTGGAGAGAAGGGAAGAGAAAGGGAATAAATATTCTTGAATGAAAAGAATTAAAATTCTCTTAGTACAGACTGAGTTTAAAGAGAACTGGTAGATTACAATCTGTCTTTAGTAAAAACATAATGGAGGCTTGAGGGCTAAGTTTAAGTTCAATCAAGGAGAATCAAAAGAAAGTACAATTTTTGCACATCTGAGTTTTATGATTCTGAAGACCCCTTAGATGTAATAGACATATAATACTCAGCATGGAGCTTATCTTCTGAGAATGTGTTACTGCAATACAATGGATGTATTGTTCTTGACCAAATGGATGATGTTCTTGACTGAAAATGGTCTATATATTCTGTTTCTGGCACCCCATGGTTCTCTGCAGCTTTGACCACATTTATTGTTGAAAAGCTCAATGGATAAAAAGACATTCAATATAGACTTTCTGAGAAGATCTAGTGCTATAGCAGTAAGGAAACAAGCATTAACATGAAAAAGAAAAAGATTCTAGGACACTATTACTAGAAAACACTGTGGCATTCTGAGTAGTATAAAAGAACACATAGCTAAAATAAAAGAGGTTGACTTCAGGAGATAAAACAATGGCTTAAAAAAATGAAGAGTGTTTGCAAAACAAATACAAAATAAACAAAATGAAGACCCAAAATTGTCATCAATGAATGAATTAAAATATATTTTGCAAGGATATAAGGTACCAAATTGACTCTTGGGAAAGAGAACCACTAATATTGGGGATAAACTGGAATAACACTTATTCTATACAGAGGAGAGAGCAAAGAGCTAAAAAAACAAGCTAGGAGATTATAGATGTAGAGGATGGAGTGGAGAAAACCAAAAAATCAAGATTATTCTTTTTTTTTTTTTTTTTTTACAAATAGTTTGTTGTCAAGTTGGTTTCCATATAATGCCCAGTGCTCATCCCCAGAATCAAGATTATTCTTAAAGAAGGTATAAACATAATACAACAGAAGTGATTGTTAGAGGCCAAACTGAAAAATAAAAATTCTGATGCTCATCCCCCCTCCTCTCATCCCAACAAAAGAGATCGAATGATCTTACAAGTACCCCATTCCCTTTTGGTATTTGATTTTTTTGTGCTTTAGATAGCTAGAGTGTAGAGTGATTCTTGTTTCCTGGATCTGAATTCTGAACAACAGCACATGCAGCACCATATGCAGAAGTGATTATGGTCAATGTTTCCTCATGGATAGAAATCTGGGATTGGAGATTTGATCAAATTTGAGTTTAAAGGTCAGGAGGAACCAGATGCCATTAGAAAATGGGGCACTAGTAACACATGGTAGATAATGACAACGTCATTCCTTACGTTACTACTTTTGATCTGGGATGAGGTGTCTGGCTAAAAGCAAAGCTTCTTGGATAAAGTGGCTACTTTAATAGAAATACTGAATATACTAAAAAATCATGAATTTATACTTTAAAAATGAATTTTATGGTGTACTAATTATACATCAATAAAGTTGTTATTAAGAAAAAGAAATTTTAGGGGCACCTGGGTGACTCAGTCAGATAATTGTCTGACTTTGGCTCAGGTCATGATCTCACATCTTGTGGGTTTAAGCCCTGCATGGGCTCTGTACTGACTGTCTTGGAGCCTGGAGCCTGCTTCAGATTCTGTGTCTCCCTCTCTCTCTGCCCACCCCCTGCTTCTGTTGTCTCTGTCTCTCTCTGCCTCTCTCTGCCTCTCTCCCTGTCTCAAAAAATAAAGAAAAAGAAATTTTTGGAAAGATTGAAATAGGAAATTGTTTTTTATATTATTAACAAAATCCATGGAATAGATGTTATGAAGCATATTTATAAAGTGATTGTATAGTTGGGGAAGTTACTAAGTGATAGAATTATAGACTATGAAAAATCACTTTTTATGCAGTGCTTTTTAAACAAGGAATTGATTTAAAATTCATTCATTTCATTGGACAGTGACAACCTGAAAAGGATAAAGAATTTATTGCTAATTATATGCAGCAAGTACAAAAACAAGAGAAGTCAAGTCAAAAGAAGAAACCAACAGTTCTGGGAAGTGGATTGAGGCCTCCATGAAAGGTCATCCCTGAGCATCATGACTATGATACAGATTTAGCTTTTGGGACATCCTGTCTTCTTGTGTCAGTTTCCTATTGGCCATAATCCCTTCAACACAAAGCATGACTTCTTTTCCCTTCGGTTTCTCCAAAAGCTACCAAAAACAGTGTTAGATTTTAAATCCCTGGCCATTAGTTATTAAACAAATAAAAGAAAATTAGATCTTGCCGCCACAGAATTAAACTTAGTAAAAGGTTTTCACTAACTTAGTAAGAGAAATCCTAATAATGCTGTCATAATTACTATTTGATTACAGAGTAGCAGAGTCCTAAGCTGGAACAAGTTTTTGTGTATCAACAAATTGTGTAGCATTTATCAGCACCCCTCAGAGGCACAACCTTAACCATACCTCCCTGAGCTATTTAGTAACTTGCTGAGGAAGACAAAACAAATACAAAAACAGTTTGCAATAGGGCTTGTGGTATGTGCTTAGTATTGAAGTGCTGGCTTAAAGTACTGTGTTCAGATTTCATACAGATATGGTGAAGTAGATTGTTAACTTCAGAATGAAAATATTGAGGCCAAAAAGTCCCCATGCTGCAGAGTTACAAACGTAAAGACCAAAACTCTCTAACTTTGAAGCCCAGGAAAGGGGCGTTAGGATTTGTGAACTATCTTAAGAGCTAGGCTATAAACAGTGTAGTTTATATTTACTAGAGTATTTCTAGTAAAGCAGCTCTTCAGATGGAGAGCGGTTTTTTTCTCTTTCATTAGCCTAGTTCAAATGTCTGAGAAACAGAATCTCCTTTGTCTCCTAGAATGTAGCGGAACCACTATCTCAGAGATTTGGCATTTCCCTTCCTTTACAAAACATGTTCAGCAAACTGTACCCATTAACCACAGCCTGGTAAATTGGTATTGCTATAATTGTGATGTCTATAATGTGTTGTAAGTCAACTGGTTTAATACAATCAGTAATGTGGGAACTTAAAAATATTTGCACGAGGAAGATTTATGCATCTCTCTCAGCCTCTCCCCCAGCCAGTCCAGGGCTTATTCAAGGCATTCAGAGACAGAGACGAAATGGCCATGGTGGCATTTATGTACGGGCTTCTCCTCACCAAGGCTAATTTGGCTAACAGTACTGTTAAATGTCCCACTTGCCAAAACTTCTGTTTTGTGCCTCTAAATGCTGTACATCATATGCTGGCTTATCCCAGAGGTACCAGAAAAAATATCTGTGGGTGGGTTGATTACTCTGAGCCACATCACAGTGATTTGTTCTCTCTAGAACAGGCACTTATCCGTGGTCTGACTGAATACCTCATCCACAACTTCAGGAATCCTTATCATGCTGTTTCTAAACAATGCACTTGTTTTCTAGTGGGAAATGTGGGACAACGTCCTGAAGCCTGAGGAATTTTCTGGTTGTACCGTTTCCTGTTACGCCGAAGAAGGTACCATTTTGAATAATAAAACAGGATATCAAAGCCTCAGTTTTAGTACTTTTGGGAAGACAGTACCTTATGAGGCTAAGGGGTTCTTTCTGAGAATGCATGATATGACCTTAAGCAGTGATTTGTGTCCTAACTGGCCTTGGTTATAATGAGCATTATTATTTTAAGTACTGTTAAGAAAGAAAAATATATTATCAAGTAAACTACGATTTGCCATCATTTTAAGAAGCAGGCTAATGTCAGAGACACAAAAATCTAAAACAGAACGCAAAGATGTGAAATAGAAGAAATATCATAAAGGATACTCCCCCCACTCCCATAGCCATAATATAAAAGTTGAGGAGCCAAGGAGTGAACATGAAAGTGATGTTCTAACCTACAGTAGCAATGTCACCTTCAAAAAAATCTCTTTCACTTGTAAAAAAATCTATTCTGACAATTTAATTATGTGAACTGGTCAAAACTTTATATCAAGGTTGTTCAAGGGAAGGGGCCTAAGCAGACCAGTTCAAAGGCTTATCTCTTTCTAGTGCCATTTACAGAACAGTGTGGTCAGTAGCCAGAACAGATCTCAGCCTTATTGCAGTTCATCAGGCACGTATGCAATGGCGCCTAAGCAATTTCACTAGCAATGCCAATTTTTTTCTCAGAAGGAGGTTAAGAAATACGTATCACACCAGGCTGGGGGTAATATTTTT
This sequence comes from Crocuta crocuta, assembly GCF_008692635.1. NCBI lineage: Eukaryota > Metazoa > Chordata > Mammalia > Carnivora > Hyaenidae > Crocuta > Crocuta crocuta. The sequence continues at coordinate 2,102,374 of NW_027528345.1, forward strand.
GTCTAGTTACTGGAGGGAAAAATGCTTCCATAGGGGACATAGTGAATGATGGTTGCATTTTAGGCTCATCTTGCAACAAGCAAAACAAAATAAAATGAAGCAACATCAAGCAGGGTGAGGTTAGAATAACTTTGTTTTCTAGTGATTTATATAATTTCCAAAGGGAACTAGGACTAGTGCTTTGCGATGGGAACAAAAAGGAATGTGTCTGGGGTCGAGTGATCTGAGTGGCCTCCTGTGTTGGCCAATCCAGTGGTAAGCGTTAATAGGTGATACTGACCAAATGATCCTTAAGGCAAGACCATGAAGGAGCCAGATCTCTTAGAAAAAAGGACTTGAATCAACTTACAGACCAAACAAAATAAACCATCAAACAAAATAAACAAACAAAAGTAACCAGTTAAATGTTGCATGAAAACAAGACTACGTGGCATAGGTCTCATGACTACTTGTAGAAATGACCACTGATAGAAATACATGATTTGTGTCTGTGTTACACAGGTATTTACCCTACTAATCAATTTTTCTCCTTTTTCCTTCTGTCACTGTTTTAATAAAAGATATATCATTGATGTTCAATTTTTAATTGAATTTTTAGGCTTACGCATAAGAGAACAATCTAAGCCGTTGCCATAGTAACAGAATCCATAATAGGGTGGCTTAAGAAAAAAGTCATGTCTCTGTCATATATTAGTCTGGACTGTGGTCTAAAGCTGGAGGCTAGTCTGAGCCATTGCCAGGGACTGGAACTCTTTTCATTGCCTATTGTCCCATTCCTAAATGGTGACCCTACCCATCATGTCAAAAATAGCTCACCTCTACATCTGTATTCAGCCTGGAGGAAAGAAGGATGAAAAAAAAAATGGGACTGCATGTTTAAGATGCCACTTTGGCTGAATAGAAGAGGAATGAGTATGATCTAGAGATGTACACACTCTTTGTTGAGACTGATTCTACCTACCTGAGGGGAGGGTAAATACATTCATATCTGTATGGCAGAGGGTATTATAGGTTGCCATTGTTGTTGGAAATTTAAGTGTAAGGAGAAATGTGCATGTAAATATTACTTTCATAAAGCTTGGATTTGGTGGATATAGTGAAATGACACATTTTGCTCCAGCTCTCCTGATGTGGCCTCCTCCAATGCAAAAGTCAGAAAATAAAAACTCCATTTTTAAAACTCCCTTGAAGGGGCACCTGGGTGGCTCCATTGGTTAAACCTCCAACTTCAGCTCAGGTCATGGTATCATGGTTCATGAGTTGGAGCCCTGCGTTGGGCTCTGTGCTGACAGCTCAGTGTCTGCAGCCTCCTTCAGATTCTGTCTTCCTCTCTCTCTGCCCCTCCCCTTCTCATGCTCTGTCACTCTCTCTCTCTCAAAAAATAAAATAAACATTTAAAAAATTAAAAAATAAATAAAATTTCCTTGAAGGTTGGGGATAAGAATTGGGTTGTGTCCTTTGGATGGGGCAGCCTATGACAGGGAAGGAGAAACTCTCATGTTTCATTGGGTATTGTTTCTGGCAGACAGCATTGTATACTTGTCGGGTTTTCCTAAAATGGCATTCCAACCACTGACTTCCAGAGTAGAGGTTGGCATTACTTCTTTAGAGGGCCAGATAGTGTATCTGTTACATTCTGTAGACCAAGAGGCCATACACAAGCTCTGTCGCAACTACTCAACTCTGCTGCTGTGGTGAACGAAGCCATAGACAACTGTAAACAGAGGAGTGTGGCTGTGTTTGCTGACTGGACATGGCCTGAGGAGTGTAGTGTGCCAAGCTCCTTTTAGAGCATGGTTTACAGAGGCAGATGCAAGGGGCATTTGTGGTCCAACTCAGCATTTGTTCTATGGTCACTTACTTCATGGCTGCCAGGAGGTAGTGGCTTCTGATTCTCTGGGTCACAGCTGTTCTTCTGATCACAGTTTCAGAGATAACTCCTTGTCTCTCCAATCTACTTTTGGTAAAGATTGTATCTCCCTGGTGGGTCAGATCAATGGTATTGATCTGGGAGTCACTAAAGCCTACTTTTCCTTCAGTGATTTTTGTAAGCACCCAATTTCCTATGTTTTAAACCAATGTCTTCTTAAAACATATTAAGAGTGTGTTATTTCCTGCAACTGAGAGCTGTCTGATCCCAGCTTATCTCTATGTATCATTCAGAGACCATACATCCCAAGAGACAGTATACCAGGAAAGAGGGGCCACGGCTAAGTGCATTCTGGAATTTTGGTGGCCAAGGATTTTTTTTTCTCAATAGAAAGCAGGAATAACACTGTAAACAGCACCTATTGGTTATTAGCCTGAAATCTCTGCCAGGAAATTAGAAGAGCCGACATTAGACTCTCCCAAACCAGCCTAGATTATGGTTAAGTATCACCAATTGAACCCAGGAAGCTTTCTTTCCATTTGTACTGAAAGGCTACTAGCAGCCAAGTGGGCAATAAGTTGTGCAGGAGATAATCTACCTTGTCTTTTAGCAGATGTGAGGCCTGAATTGGTGATTCACTATTCCAAAATAGTAAAGAGAAAATAATTCACAGATATGTTTAAAAAGGCTAACAGCTGAGAAGTATAGGTGTGAACATTCATTTCCATCAAAAAGTGGAACATTAGAGGGTACCTGGGCGGGTCAGTCCTTAAGCATCTAACTTGGCTCAGGTCATGATCTCACGGTTTGCTCTGTGAGTTTGAGTCCCACAATGGGTGAGCTTATGCCCCGCTGAAGGTGAACACGAGCCTAGCTTTGGGTAAGCCCCACTTCTCTCTTTCTCTCTGTCTCTGCCTCACCTGGTATTCTCTCTCTCTGCCCCTCGCTCACTTGCACCTTCTCTCTCTCTCTCAAAAAAAAAAGAGAAAAGGGGAAAAAAATGGAATATTAGAAAATGTTAGAAGACATCTGATTAAAGCAGATATGAAATAGAAAAAAACCCTGGAGGTAAGGAGTAAGGTCAAAGACACAAGAGGAGATGGCGGAAATGAAAAATATGATAGAAATACCAAGAGCAATGACAAATTAAAAATCAGCATTGGAGAAGAGAACATAAAAATCTTGCAGAATATCAAGTCAGTGATATGTGGTAGAAGAACTTCAGTGTTTCTGCAGAATACAGGAAAGAGAAATTGAAAATTGGTGGGGGAGGGGGGACGGAAATGCTACCTAGGAGGAGAGAAAAACAGAGATCCAACCTAAGAAATTTTCCGAAGGAAACTGGACATAATAAGCAATTACTTTATCAAAAATTCTTCTGAGCTGAAGAAGCACCTGCATCTTTTGCACTGCATGAGCTCACCAAACTCCAGGCGACAGTAATGGGAGCAACAACAAAGAGTAGATCTATCAAAATGTTCATGTCAAAAGAAAAAAGGTTAAAAATTTAAAAAGCAACCTTAAGAGGGATAAGTCATCTCTCGACCCTTCCTCCTGTAATGATACAACAAAAACTCAGCAGTCTGCAACCTGGCTGAGGCCTCTCACCCAAACCTGACCTTGCTGGCATCCTGGCCACAGACTTCTAGAACCGTGAGAAATCAGTCTGTTGTTTCTGAGCCAAAAGAAAAAAAAAAAAAAGAGGTATATTCAAAATAATGCATTTAACAATTAGTCTGGCACAGAAAGAGACCGATGTGATGGACGCTGGCACTGGCCTGGCATGGCCTTTCTAATAAGTAGCAGCTCATCAGGTTATGGCCTAGGTGTGCCTGTTTTCACATTTGTGTGAATTCAGTGAGAGGTATTCTTAAGTATGCAAGGTCTCAGATCATATATTGCTAAGAACATTTTTCTTGCTGAGAAAACTACTTGAAAGTGCTCCCAACAAAGGGTGAGTTAAAATCAATATTTGGTGGCAATAGCTGGAAACACATGTAGAGATTTAATTATAACTGCTTCTGTGTATAAAGTTATAATTAAATGCAAAACCAAGAACTCTTATTTTATTTAGGTTGAATTTATGTACGACGAAATGCACAAATTATAATTTTAGTTTGATATCAATATGTGTATATGTGTGAAACCACCAAATATAACAAGATAGAGAATATTACCAGCACCCTCAAAGGCTCTCTGATGTTCTCCCACAGGCAAGAGTGCTCCCTCAAGACAACCAGTTTGCTGGCATTTATCTTTAGTTTTGCCTCTTTTCACTGCTCACTTTCTTAGAATATCTTTTTTCATGTTTATTTTTATTTATTTTGAGACACAGAGAGAGTGTGGGCGAGGCAAAGAGAAGAGAGGGAGAGAGAGAATCCCAAGCAGGCTCTATACTGTCAGTATGGAGCCCAATACAGGGCTCAATCCTATGAGCCGTGAATCATGACCTGCGCTGAAATCAAGAGTTGAAGACTTAACTAACTGCCATCCAGGTGCCCCTTACAGTATCTTTTAATAACAGAACTTCTTAATTTAATGGAGGGCAATTTATTAATTTTTCTTTTTCTGATGTTTTATGTTCTGTTTAGAGAATCTGTGTACCTCAGGCCATAAAGTCATTTACCTATGCTTTCTTCTAAAAACTTATGAATTTATGTTTCACAATTAAGTCTGTGAATTGATTATTGTGCATGTTGCAACATGGAGGCCAATATATATATATATATATTTTTTTTTTACCATAAAGATACCTATTGGGTCCAGAATCATTTATCAGGAAAAAAAATAATTTCCCTACTGATTTTTAGTGACACTTTTGTCATATATTAGATTGATTGTCTCTCCTTCTGGATTGTCTGTTTTATTTCATTGGTGTCTACTTACCATCCTTGAATAATGTCACATTGTCATAATTACTGTAGTTCTATAATAAGTCATAATACCTGGAATTGTAAGTTCTCTACATATATTTTTCAAGATTGTTTTGTATTTTTTAACTTCTTTGGAATTTCATGTAAATTTTAGAATTAATTTGTCACACTCCTGAAACCAGTATTATACTAATATTAAACTAGAATTTAAATAAAAACTTGAAGCAAAAGAAAAAGAATTAATTTGTCAACTTCTACATACCTGATGAGAATTTAATTGTAATTCGAGATCTATAAACCAATTTAGGGAGAATTGTAATTATCTAATTATAATCATAACAATGACTTACAGAAAAGAAGGACTAATTTTAAAGTGTGTTTTGAAGTCACTGGGATTTGTCAGCTTAGAAAATATCCTAGGCTCTTGGGGTGTCTGGATGGCTCAGTCAGTTAAACATCAAACTTTGACTCAGGTTGTGATCTTGCAGTTTGTGAGTTCAAGCCTTGTGTCAGGCTCCATGCTGACAGCTCAGAACCTGGAGCCTGCTTCAGATTCTGTGTCTCCCTCTCTCTCTACCCTTCCCCCACTTGCACTCTGTCTTTCTTTCAAAAATAAATAAATATTAAATACACTTAAATTTTAAAAAGAAAAATATTCTGGGTTCTTGAAAGTCAAAAACAGTAACTTCTATCTTAGGGAAATACACATAGTAACACAGTGAAAATATTGCCTAATGTACTATTTTTTTCTTCAAAAGAACCGAGGACTAGTAGCATTCTAGATAATTATACTGATTCATGGCTGCTACTACCAGCAAATGCTTACACAGAGCTTTCCAACTTAACTATAGTCTTATAAGTGTAAATTTCTGCTATAGTTGCTAAACTTCCCACAGTGGTATTAATGGAAGTTATTTAAGTACAGTTTACAACAAAATAAATAATGTCGAACAAAGGTGATTTGCTCTTGACTGAGAAGATGACATAAAATTAAAATATTCACATGTAATGACACAAACAAGTTCTTAAAGTATCCTAGCCATTGGAGAGTGTGCTCAGTGGAAGAAACATTATGGCTCAGTCAGAAAAGCATGTGACTCTTGATCGTGGGGTTGGAAGTTGGAGCCCCATGTTGGGTGTAAAGATTACTTAAATATAAAATCGTTTGAAAAAACCTAACTTTCATTAATGCTCTGATTAAAATGAAATGATATCAGTGATTTTTTTATTCTGCACTGGAAAGACTGCTGATGGAAACTGTTAAGCTGGAGAATATTGTTTTCTAACTGACTTCAATACACATCTAATTTGACTATCATCTCGGTATCTATCATTTCAAATTCCACAGTGGTCTTGGGCATGGCATGTCAACAGACTCAGCTCCTAAGATTGCTGAGTAGGTAATGATTTAACTTCATTCCCCTCCTTTCTGTATCCATTCCCACCCTCCCTCCTCACTCCCACCTCCCATACCTTCAGAACCTTAGATACTGTTGCTGTCAGCCTACTTGTCACTGCTTCCCAGAGATTGCTAGTAGTTTCTAACACCCATATGTCTTCAATTCCCACTGCCACTGCTACATTACATGGTCCAGTCCCTTCACAGGTGTGGCAATGAGGATGAGTGATATACAGCATTTACAAGCCTCACCCCTAAAATCCCTTTCAAGGTGCCCTTTCTCTTGCCCCTCACTTCGTTGTGAGCCAGACAGAGAAGCCTAGGCCACAGAGTCATTTGACAGAAGGAACCTGAGAGTGTGGAGGGCCATGTAGGGCAGGGCAATCCACTCCCCCCTGGCTCCATCCCAACCAGCTTCCACACTGGACCTACACGGGGGTCAAAAGGACCGGATTTTGTTAAGCCATGGCATTTGGAACTTGTGTGTAACAGAAGTTCGAGTATTTTGGGAAACACAGTGCTATCATTCAAGATAATTTGTTCAGTCTGCACTTACCTCTCACGGACGGGTTGGGAAACTACAGACTTGATCAAATCTCACCGTGGCCTGTTTTCGTGCGCCTGCCGTCTAAAGCTGTGTCTACTTTATTTAAAAGAGTCCACTTAAAAAGGAAGAAGGAAGAGGAGGAAGAGGAGGAGGGAGAAGACGTGGACAAGGAAGACAAGGAGGAGGATGGTGGGAAAAGGAGACACAATGTGACCGCGATAACATGTGGCGTGAAAACCAAAAATATTTCCCATCTGGTCTTTTACAGAAAAAGTTTGCCAACCTCTGCAGTGGAATATTGGCAATCCCAAATCCTTTGTAAGAACCTCAGCGTGCCAGGATTGTCCATCGACACCCATCGATATCCATGTCCATCGATATCCATTGACCACCGATATCCATGCCGAGAATGCGGGCTCAGCTTTCAGCATCCGGGTATCCAAACAGTGCAGGGCTTTCTGCAGAGACAGGCTCAGCATGGAAGCCATGGGGGGGGGGGGGGGGGGGNGATGTCCACCTAGGACCCCAAGGCAGCTCTTCTTGTGCTCAGAGTCTCACAACTTCCCTTTAAGCAGGGCTCTCAGCTTTGGTCTTAACTCTCTGTGGGCTGAAAACCAGTCTCAAATGCCTGGAGAAAGAAAAAGTCCTCACTGTCCCTCTCATGGTTTTCATGTTCTAATTTAAGTCCCCATCTTCTTTTCTCTATCAGAGTAAACCTTGTCCCCATAAATCTCTCATGGACATAAAAGCAAGAATGGAGAGTACCTGATACCAGTTATGCATGTGGGGAGGCTATATCTATCTAAGTGTGTTTGGCGGGGGGTATTATCTATGCTAGCAGGCAGGTAGTTAACAATATTTTTTTTTTACATTTGTATTTATAGAGGGCTGATCATCTAATAAAAATATTTAAATTTCAAGTGGCCAGTAAAGAAGATATCCAGGCCAGGCATTGCATTTTGGAAGCATGAGTTTTTTGTCTCTGAAGCTATGAAAAATTGGTAATTACTCAGTCAAATATATTTACGTATATATTTACATAAGAAAATTCCTAAAAGCAAAAACTGAGGTACAGGGGATAGGGAGAAAATACCATGGCTTCTCTTGGTTGAGTGAAATCATGTGTACTTCAGTAGATGGTAGGAGACATAGTCTTAGAACCTAAAGTATAGGGATGAATTGTATAATGGCAGTATCTATCCCAAACTCTCCTATGAAACATAACCAAGTCTGGCAACTGAACTATCACAGAATACAAAACACAACTTACAATCAATGAAGAATTTTAAAATCTGGGGCGCCTGGGTGGCTAAGTCGGTTAAGCGTCAGACTTTCGCTTAGGTCATGATCTCGCGGTTCCTGGGTCCGAGCCCCGCGTCGGGCTCTGTGCTGACTGCCAGCTCAGAGCCTGGAGCCTGTTTCAGTCTGTGACTCCCTCTCTCTCTGACCCTCCCCTGCTCACACTGTCTCTCTCTCTCTCCTAGAAATAAATAAAAAATATTAAAAAAAAATAAAATAAAATCTGTTAGCATTTAAACTAATGCTTGATTAAATCATAGTTTCATTAAAATAAATTTGAAGGCAAAAAATTTAAAATAGTATAAAGAAATAGCTGGTTGCCCAAACAATTCCAGACTTTATGACACCTGCAGACCATGCAATTATTTGGTGTTTGCAATGTTTGTTTGAAAAATAAAGCTTATCTCAGATATATAATGATATCTAAGCAATCATGGGCTTTTAATGAGATTAGGTTGGGAAAGATTTAAGCAGAATTAAGTTTTAAATCCTGGGTTTTAGAGAATCTTCCAACCAAGCCAAGTGTTTTTATGCTTTGCAGATATTTTAAGATCACATTCTTGGGCTAGAATAAATCACCTATTTCCCTAAAGTAAATGGACCACTGAATGTGATGAGTAATTCTCTCTTCCTCGTCTGAGAGAAATATCGCAGAGCCAGGGGGACTTTGTGCACTGAAGAACACATGGAGAAAGAAATCCTGGTGCCAAGCTCCCTCCCCTGACTTCCAGGGAATTAACACTGACAGGTTTCCTGATGTCAGTCCATCTCCTCCCCCAGGCTTCTGATTCATTTTAACTCCCTGATGGATTGACTGGATAAACAAAGCCACACCAGGTTGGCATCAAAAACTAATATTTTAACCTGCCTTCAACAAATTTAATAACTTTGGCTTTTTGGCAAGGTTTGCTTTCTTAGGGAATAGATTGTCAAAACCTTTCATAAAATCCTACAATTATTCTTACTTGTTTAAAGTTATTTTAAGCAGAATGCTTAAAGGTAGAAAAATTGGCACGAACTGTCAGCGTTTAATGTTGTTGATTTAAACTGGAAGTAACAATGGCATATAAAATCTTTCTGTTTCTGGGGATAATGGTGATGTTTCTTTGCAGGTAAAGTCTTAGAATTTATACAAGGGGTTTTTTAACTTGCTCTTTTCCCAAAGAAAAGTTTGGTTTTCATGCCACATACATTTTTTTAAGAAAGCATATTTTAACATGCTTTAACATATTTTAATCATTCCTAGAATGACTGGCTAATTTAAACTTCAGAGGAGAACTGAGGATGAAATTCTAAGAGAGATTGGCATCAAAGACTAAAGCTTGGACAGGGCTAATATTCTTGTACATGATCAAAATCTAAAGCCAGCCATATGGCTTCTATATGGAGGGCAGTTTGTCTGGATGAACATGTCGGTACTTTTAGAATGATACCACATTAGTAGCTTAACAAGGCGTTCCCACCTGTGTCGTAAAAGAGTAGGACAACATTTCTTCTGGTGTTCCCTTCCCTTGTTTTCCAATCACCTTTTTCTTCTCTTCAACAACAGAGCCCTATGTCTCTTGGAATTCTGGAGCTTTGGATCTCATATTCTCTAGTGCTAATTATGATTTGATCTTAACGCAATATTCCCTAAAAGGAAGGTTGATTTCTCTTCTTTCATAATAGTTTACCTATTAGATTATTTATATATTTTTAGAACTATATTATGAAAGCTCATTTATTACTACTTGATGTAGTATTTTATTTTTTCCTAGGTCACCTCATAATTTATTTGAATAATTGATGGCTTCTCCTAAAACAGTACAGATCTTTGAGTTTTTAATGCTATTTTCTTTTTAAAAATTGATGTATGAAGATTCTATGTATTAATTTATATTTTTGATGAGTTTGGACATATGCATACACCTGTGATACTATCACCACAGTAAAGGCACTAAACATATCTATCGCCTCCAAAAATGTCCTTGTGTTCTTGTGCATGTGTGTGCGTGTGTGTGTGTGTGTCTGTGTGTTGGGAGAGGGTTGTGGGGGTGTTCTTGGTAAGAACACTTAATATGAGATTTACTTTCAACAAATTTTCAAGTGCATAATATATTGTTAACTATGACCACTGCGTTGTACAGCAGACAGATCTCTAGAACCTATTCATTTGTGTAACTGAAACTATATACCCAATAGATCAACAACTCCCCATTTCCCCCCACTCATGTCTGTTTTTTTATATTCTCAGTATTCCCTTACCTTGGCTAAATGGCTATAAAAACCAATTCTTTGTAGAAGAATCATTTACAATAATCATTTTGATAAAATGTTAATACAATTGTATATTTTTACATATGCAATTTGTATATAATTTGAATTTTGTATTTTTCTGTAAAATAGCAATGCACGATTTCTTAGAAATATCTGTGAAATTGCAAAGCTGTATTTTATTCATGCTTTGAACAAAGCAAGAGTCACCTAGATTAGTTTGTTTCACATTTTTTTAATTAAAATAACCAAGCTGCCTAAGCCATGGGAAGGAATATTATAAAATACTTCATTAAGTCTTAGATTGTTCATAATCTTGTTTGAAATTATTTGAATCAAACTAAGTACAGACAATTGGGAAATAATCAATGAAGAGAATTTGATGATTTAGATGGGAATCAATAACAGAAGTCATTTGTCATCCTGGTGCTAGAGGTAATTTCACAACCTTGGGATGATTCTGAGATGATGGAAGGCCAGGCAGATGAGAAAGCTGATGTGGCTGTTAAGAGTTCAAGAACTTTTTGGTGGGGGAAAGGGAGAGAAGCAAACCATGAGAGACTCTTGAATGCTGACAAAAACTGAGGACTGATGGATGTGGGGGGAGGGGGGGATGGGCATGGAGGAGGGCACTTGTGGGGATGAGCACTGAGTGTTATGTGGAAACTAATTTGACAATAAACTATTACAAAAAAAAAAAAGAGTTCAAGAACTTTTTGTTCAAGCAAAAATAACATGTGTCTTGTAGACAGGAAGAGAAGACTAAATTGACCTTCAGAGTAGTTTCTTAAAGGCAGAAATTTTTTTTCCACACTTGAGACATTTTTAGATACCTAAGATCTAATGTTTATAAAACAGTATACAAAAATATAAAAGCCATATTACTCCAGAAAGTTTCTGTTATTTTTCCTTTTTAAAAAGTGTTTATTTATTTTGAGAGAGAGAACAGGAAAAAAGCAGAGAGGGAGGGAGACAGAGGATCGGAAGCAGGCTCTGTGCTGACAGCAGAGAGCCAGATGCAGGGCTCAAAGTCATGAACCAAACCATGAGATCATGACCTGAGTCAAAGCCAGACACTTAGCAGTGTCCAGTCTCCCTAAACTTCTGTTATTTTAAAGGAAAGTGCCTGATACATTGCAGGAAATATATTGGCCCTTCACTAATCCATGGTAACATTCACAAGAACAAGGCCAATGGGTATCTTTCTGGAAGGTTATACTAAATCTCAGGGACAGAGATATTATAAAATACATGTAGTTAAGAAGTTTCAAGTGTATGTCAGAATTAAAGCAATGGGATTCTGTGACAAACAGCAGATGTATGTTTTCTATAAGTGCATAAATTTATCACACTTTCTACTGATAGACAGGTGTGGGGGGATAATATATTGAAACAAAAGGTTCCCTGTCAACATTTCATGGTAATGAGATTTAGTGCCTGAAAAAGGAAAGAGAGAAGAGGAAGAATGGGAGAGAACCATTTGAGAATGAAGAAAAGAGGGAAGGAGGAAGAAGAGGAAAGAAAGAAGAAAGCAAAGAAAATGAACCGTTTTCTGAGAGCTTAGTATTTCAGGCATGATCAGTGCTTTCATATACATCCCCTGATCTAATCTTTAAAATAATTTTCTAGATAAATATTATTACCCCATTTATATAGATAAACTGAGACCTGTGAAAAATTAAAGTAAACTGAAGCTAGAATTCAAATTCATTTTGACTGTGAAGCTCATTCATTTTCCATGCTGTCATAATTCATCCTTTAGAAATCATAAAGATTAATCTCCTTGAATTTAAATGACTAATCATTGCTCAGTGAAGTGGATTTAAGTCCTAAAGATGCTCATTTTCCATTCAAAGCTTGAATCTCCAAAGGGACCTTGGTGTTTTGGCTCCAAACCACGTACAGTGTGTTTTAACTGTGGAATCCACAATGTGGGAATCAGGACAGGCAATCCAAGGAGACTTGGGCATCTGTCAGGTTGTTAGAATGTACTGGTGGAGAAATCCTTCTGTGATGGCTGCTGTTTTCTGAGTCAGAACAGTGATCTCCCTTTTAAGATATAGAATAGTATAGCTACTGAGAGGGAAGACTATCATTGTGGAGTAAGACTCTCCTTTATAATTAACCTCCAGATTCCTGGACCAGGATCTTGTTTTGCACCCCAGGATTTCCATTGTCTTCCATATTGCTCTCTCTCATTTTGTTCCCTATGTCCATATTCCCTCATGAGCTCCACTCTCAATTATTAACCAGACTCTTCCTATTCCATGTCCTTTATTGAAGGTCATTGTGATTCCTGCTCTATTTCTTGCATCTTCATATTATTGCCTCTTGCCCCATTTTAACCTTAAGCCCCTTGTTTTCTGGTTTGAGCCACAAGGCCCCCTCACAATCTCTTTGGAAGCAAGGTCCAGGATTTTATATGATTTCCTTCTTTCTGCATTTATGCTAAATCTATGGGGGCCTCACTAAAGCTGGGATATTGTTGACAATATATACCTAATGACTGTGCTGGAATATATTGACTTAACCATTCTCTTGCATACTCTTGCCCCCTATTTTCCTCACTATCCTGGCCTTCATTCTCAAGAGAGCCCTTCATACCACCCAGCAACTCCACCATGTTTTTTAGTATATTCACGTATCTGCTGTCATATATGACTATTTCATGCCTTCATTTCTCTCCTCCAATCATCAGTATATCCTTTCTGATTTTTAATATCAACTGTCTTCTTCGTCCACAGAAAATAGAGGAAACCAGATGTAAAAAATCCACATCCTCCCAACACCATCCCTAGAAAGGTACTGGTAAATTTACCTTTTCCTTGTCACTATGGATGACAGATGCACCATCCTGTCTAAAGTCAGTCCCTTCATTTGGACACAGGATCCCAACCTTGCATACCAGTTCCATTACATTAATTTAGCCAGTCTCCTTTCCATGGTATCATCAATTCCCCCCTCCCTCTTTTTTTTGGGGGGGGATTTTTCCCAATATCATAACAATATGCTTTAATATCCCTAATCTATGACCTTATTGCTACTGTCCCGTTTTCTAATCTCCTTTCCAGTAAAATTTTTTGAAAATGTTGTCTATGTTTGCTGTCTCTATTCCTCTCTTCTAATATTTTTCTGAGCCCATGCCAATTAGGCTTTTAATTCACTGAAACTGCTCTTTCCAGGGTCTCCAATGACCTATTCATTGCCAAGTACAGTGGTCAATTCTCTGTTCTCATCTAATATTTAATGGAGTTGAACATTTCCTCATTTTCACTTTCTTCATGTGGCCTCTGGAATTAATCAATTCCTCTCTCTGTCTCCTCCCATCACCCTGTCTCTCTCCCCTTGTCTCTCCCCCCATCTCCTCTCTCTTTTGCCTTATTAGCTACACCCTTACAATGTCTTTTGTTCCTACTCACCTCTCCTAACTCTAAACTGGAGGGCTCCTTCACTCAGTCCTCAGACATCTTTCATCACTTCTTTGGTGATCTCATCTCATGGCTTTAAACATGCTGTCAATTTCAAATTTATAACTCCAGCCCAAGTGTCCGGTGTCTCTGGACTCATATACCGAACTGTCTACTTGACGTTTCCACTTAAATGTCTAATATGCATCTCAAGCTTAACATGTCTAAACCAAATGCTAATTGCCCATATCCTGCCCCAACCCACCAGTCCTCAAGCTCCCCCATATCAGTAAATGGCAATTTTCATTGCTCAGGACAAAACATCACCATTTCCTTTCTATCACAATCAGTGTATTAATTAATCCTACTTTATCTACTTTAAAAACATATCTAGAATCTCACTAGTTCTCCTCAACTCTACCATTATCACCACTGTCCAAACCATCATAATCTTATTTGCATCATAGTAATATGGTATTAACTAGTCTTTCTATTTCCACACCTGTTTCAGTATTCAATCTAATTACTATACAGCAGCTGGAATGACCTTTTCGGAAATGTATGGTCAGGTCCTGTTACATACTGACCAATACTGTTCCATGACTTCCCAATTCAGAGTAACAGAGTATTACAGTGATTAGAAAGCCCTCCTCCCTCTATCCAGCCTTTCACCCTTATCTCTTACCACTTCTCCCTCACTGTTTACTCTGCTTCAGCCGCACCAGCTTTGTTACTATTCTGGCAAAAAGCAGTGTCAAGAGTTCTGGACATGGTTTTCTTCTACCTGGACTGCTCTTCTGTTGACAGTCCATGGCTCCTTTTTCCACTTTCTTTAGGTCACTACACTGATGTAGCCTCCATCAGAAAAGCCTCCCTGACTCCATGTTAAGAAGCATCCACACCTCCCAAAGATCCCCTCCACTCTCTACTTTATCATACCATTCTTTCTTCATTTGTTTTGTTTATTTTTTGTTATTAGCAATCTCCTTTCCCTAGACTGTAAACCCCACGAAGGCCAGAAGATTGCCTTGTTCTTTGATAAGTCCCTTATGCCTAGAATAATATACATCTTAGAGTAAATTTCAATAAATATTGTTGAATGAAGAAATGAACAACACACTAAGATTAACTAATCTGATTTGTTTGGTGAGGAAGTATTTTCTTAGGATGAACAATAAGCTATAAATATTAAAGGCCTTAAGCAAAAGAAAAAAAAATCACATCTAAGATGTCTGGTTAACTTGCTCAGGTTGTTATGAAATAAAAACTTGTGGGGTTTTTGTTGTTGTTGTTGTTGTCTTATCTAGAAGTCAACAGAAATTCTGTTCTGTGGGGAATACTACCGTCTCTCCAGACACAGCTAGAGTTGCTCATCGGGCACCATTATCTACTGTGGCCCACGGCTTGGCTCTGGAGATGGAATGTCCCATTAAATCAGGCAGCTAACAGTGTAGGCCCAACAAAGAGAAGAGGGCATGGGGAAAAATTAAAGACGTAGGCAGTCTAGGAAGCAAACCTCGCAGAAAAGGGATGATTAAAGCAATAGTATTCTGGCACATGGATGGGACACAGAGAATGCAATTCAGGAATCAATGTATTAGTGAGGAATTCTTCCAGTGTTAATGACAGAAATCCAACTAAAAATAGCTTTCTCACAAAAGGGCATATATTGGTTCATGTACCAAGAAGTGTGAGAGCACTGAAGTTGTAGTTACAGCTAGACTCAGGGGTAAATGAGGATATTGGTATTCTGCCTTGCTTTTCATCTCTTAAAGAGATTCATGCTTCATGGCAAGTCAGATGCCTTGCCCCATTTCATATCCCTAGCAAGCCCAGACCCTATCGACCCCAATGGGTTTATTTCTAGAAGAAATATTCCAGGGAAGATTCTGCGTGCATGGGATTGAACCTTGTACTTGTTCCTGAACCAGTCAGAATGTCCATGAAAATGGGCAGACCTCACCAAGCATGGATCATATTCCCTTCCCTATGGTTCCTGGGGAATAACCAGATTTGCATGGCCACATACAATGAGTTCCCCCCAAAAATGAGGGATTCTATTACAGAATAAAAAGGAGGGAAACTGAATTAATAAAGACTATACACATCTACTGCATACATAGGCAATAAAAATTTAGAAAAACTGCCAGGCATTTGAGGTGAGGTAATCTTTTTTTTTTTTTAAGGTTTTATTTAGTTCTGAGAAAGAGAGAGAGAGAGAGAGAGCGAGGGAGCAGGGGAGGGTCAGAAAGAGAGGGAGACACAGAATCGGAAGCAGGCTCCAGGCTCTGAGCTAGCTGTCAGCACAGAGCCCGACGCGGGGCTCGAACCCACAAACCGTGAGATCATGACCTGAGCCGAAGTCGGACGCTTAACCGACTGAACCACCCAGGTGCCCCGAGGTGAGGTAATCTTTTTAATGTGAGGAAAGAAAAATGAATTCTTTATACATGCCAGGAATGCCCAGATGGTAAAGGTACTAGCAAAGAGTGGATAGTATGCCATTGTAATACTTATTTTTCCCCAGAATATGTATCAGTAAAAAGCAATAATTGAATAGCATCAGACTAAAAGATAAAAGATGCATTCTCAAAAAATATGAATTCTCTAAAACTTTTTCTTTGTCTTTTATGAGTGGCAGGTAAAAATATGCTCTCCCAACATGGAATATTTGTTTAAAACCAGCTAATCTTAAGATGTCAGAGAAATGTCAGAATTATGGACTTTTAGTACAGTTGGTGGAAATATATTCTATGGATTGAAGAGGCAGAAAGGAGAATAAGTGATTTAGAAGACACCATTATAGAAAAACAAGAAGCTGACAAAAAAAGAGACAAACTGATCCAGGAACAGGAAAGAAGAATTCGAGAGCTCAGCGATACGGTCAAACGCAACAATATCCATATCATAGGAATCCCAGAAGAGGAAGAGAGAGGGAAAGGTGCTGAAGGAGTCCTGGAACAAATTATAGCAGAGAACTTCCCCGACCTGGGGAAGGAAGTAAATGTGGAAATACAAGAGGCTCAGAGGACTCCCCTCAGACGTAACTTGAATCGATCTTCTGCACGACATATCATAGTGAAACTGGCAAAGTATAAGGACAAGGAGAGAATTTTGAAAGCAGCTAGGGAGAAAAGGGCCCTAACATACAAAGGGAAACCTATCAGAGTGGTGACAGACCTATCTACTGAAACTTGGCAGGCCAGAAAGGAATGGCAGGAGATCTTCAATGTGATGAACAGTAAAAATATGCAGCCAAGAACCCTCTATCCAGCAAGTCTGTCATTCAAAATAGAAGGAGAGATAAAAACCTTTCCAAGTAAACAGAAATTCTATGGCTTAAAGATGAAAATAAAATACAGATCCTTTTGATTATAAATAATGATTTACCATTTACCTGTGGCCCAACTTTTATATTATAATTTTAGATTTCTCTTCTATATTTTCTGTACAATTCTTTATAGTATATGTACTTTTTTTACCATTTATATTTTTACATATTGTCTTTTACAGTTAATTAAGAGATGTTTGTCTTCCAGTGTAGGAGGCAAAGACATCTGTAATACAGAAGAAGGGGTTTGGGGTTATTGGCTGGCCATGTATGCTCTCCTTTGAACTACTGTTTCTAACAGGGAGTGAAAACATCTGTTGGATGCAACATTAATTAGATATGGTTCAGTTCTGGAGTCAAACTGAATTTCTCTGAATAATGAGGAGCTGCTGAAAATAAACAGTAATGATAAAGTATTACTGACCAGGAGTTCTTATATTTCGTGAATCATTCTGCTTATGGCTGAGTCTCTTAAGAATTTAACATCCCTAAATTCTGCAGCCTTCTGTCTCACTACTCCCTTTAATACCCACATAATAGGAATTTGCATTTCTCTCTCTTGTTTGATTCACAGAAAATAGTGTCTCTTATGAAGTTTCCTTCCCCAAATATTTCTTGATAACTTTCAGGAACATTTTCTGGTTCCACGAATGTTTCCTATATGTCACTTGGCATCTTCAATTCATGCTGCTTCTCTTGGCTTCCATACGGATCACTGCTTGCCAGGTCAATATTATGCCTCCAGGACACTGGAGCTCTCGTAAGTGTGAGAACACATCCATTCAATAACTCCTTAAAGCTTACTCTTTCACAAAGTTTTACTCAAGGGCCCAAGAATAGAAAAAGTTACAGTGTAGACTGGGGAAGGGAACCCATGGAAATCCCACCATTCCCTTTTTTTTTTTTTTAACCAAATAATAGACCTAATAGGTACTAGAATCCACGTGCCATACCCCTCTTCCAGGGCACTGGAAGTTGCCACTCCGATTTCTTTTCCATGACCATGTTCCTCTCCCCTGGAACCTTCCTACTCAAAGTCCAGACATATAAACTCAAGAGATATTATGCAGAGTGTTTAGTACTTTAATACACAAAAATTCTTTTCTAGAATAGGATTGACTTTACAGTTTCATATCTAAAAGACCTCCTCAAAGGGTTTCCCAAGCCCACACTAGTCACATATATAATCTTCATGAAGAGATCAACTGTGCTTTCGTATCAAAAGCCACATGCAAAGTAATAGTTTGTCTTGAAAATACTATTTAAGAGGAGAAGTCAGTAAATATATTTTAAGATAATGAATTGCATTTTGGAAATGAAAGTATAAAATGGAAGCCTCTCTGGGGACGTAAGAGAGTGGTATGTACTCTCATTCTCATGAGTACACCTTTGTTCCTCCCTCAGAAAGATCCTGACTTTCAAATATGTAGATGTAGCACTGTGAACTTACAGGGCAAATGACTGCCACAGTTGAATCTCCAATCCTTTCTATGGGCCATTTCTAAAATTGCCACGATTTGGAAGTCTGTGGAGCAGAAAGCGAATCACCAGAGTCTATGTTTGCAAGCGGTCAGATTATTTTGTAAGAGTTCTACGTTGATATAATTATGAAAATATGTGACAGGAATGCTTTCTTTACTGAGGTTGGCGTATTCACACTAAATTGAAAGAATAGCACCGTCAAGACGCAACATCAGATGGCGCTACTCTCCAAGAGAGATGGGATTCTTGGGTCAAGCAAGGTTTCTATAATTTTTGACTACCGGGTATATAACAAGTAGCAGGGAGAAAGACACCTGATGTGTGAATGAAACTGTGGGACTGAAACATATTAGTGTCTAGCCAGAATGGTTGCTTTACTGAGAAGTATAATAATTTATTTTTTAAAGTTGATTTATTTTGACAAACAGAGAGAGCAGGAACAGGAGGGTGCGTTGGGGGGAGAATCCCAAGCAGACTCCACACTGTCAGTGCAGAGCCCAATGAGGGCCTTGAACCCACAAACCGTGAGATCATGAACTGAGCCAAAGAGTCAGCCACTTAACCAACTAAGCCACTCAGGCACCCCAATCGTTTACTTTTTTATTCAAGGCACATTTTCTGAGTATGGTGTAATAATTTTGAATTGTGGAGGATATAAACAAGAAACTATGCTCTCAAAAACCTAACAATTGTCTACGTTGTGTACAGACACATATTCATGCATGCACACAGGACCTTTAAACATACTAACATGTAATACATGTAATAAGGAAAGGCAAGAAATGATTAGGCGGTCCAGAAGACAGCCATTCTGGGCAGAGAATAAAGACAGAATTAGGGGGTCGCCTGGGTGGCTCAGTTGGTTGGGTGTCCAACTTCAGCTCAGGTCATGATCTTGCAGTTTGTGGGTTCGAGCCCCGCATCGGGCTCTGTGCTGACAGCTCAGAGCCTGGAGCCTGTCTTTGGATTCTGTATCTCCCTCTCTTTCTGCCCCTCTCCTGCTCACAATCTCTCTCTCTGTCTCAAAAATAAATACAACATTAAAAAATTTTTAAAAAAAGACAGAATTAGGAATAGCAAGGGAAATAATTTGGCTGGAAAAACAGGGTACATGCAGATGAAAGGAGGAATATGAGGCTGGGAAGATAGGTTGAACTGAACTTGGAAGCCTCTGAATAACACACGGATATGCTTATACATTATTTCATATCAGTGTTCTACCAAAAGCTTTAGAGCCAGAGAGTAACGTGCTTTGGAAGTCAATCTATTTGTTGGTGTGGAGAAGGTAAGGTCAGGATAGAGGAAGATAATGAAAAGTCTGGGGCAAAAATCGACATACTAACAGCTGGCTCTTGAAATTTGTCATACAGCTATTATTGATGAATTTTGCATGAGGAAAAATAGTTTGACCTTTAAGCGTCTGCATTTAATGTTTATCCGAGCTTATGTAAGTTATTAAGGTAAAACTATTCCAGATGTTTCACAATGTTTACTAAACTAAAGTTTCTTGCTGGTATTTGCAAATATATTGCAATAATGCGATAAATGCGTAGAAGTGGAAGAAAGAGAAATCCGCCCTTTACCTCTCTTGTGTCATACATATGGTTAGTGGCTGGAAGGAGCAGTGTCGAGAGCCTCTGAAAGCACAGAGCCAAACCCATCTGGGCTGCATGAGAGAATGGGGAAGGCATTCATAAAGGTTCTTGGGAACATATTTGCTATTCTTTCTTTTCACTCCTAACCCTTTTCATGTTGAACAATTTAAATGATCCAGCCTTTGGAGAGTTAGGAGAGTGTCAGAAAGATGGGATTGCGAGCTGCCTCAGGAGACTTCTTATGAAACAACAATAATGTGGAAGCTGAAGGAGGTTTTTTATTACACCACATTTGGTAAAGTTTGTTGTTAGCATTCATGCTAACAAGAGTAGAAGAAAAAGTTCATCATTCTCCAGCACTGATTCTTCTTTATCCATTCCCTCATTTATCCAATAGAAATTATGAGTACCAAGCACGCATTAGTATGCTAAAGTCTGGGGAGGTTGTCAAGAACTCCAGCTTAGAGCACAATTGGCAGTACAAGAGCTAAGGGGACGTGGGGACAGGAAATAGCATGGTGTGTGCAGGATGGAAAGTGCCAGGGAATGAGACTGATTAGAACACAGAGATCAGATCATGGTATGCCTTGCATAAATCATTAAAAAGTCTGGAATTTACCCGGAACAAGTGTGATTCTTTTGGATGGCTATTTCATGTACTCAAAACCTGAAATGTATAAACAACATACTTACAAGCAAAATCTGTTCTGGTTGGCATTCCTTCTGATCCTCTTCTGAATTTGTACATGACTCACTCAATATTGACACAATAAAGAGAGACATTTGCTAGAGCTAGAGCTCTCTGCTCTGCCAGATCTTGAGGTGGCTGGTTTAGACCCTACCTGGGAAGTTGGGCAAGATGAAGTACTTCCCAGAGGAGGATGTGTTTTGGTCAGAGCAGCAACATCTGAGCATGAAATTTAGATAGTGAAATGTGCCATGGAAGAAGAACTAAGGACGTCTCCTTAATTTGCTTAAGTGAAAGAGTTAAATTCATGTGCAGGGTTTTGCTAATTGGCTCATAGAGCTCAACAAATGTTAGCTACTAATATTATTTAATATGATTTAATTTTTTAAAAGAAAACTAGAGTAGGAGGAAACAAAGAAGACTGTAAATGTGGAATAGTATTGTTCGCTTATTAATATAGCATGAAGGTATCCCAACTGATACATTTGACAAACACGTATCAGCACATTCTCTGTGCCAGGCACTGATTAGGCTGTTGGGACACAGCAGGGATCAAAGGGGGACAAAAAAGCCCTGGTTTGGGGATGTTGTGCCCTGGGTGTTTGGGTTAGGTTTTAGAGTCTGGAGCCAGGGTTATGTGATGGACTTCCCAATCCGTGGGTACTGCAATGGCTTTTCCCACCTCCTCTTGGAAAGTCTGTTGAAGAGGATTCTGATAGAGCAAGATAATGACTAGAAGGCATGGCAACATGCCCGTGGTTATCACCTGAGTGCAGGACTCATTATTCTTCTGGCTGCTGCTTCTGGATCTCCTAGCTCAGGGCTCACCCCTACCTCACAACACTGCTGACTTGTCCCTGTGCCGAGCGGCAGTCTTTTCAGAGTATGTAGTGCTTTCTGGGTAAGGATGTTGTCTTGCTGCATGGTGGGCGCCAGTACAGCTGAGTTCAATTTTGAATTGAATGCTAATTAATTACCAGATCAATTATGACTGAGAAGCTTTGGAAGCATGTTTTTCTAAGCAGCCCGACCTAATCTGTCATTGCCAAACTGATGCTTACCAGGAAAGAAAGAATGTCTTTTTTCTTTTGTTTAAACATACGCTAAAAGTGGGAGTAGATGATGTTAAGAGAATGAAGAGTTTCCTGGTCTAAAATACCTTAATTATTGTTTAAGCCATATTTTTTTCTTTGAAAACTTCTAAAAATTTCATGCGTACATCTGTGAATCTTGTTAAATTGATTCTACTTAGTAATGATTCTTTTAACTGTGGTCTGTATTGGTGTCAAAAACTAGCTGTAACATTGCTCTACAGGCTACTCAGCACATACTTCGTCAGTCCAAGCTCCTAAGAGAACTCTTTTTGGTGTCTTATTATCTTTTTACCCAGAGGAATGTGAAGTCAATTATATTAATGATTCTGAAGTAGTTCTTAGAGCAGGACGTATACTCAGGCTCTCAGGATTAAAGCATGGTGTTTGAAATGGTGTGGATAGATTCAAATAATTATTTTCTATGTGCATGCGTGCACACGCATGCACACACACACACACACACACTCACACACACACAGACTGTCTTCTGCTAATAATTAGGCTTAATTAAGATATCCAGGAAAAGAAGAGGGTATTCAGAACAATTGGTTAGTGATAACTTAAATGAAAAGTGCTATTTACTTAGAAAATGGTTTCGCTAAATGTAAATTAACCTAAATTATACTCTTTTGGGGGAATTGGGATAAATAGATTGCTAAGTCAGTAGAATTATATATATTACTGTGCACTACTTTAATCAAAAATTTTGACAAAATGTCTCAAGATATTGTTGACAGATACCCCCAGAGCAATGTATATTGGATGACAGTACAGATTGGAAAATTTTAAAAATAGATGAACAATTGTTTCCAAATATATTCTAGTAAGATATACCTTAAGGGATCTGCTTCGATTTAACACTGTATCAAGAACAGTGTTAGATAGTTAGATAGATAGTGACACAAGCTATCTTGGCAAATCTGTTAATTAAAGAAAACTGAAAGAGAAAGGTAATACAATCAAGATTATAATGCAATCAAGATTCCAGAGACTTGTTCAAGAACTCAACAGTCCAAAAGGCTGCAACTAACAATGCTATGATTAGGGAAGATTAAAGTTTCACATTAAAATTTTTTAAATGTTTTTTTAAATTTATTTCTGAGAGTGAGAGAGAGAGTGTGTAAGCAGGGGAGGATCAGAAAAGAAGGAGATACAGAATCTGAAGGCGGCTCCAGACTCTGAGCTAGCTGTCAGCACAGAGCCTGACGCAGGGCTCGAACACATGAGCCATTAGATCATGACCTGAGCCAAAGTTGGACACTTAACCAAGCCACCCAGGTACGCCTAAAGTTTTGCATTTGAATAAAAACAGTTTTTACTTTAAAAGATAAAGCATAAGGTGGGAAGTACGAGTGCTGCTATGAACATTGGGGTACATGTGCTCCTATGCCTCAGCATTTCTCCACAATAGCTAAAACATNATCAAAAGAATCCAAAAAAGAAAATAAAAAAAAAATAAAGTTTCTGTCATGTCAAAAAAAAATATATATTGAATAGACCAAGAAAGACAATATAATTTTCATCTTCAGTGGTCATAATACATCTGGGGTGTTATGTTTAGTACAGATGGTCCCCAAATTAAGATGGTTCTGCATACAGTTATTTGAATTTATGATGGTGTGAAAATAATATGCATTCAATAGGAACTATACATTGAATTTTGAATTTGGATCTTTTCCTGGGCTAGTGATAGATGGTATGATACTCGCTCATGATGTTGGGCAGTGACCGTGAGGCACAGCTCCTGGTCAGACGTGTGATCATGACAGTAAACAGCGAAGACATTTGCAACAACTCTGTACCCCTAGGACCATTCTGCTTTTCACTTTCACTACAGTATTCAGTAAAGTATGTGAGATATTCAATACTTTATTATGGAATAATTTGTGTTATCTGATTTTGCCCAACTATAGGTAAAGTAAGTGTCTGAGCACATTTAAGGCAGGCTGGGCTAAGCTATGATGTTCAGTAGGTTAGGTGTATTACATGCATTTTTAATTCACCATTTCTTCAACTTACAATGGGTTTATTGGGACATAAGGCCATCATAAGTTGAGGAAGATCTGTACTTGATATAGTACTTTAATGGAAACATCTGGAAAACAATGGGTTCTTCAAAAGAATGAAAGTGATCCAGTGAAGAAAACGGAAACCACCTAATGTGAGGAAGCATTAAGGGACCTGGGAATGTTTAGCCTATAAGAAGAGAGCGTGTGCAAAAGAAATGCCAGTGGTAATCAAATATACAGAGCAATGATACATAGATAGAAAATTAGATTTATTCTATATTGGTCAAGAAGACAAATCTAGAATCAGTAAGTGAAAATTATAAAGAGGCTATTGACACAATGTAAAAACTTTTTCATTCATCAGAGTTGTGATGGAAAAAATCTTAGATGAAAAGATCCTTATCACTGGAAGTTTTCAACTAGAAATTGGACAACCATGTGTTCAAAGGTGTAGAAGAAAGTATTCCTGTACTGTGTAGAGGTTTGAGTATTGAACTCGTTGGACTCTTAGTAACATACCAACGATACATAAAATTTGAAAATTGTTTAACTAATATTTTAATTTCCACATTTTGATATATAATTCTCTGGAGCAATCTATGTAAAAATAATTATTTATTTTTTATTGAGGGATAATTAACTTTTAAATCAGTTTAAAACATTAAAAAATTAAACCCACTGACAATGTAAATGCAAAATGAATGCCACTGCTCTCTTCAACTCTTTCAATGATGGCAAAATGAATGTTTTTTTTTTCTTTTTCAGCTTGGTATGACCAAGCAAGCTCACGCTGAAATTATGCAAAGCAGGTATTTCCAAATTAAACTATCAGTTTTTCTTTAACCAACACACTCAACATGCCTTAATTTCAGTTTATGTATGTAAAAGGTTTTGATCTCTGATTGGAAATACTCTATTTTTTTCTTTTCTCTTTTTTTTTTTTTTGGGGGGGAACCTACTTATTTCTTCCTTATAAGAGAATCAACTTTACTATCAAAATCACAACCCTAATTTCCTCCATGGGCCTGTTTCCTGGGGGTGTTTTATAGATGCACCCTATGTCTGGTCATGTGTATTTCCTCTTTGGGTTCACTTAGAGATAGGCCACAGCCAGATAACTTAAGGTCTTTCAGGCCTGGGAAAAAAATTCGGTTTTTCTTCTGAGAGCTGGAAAGCTATTAGGAGAATTTTGGGAATAGGGATGACATGATCTATTTTCGCTGTACAAGTATCATTCTTTCTACAGCTGAGTGGTGAAACGATGGCAGAGGGCCAAGAGGAGGCAGGCAGCCAGGGACAGTTATCAAGTCAGACCTGACTGTAGCGCGGGCTGACGGAGAAGTTAGAAGTAGGGGTGGTAAGAGACACTGGGATTTAGGATATGCTGTGTTTTAAAATATATGTCTCAAACATGTAACTGGTATGAGAGCAACCTGTGCTACATAAAATTGCAATTTGGTCTTGGAAATGATTATTTTATGTCCTTTCTGATTTGAAAATTACTAACAGGGAAAACTTAAAAAGGGAACAGTATTGTACTAGTGAGCACTTCTGCAGTAGAGCTGAGAACAGGTTAGCTTTTCTTTGTCCTTTTTTCTTAGGAAAAGAAAGAAAATGGACTCCCTAACACTAAAGAAGTTACAGAGGCAGATAAAGTTATAAAGGCATGGTTTTTTACAGGTGCTCACTTAGTTATTGTTGTCTTTATTTTGCCAAGATCATACGCACTTAAGAATCTGCATTAGCCATCTTGTGGGGTAAATAAATGACTTGAGAGACTCATGCATTTTCTGAAAATGTAAGCACTTTGGTACACAAATGGAAAAACATTAATAAAGCGGGATGGCCTCACTACCATTAGTCTGCTTAGATATTATGTATAATTACTTGGCAGCAAGTCAATGTGCCTTCCCTCCTAGTTCGTGGTAAATTTGGTGGTTTCTAATTCCCCAATATAATAAGTGTATGGTACATAATTGTTTTGGTCTGAATTCCTCATTCTAGTTAAGAATTCATGTTCTCAACAGAGAAGCTGTCCCTCAGTTTTGTAGGTACCCATTTTGTCCAAATATCCCAACTCTTTATTTAGGATGTTTGGCTAGAGGGACAGCAGGGAGGGGGCCGGTGAATCTATTAAAGTAGCATTTTTCCTGTCTCATCATAACCAATGGCAACACAGAAACCTGGAGTCTACCTGAAGAAACCTCTATGTACTGACAATTTGACAGATTTTTTTTCTTTACCTTTTGACGGGGGAGTGAATATTTGTCTTGAGTTTTTATAGTTTTGGAAATAATGCAAGATTTATGTAACTGGGCTTTTAAGAATAAAATGGAAAATTACTTGGCTACCATTGGGAATTGTTATAAATAAAGGAGTTTTTGAGTGTGTGCTTACTTACTAGAATGAATGCACCAAGGTTTTTTTGTTTGTTTGTTTTTGGGGTTTTGGATTTTTTTAGTATAAGCTGCAAGATTTCACTTGGCACAGCTCCTAGAATGTAAGGGAAATTTAGAAGCTGCTAGAGTTGCCCTCCTTTTCACTTTTGTTGAGATTGATGCCTGAGGCTGGATAGAATACAAATTTGTGCTACTCCATCTTGTAACTGGGAACATCCTGTTTACTGAGGCACAATGCACATGTTATTGTGTTGATTTGATTCTTTGCATAAATGATGGAAGCAGGAGAGTCAGCACAACAAAAGAGGAAAGAGAAAGTGATTGTTGACTTGCTGAACTTGAGCACTGAGGAAACTGAGTAAGCTGTAGTGAAGGGATGGGAGGTAATCCAGATGGTGGAATTGGAGTCCAAATATCTGGATTTGAATAACAACACTGACACTCACTAGAATTATGGCTGTGGGTGAGTTGCTTGCTTTCTCTGAGTTTCATTCTCCTTATATGTAAGAATGAGGGTAAGATGCCCATCTTAAAGATTCGTAATGAAATCCTGCCTCAGAAGGAGCCTCCTTGAATCTGAGAACTTGTTCCTTTATTCCAAGTTGGCTGGCTATGCTATACTTTACTATTTTTGAAGGTTTTGCCTTAACTATTTAGCAATAATGTGGCATAGTATCTCCAAGACAAGACAAAGTTAAAAGGAAGTGAAATGAAAGAGCTGTAGATTTATTTTTGTCTATCTTCTTTTCTTGGAAGATTCTCCTAAAGATTTAGACAGTACCCATCTTGTTTTACTCCTTTGGTGATAGCCTATACATTGAAAATTGTCTTTCAACCGATTTTATTTAATTATCAACGTCTAAAGCTATTGACTTCTGCTGATTTTGTTCCTATTATTGATGCTTCTGTTCTAGATATCTTTTGCTGTTTACTGTCATATATTTTATTTTATTGATTTTTTAAAAAAGTGTTTATTTTGAGAGAGAGAGAGAGAACATGTGTGCATGTGAAGGGGAAGATGTGCAGATAGAGAGGGAGAGAGAATCACAAGCAGGCTCTGTGCTGTCAGTGCAGAGCCTGACGTGGGGCTCGATTTCACAAGCCATGAGATCACGACCCTGAGTGGAAATCAGGAGTTGGATGTTTACCCGACTGAGTGACCCAGCCAGCTAGTATATAAAATATACTGTCAGATATCTTATAAAAGTTTTCTCCAGCTTTAAAAAAATTGTTATCCAGAGATATATTTTTGAAGAGCATAAAATGTCTAACTGCTTCTTAAAATAAGTGGAATATTATGATTAAAAATAAAAATAATTATACAAGTGAAGATGTCTTTTCAAATTATAGTTATACTTTGATACTTATAGTTTCTATAGTTTCTAATATTCTAAGAATATTCTAATATTCTACACCCTGAGGTGGTGATGGAGAAGGTCATCAAGAGGATATGATCACCAGTTGACCCTCAACCTGGATTTGGGCAATCAGAGACTCCTTACCCCTTTCCTGTCCTTGGAAGGTACATTCTGCTGACCATTCCCACATTTGGGGTCAGTTGCAAGTGAAAGAGGACTTCAACTATCACCATTTTGACCTTAAACTTTCTACTTGATTAAGTTCTTTTTTTCCAGCATCTCTCTTAACTCAGGAAAGGGACCCTGGGAGCAAAGCATCCCTTAAGGGAGAAACTACCTCTCAGGCAAAGAGGACTGCCCTGAGCCAGCAAGACCCCATGATTAACTCCAGGATAACAATCAACCTGACTTTCATTTCCCATCTGCACTAATCTTTGTCCTACATTTTTAAAAATATATAAACCTGGAAGAATTTTTGGCGCTTTGGAGACAGTCTTTGCGACATTAGCCCAGTCTTCCCAGTGTTGGCCTCCCTGAAAGAATTCCTTTCTTGTTTCACCACCACTATTTACTGTGCCTTTGGATTTTGTCAGTGGTGAGTGGCTGAACCTGGTCTGTTTGGGACCCTCCAGAGCCAAGTGCTCTTGCACCTTGCGCCCGGGGTATACAAGGGCACAGTCTTGAGAGAACAATGTGTTGTTGAGACCCTCTGAACTAAATTATGTGACTTAACCCAGCTAAGACCTCTTCACACACTTTAAGATTCTAGCAGGCAGACACAGAGATGCATCTGTCTTGTGTCTGCCTAAAACAAACCTCACAGGTAAATTCCCTCTCAGTAACATGCTGCCTCCTGACCTGGAGTGGCTTCCCTCTTTCTTCTGTCTCTCTTTGCTCTCCCTTTCAGATTTCACCTAGGCAGTTCCAGAGCTTGTAAACACCGGATAATGTGTCCAGTTGATCTACCTCTCCCTCCTGCCTGAAAGTCTCTGTTTCTGCTCTGATTTCCCCTTTCTTCATTTATGTATATGAATCCATTTTTGACCACCTTGGCATCTTGTATTTTTCCCCTTGTAAGGATTCATAAGTAGTAGGGGCACCTGGGTGGCTCAGTCGGTTAAGGATTCGTAAGTGGTATACTTTATGAGACCTGAATTTCTAAAATCATGTATCTTGTGCCCTTGCAAAGAAACAGAAAAGTGGATCTGTCTCTCAGAAAGAAAGCAAAGAGACGATCAGTGAAAGCTCAGTGTCAGGATGAGTATATTTATTTACATTCTAGTTGAGACCAAGAGTAGTAATTTTTTTTTAAGTAGCCTCCACAGCCCAGTGTGGGGCTTGAACTCATGACAACTGTTTCATTATAGTTACTGCACTAAATAACTCCAAGAAATTTCCAGCGTTGTATGTTTATTTAGCTAGGACAAGAAGGGAGAGGACAAAGTTATAAGTATACTTCTTTATTCACAGTGGTGAAGTGGTAGCAAAGAAAGTGGGATGGCAAAAACCTGGGGCCTAATAGAGAAAAGGACCGAGGGATGACCTAGGGTATCATGCCAGGAGAATTGTTCTAGAATGAGACGACCAGATCATTCTGTGATAGTCTGCAACAAAGCGCCTCAAAAATGTCACCATTTCGTAAACAACTTCCTAGTAGAGATATAAACTTTTAAAATGTTATTAACATTACAAAAATAGCAAATGTCCTCTGTTCTACACTCTTGTCACTCCCAATTTCTGTTTTCCTGAGGCCAAATTTTTAACTCTTTTGATTTTTTTTTTCTGGCATTTATTGCCGTAACCATGTTGTATGTTTATTCTATGAAACATCTACTGTCTGCATGTCATTTTCAAAATTTCTAAAGATGAAGACTGACCATTCTTTATGTTTCAAATTTCCAATTAAAAATAAGTCATGGGTATATAATGTACAGTAGAGTTAGACTATATAGGTAATATTGTACTGCAGACTGAAAGTTGCCAAGAGAGTACATTCTTTTTTTTTTTTTTAATGTTTTATTTATTTCCAGGAGAGAGAGAGAGAGACAGCGTGAGCAGGAGAGGGTCAGAGAGAGAGGGAGTCACAGACTGAAACAGGCTCCAGGCTCTGGGCTGGCAGTCAGCACAGAGCCCGACGCGGGGCTCGAACCCACGAACCGCGAGATCATGCCCTAAGCGAAAGTCGGACGCTTAACCGACTAAGCCACCCAGGCGCCCCGAGAGTACATTCTAAAAGTTTTCATCACAAGAAAAAAAATTTGTAATTTTGTATGGTGACAGATGGTAGCTAGAGTTATTGTGGTGATCGTTTAGCAGTGTATATAAATACAGTCATTATAGTCTGCACCTGAAACTAATATAATGTTATATGCAATTACACCTCAATAAAACCAAAACCAAAACAAACAAAAATAATTGATATAGTTATGAAAAATATACCTACTGAAATGCCTTTATATTTGCTTTGATTTCTTTTCTATTTTATTTTTTTAAAATTTTTTAATGTTCTTATTTATTTCTGAGAGATAGAGACACAGTGTGAGCAGGGGAGGGTCAGAGAGAGAGGGAGACACAGAATCCGAAATAGGCTCCAGGCTCTGAGCTGTCAGCACAGAGCCCGACGCGGGGCTCGAACCCACGAGCTGTGAGATCATGACCTGAGCAGAAGTCAGACACTTAACCGACTGAGCCACCCAGGCACCCCTTTGATTTCTTTTTTAATACAGATTGTGGATATATAGTTAAAATATTCTGTTTAAAAGTTATGTGGGCTAGGTCTTCCCATACCGCTTCAGTATGATTCTGTAATTCATTTGGGCTCATTTGTTTTTGATTACATAGGGTTTCAGGTTTTTTTCTTTTAATTTAGCTTTTTTTCTTTTCTTTTCTTTCTTCCTTTTTTTTTTTTTTACATTTATTTATTTTTGAGAGACAGAGAGAGACACAGTGTGAGCCGAGGTAGGACAGAGCAAGAAGGAGACACAGAATCCAAAGCAGGCTGCAGGCTCTGAGCAAGCTGTCAGCACAGAACCCAACATGGGGCTCGAATCCACGAATTGTGAGGTCGTAACCTGAGCTGAAGTCGGACGTTCAACTGACTGACCACCCAGGCAACCCTTAATTTAGTATTTAAATATGGAGAACATTAATATGCTTAAAAAACCAAACTACACAAAACTGTGAATGAGAAATATATCACTCAGCCATGTATCTTTTCTTGGCTCCTGCTCCCAGGAACCTCTTGCCAATAATCAATTTCATTTTCTGTCATCTTTCCTGTTTCCTTTTGCAAAGGTGAGCACATACACCCCCACACAAGCATAGAATATATCATGTACTGATATGCACTTTGCTTTTTAAATTAATGTATCCTAAAAATCACCCCATATCTATTCTTAGAAGTCTTCCCCATCCTTTTTACAGACATGTAGTCTGCCACTATGTGGATGTACTTTAGTAGACCAATCCCTTCTGGGCATTTAGATAGTTTACAATATTTTTTTATTTAAAAACATTTTCTTAATTTATTTTTGAGAGAGAGACAGAGAGACAGAGCACAAGTTGGGGAGGGCAGAGAGAGAGGGAGACACAGAATCCAAAGCAGGCTCCAGGCTCTGAGCTGTCAGCACAGAGCCCAACACAGGGCTCAAACCCACAAACCGTGAGATCATGACCTGAGCTGAAGTTGATGTTTAACCAACTGAGCCACCCAGGCAATGCAGACGGTTTGCAATATTTTGTCATTACAAATAATGTGCAACATATATCTTCATACTGTTTTAATATGTCTTCCTAGAAGTGGGATTTCTGGTACAGAACATAAATGCTATATAATTTTGTTAGATATTACCAAATTCTCTAGAAGAGTTATACAATTTTGCACTCCAATGGCCTATTTCCCCTAGCCTTGCCAACAGACTTCATCATTAAGCTGTTGAGTTTTTAACCAATCTATCATGAGAAATGGTAACCTAGTAAGATTCTAATGTAAATCTTCTTATTATAAATAACATTGGACACCATTCCATGTGTTTAAGGATTGCATGCTTTTTGTGAATTTATCTACATTCATGTCTTTTGCCACTTTTTATATAGAATTTTGATTCTTTTTACCTAGATCAAAAAATAATTCTTTATATACTAGTTATATTATCCCTTTACCTGTTGATATGTGTTGCACAAAATTTCTCTGTATTTTTTTTTTAAATTTGGTAACTTTTACTATATCTTTTACGGAAATTATTCTATTGTCTACCAGACAATTTTGACAAATTTTACTTTTCTAATGATTTATTATCAATTTTATCTATGTTTTCTATTTTTTATGGAGGTGTGAAAATTTGGTTTCTGATGTAATTACCTATACATGTATAATATACATGTTAATATAATATACACGTGTCATAAGTTATACATTTCTTCCTATCAATAGTAATGTCTTCCATGTAAGTTCTTTTTTTTTCTTTTTCAAAATATATTCATTTAGTTAGTATTTTGTCTATTTTGTTGTTTTTTTAAGAGTAGGTAGGTTTTTGGCGTGCCTGGGTGGCTCAGTTAGTTAAGCGGCCGACTTTGGCTCAGGTCATGATCTCATGGTTTTTGAGGTCAAGCCCCACGTTGGGCTCTGTGCTGACAGCGAGCCTGGGAGCCTGCTTCAGGATCTGTGTCTCCCTCTCTCTCTCTGCTCCTTCCCCACTTATATTCTGTCTGTCTCTCTCTCTCTCAAAAAAAAAAAAGAAATAAAAATAAAAAAAAGAGTAGGTAGGAATTTGATTTAATTTAATAGACTGTTTTCTGTTCCCTACCTAATTAATCTTCATTGCACTTGTTTTGGCTCACTTTTGTTTGAATTTTTTTAAGTTGGGAATTCATTTATTTCATTCTCATATACCTTTATATTGCTCTGGAGTGAGAACCAGCAAACATCGTTTTGTAAAGGTCTTATAAATATTATAAATTGTAGGTTTTGTGAGCTATATAATCTCTGTCACAACTATCTAACTCTGTAGTTGTAGTGAAAAAGTAGCTGTAAGATATGCACGAGTAAATAAGCTTGACTGCTTTTGCAAGTCCTATAAAACAGTCATTGAGCTAAATCTGCCCTAGAAACTTTAGATTCCGGATTCTACTATATATTGTTCTAGTTATGTTTCTTTTTTCAGAGATTTTGTAACTTACTATTGTGTTTCCTCTTTTACCTAAGAGTTATTTAATAGAAGGGATTTTTTTAATTTCCATGTGGAATTTCTTTTAATTTTAAGTTGTTCTGCATTGTGATCAGAGTGTTGTTGTAATTGATTCTGATACTGAAATAACTAATGTGTTTTCTTTGTGACCTCGTATATGGTTAATTTTTGTGAATATTCCACATGCTTTGAGAAGAAAATATATTCCTGTGTAGGTTTGATATAGCCGCATAAATTCTGTGTGGTTGATTATGTTATTTCGATTTTCTCTAGTCCAAATTTCAAATTTTGATTTACCTTGAACCAAAAATAATGTGTTAAAGTCTCTTAGTTTTAATTTTTCAATTTCATCTTATGCCTTTTGTGATTTGCGTCCACTAAATACTTACTGTATTATTTGGGGCATAGCTATAACTTTTATTTCCTCATCGTGAATTATGGCTTCTAGCATTTTAAAATGCCCTTTTATGTTCTCATGTAATGTTCTTGGGGCTTGAATTTTACTTTGATATCAGAAACACAAAGTTGCTTCCTTATTGTTCCCATTTGCCTAGTATGTCTTTGCTGGCCTTAATGGTTCACACTTTTCAGTTACCATTTTAAGTGTGTCTCTTGTACACAGCAGAGAGCTGAGTTTGCTCTATGAGCCAATTGGAAAATCTTTTCCTTTAGTACGAAAGGGAAGCGTGTTCACATTTATTTTTATTATTGATATGTTGCTTTTGTAATAGTATTTTATGATTACTCTGTCCAGTGTATTATATTTACTGCACCTCTTTCTGTATTTACTGAGTCTTCTTTCCTTTATTTAACATTCTTTTGATATCAAGGGAGTTTTGTCTTATGTTTTATTCATGTATACCATGTATACTTTCTATAATGCCTTTAATCACCTTACTGAATGCTTCCCTCCGCTGTTTGTGAAATATGAATGCTATTCTGTACCTGCCACCTATTACATTTACACCAGTCAATGCTCTTATTCTTTCTCCTCTCTTTCTGTTTTCTCCTTCTGTTTATTAGTTGCATTCCTTCTATTTTGTCAGAATAAATGATGTTTGCATACTATTTTCCCTCATATACCTAAACCTACACCGAATCTTGCATTAGTTCTACATGTAAGTATATTAAGTGCTCATCTTCTCTCGTTTGTGGAAGCTTCCAGCCATCTTTTATCCTCCAGTAAGCTCATCTTATAGTAGAAGCCTCATTAAGAGCTCATGAATACACTATAACTTGACTTCCTTCTGATTCAAAGTTGTTTCTTCTTTTTAGGCTTGATACTCAAAGGATTGTTTGGTTAGATAAAACATCCTTGGCTCATACTTTGAGATTTTTTTTTTGATTACTGCTGCACTGCGGCCTTGCTCTTGAAATGTCTGGCACCAGTGTGGTTTTTTTTCATTTTTTTATTTTTATAATTTAATGTTTTTGTCCAGGAATCCTGACTGTTTTGTTTTTTGTCTGTAGAGACTAATAGCTTTACCAGGATACTTTTGAGAATTTACTGTTCTGGGTCCATTTTCCCAGATACACAAAGGGGGCTTTCAGTATGTAAATTTTCTGTGTTTTGAAAGCTTTGTTATATTACAGTTTTAAATATTACTGCTGTTAGATTGCTTCAGTTTCCTTCTGAAACTCTAGTTGTATGCACGCTGGGCCTTCATAGCTTGCCTTCTGTTTCATTTCCCATCTCTTTAATCATTTTTATTTCCTTCCCTCATTTTATTTTCTTGATTGTTTTTTCTTCCTTTCTTCGATGGCCCTTATTAAATTCTCATGTGAATTTATTATCCCTTGAGCACTTTGCAATTTATTCTTTTTTTTTTTTTTTTTAAGAAATGGCTTATCTCTGTTAAATTTCTTTCCTGAGCTAACCAAACTCTTGTTACTTTCTTCCTGTGAGAGTTTTGTTGTTGTTATTTTGGGACCATTTCTATTTTTAATTTAAAATGTTTTGATTCTGGGGCGCCTGGGTGGCTTAGTCGGTTAAGCGTCCGACTTTCGCTTAGGTCACGATCTCACGGTTCGTGGGTTTGAGCCCCGCGTCGGGCTCTGTGCTGACTGCCAGCTCAGAGCCTGGAGCCTGTTTCAGTCTGTGACTCCCTCTCTCTCTGACCCTCTCCTGTT
>NW_027528345.1:2137349-2368305 GCF_008692635.1 Crocuta crocuta
GAGAGAGAGAGAGAGAAGAGAGAGAGAGAACATGAGCAGGGGAGGGCCAGAGAGAGAAGGAGAGACAAGATTGGAAGCAGGCTCCAGGCTCTGAGCTAGCTGTCAGCACAGAGCCCCATGTGGGGCTCGAACATATGAACCATAAGATCATGACCTGAGCCAAAGTTGGACACCTAACCAACTGAGCCACCCAGGCACCCCTAAAATTTTTGATTCTTGCTTTAAAAAAATACCTTTAAATTCTCATTTGAGGGTTTAAAATTCAGATACAACTGTTGTGTTGCAGTTTTCTACAGTTGTGCGTGTGTGCGTGTGTGTGTGTGTGTGTATGTCTGCATTTGAGGAGAATTTTCTCAATTGAAATCTTTGATTCACAGTTTGTATTTTCTTCTTTCAGTAGTATGTATGAAATTTCACTTTTCTCTATTTCTGAACATCCCATGGACCAGACACCTGATTTGAAAGCTGCCTCTTTCAGTTTATCAAACTCACATTTAGTTCAAGGATACTATCGTTTCTTTTTGTTGATGGT
This sequence comes from Crocuta crocuta, assembly GCF_008692635.1. Classification (NCBI taxonomy): domain Eukaryota; kingdom Metazoa; phylum Chordata; class Mammalia; order Carnivora; family Hyaenidae; genus Crocuta; species Crocuta crocuta. The sequence goes on from NW_027528345.1 coordinate 2,137,882, forward strand.
ATAACCAAACAAGTGGTTTTATTTTTGCCTTCTTTGTTTCTGTAAGATTGTTACTTCTCTCCCCTACCCATTTACTCTGTTTCCTCCTTTACTACCACATCTTCCCAAGAGGCACCAGTTTTCTTTATTTACCTTTCCCCCCATAAGTAATTCTCAACCTGCCACTTCTATTTCTTCTCATTTTCAAATAACTTCTCCATGCTTGGTGCTGTGAATTCCTACACTGAGGCCAGTATTTGGATTTTGGTGGTGAACTCTTTTTTCGCCATCAGTTGCTTTCCCTGAACCTCATAAGTGTACTATTCCCCCTTCTCAAGAAATCTTTTAGCCTCTCTTCTCTTACTCCTTAGACACATACAGGCAGGTAGCAGCAGTGAAAATTCTGGAATTGTTTACCTTAAGTAATTTGAATTTAGTGATATTCTCTCTCTTCTAATAATTCTGAAGATTTGGGTCACATGTGGTTTTATTGCCTTCCTGTGGCTCTGATGTTTGGGGGTAAGTTGTGAAGAAATTTACATTCAGGAAATCACTATTATCCTCCATACATGAAGTTTTACCTACATAAGTGTTTTGAAATTGAAACTGTATTAGAAAATACATGACAAAATCTCCTTATGTACTGTCCCAGTGAGATAAGCCTCTCAGGTTTTTTTTTTTTTTTTTTTTTTTACAAATAGTTTATTGTCAAATTAGTTTCCACATAACACTCAGTGCTCATCCCCTCAAGTGTCCTCCTCCATGCCCATCCCCCCTCCCCCCTACAGGTTTATAGTCTTCTGAAAATTTCCATTTCTTTGCAGCATGCCAATATTGTTTTATTCTCCTAGGAATACATCTTTCTCTGAATAGGTTAGTATGTTTCAAGAAAATTTTTAAAATGTTTATTTATTTTTGAGAGCAAAAAAGAGAGAGCACCAGAGGGGTAGAGGCAGAGAGAGAGGGAGACAGAGGATCTGAAGCGAGTTCTGTGCTGACAGCAGAGAGCTTGATACAGGGCTTGAACTCTTGAACTGCAAGATCATGACCTGAGCTGAAGTTGGATGCTTAAATGACTGAGCCACTCAGGTGCCTCTCAAGACATTTTTTTCATAAAGTAATAACAGAAATAAATTAAGTTGGTATCTATCGACTCAATCTTGTGATCGTGCTAAATCTGGTCTGTTTATGGTTTAATTGAATAGCTTTACAGCTCTTCCTTTCTTCCTTTTGGTGTGAAGCTTATGTTTACTCTAAATTTAGGGAAATTTAGTCTGTGTAGGGGACTGAAAGTTTGGGTACATACTCAAAACATATGAGGCTATTTCAGTTATTTGAAGGGACTAGGAAATGGCCACCAATAAGTGAAACATCAGGGTTGTTTAACACAAAAATGTCAGAAAGCTTTTCTTAGATGTACTGTATCAATGGAGCGCTAATTCTCTGGAGCCACCAACCGCCTAAGAAGCAAAACCAGCCAGGCTGCTCTGGAGAGCCCAAATGGACAACTCTACAGGACAGGGCATCCAGAGGGAGCTGTCAGTCTGGACTCTGTGAGTGCTCACCAACAGTGTTCACTGATCATGTATATGGCCTGTCATAGGGGCCACTGGGTGGCTCGGTTGGTTGAGCGTCAGACTTCGGCTCAGTTCATGATCTCATGGTTCAAAGGTTCGAGCCCCCGACGGGCTCTGTCCTGACAGCTCAGAGCCTGGAGCCTGCTTCTGATTCTGTGTGTACCTCTCTCTCTCAGCACCTCCCCTGCTAGTGTTCTCTCTTTCTCTCTCTCAAAAATAAATAAACATTTAAAAAAAAGAAAAAAGGAATGGTAGCATTGATCAGAGTGGCAGCACTGATTAGGATATGATTGAGAGGATGGTTAATGGAAATTATTAAGTAGAGGGGTACCTGGGTGGTTTAGCTGGTCTAGCATCAAACTTCAGCTCATGACCCCATGGTTCTTGAGTTCAAGCCCTGTGTTGGGCTCTTTGATGTCAGTGGAAAGCCTACTTTGGATCTTCTGTCCCTCTCTCACTCTGCCCCTCTCCTGCTTACACCCTGTCTCCGAAAAACAAAAAATATTAAAAAAAAAAAAGAAATTCTTAAATAAGTTAAATCGGTGAGCAAGGGAAAGGGGAGAATGGAGAATGACTTCTACATTTTGGAACTGATATCTATGTGAATGCCAGGAAAATAATCTAAACAAATTGGCATTTAATGTTACAGGATTTGTTGCTGGTACACCGTAGCATGATCACGGAAGGAAGAAGGAGGAACGAGAAAAGGCTAAATGGGACTGGTGGGAAGTTTCCATTTTATTTTGTTGCACCTGCTGAAATGCACAGTTTAATTTCACAGTGTCATCAGGGTTCAGCTGATGGCCCAGGAGCTGCTGTGACATGCCCAGTCATGTCGTCACCAAGCCTTCTCTGAGAGGAAACAGGTAAGATGAGTCTAAGAAAATCATAGACATCTTATCATAGAAGAACCACGAGAAGAGCCTTTTAGAAAAAAGGAACAGCCCTGAGTTTGGCATTTGAGGTTAATTGAGGCCAGTGTGGCTGGGCCGTAGTGAGCAAAGAGCTGAGTGGCTTGAGATAAAGTCAGAGAGGTAGGCAGGAGCCAGACCATTTGTAATGGAAAAAGAGTGGACATTCAAACTTGCAGGGCAAGGCCATTATGGAATGTTGACAGTGGGGAGTACTAAGATGGGAGGGGACTCAGAGTGAGAGGCCATCCCAGAATGGAGTCGTCATTGTATCCACTACCTAGTGTTTCCTTTCAATTTTGTTGATCTCTGCAAACATCCTCTCCAAAGAATTGTGCAACACATGACAAACTCCAGGCTTTCCTATCATTTTCAAGCCCATAGTCCAAATGAACCACTGCAGTCTTTTTTTTCCTTTCATAGATGACCTGACCTATGTCCTATTTCCTGGAGTTCATTCTGGAAATTTGCTGCTCAACAGAGGACTTCTTGCAAGTATAGGAACTACCCACTTAACCTAGATTGACTAATAAAGTTGTAAACAGCAATAGCAGCATAGAAAAAATTCAGGCTTTCAGGTCAACTGGAAAGGGAGGATGAGCAGTTTCTTGTCATGTACACATGACTGACATAAATTTTAAAAAATGTATATCAACTTTCTTCAGGTAGGCAACCAGCTGGAAAGGAATCCAGGCTTGGAGCCAATTTTATTGCAACGTCAAATGAAACAGATTTTTGGAAAGATGAATGATTATGTCCACATAAAGTTTAAAGTAAATTTTCTTTTAAGTAGTGCTTCTAATTTGATAACTGGATGGCAACAGAAAGCTCAAATTAATTGACAGTAGGTAATGCTTTATTCTTAAACTGTACTTTGTGTTTTCCTTCTGTGCTGAGATATTTGTGCTACATGTTCCTCATACTATTACTGAATACTCCAAGGAAGAGTAACAAGACTAATGGAATGACATTTCTGACCCCCTTTTCTTCAGCAACAAGCAATGATTCAGATTCCCAGAATTTGAATTTTACATATTCTCTACTTGTCCAGATGGATTTATAATTTTCCATGCTTTCATCAGCAAATCACCATACTTCTCATAATTAACCTTCAAGTTAATACCTCATTAAGGTAAAAAGTGATATATTCTTTTCTAAGATTTTTCAATGTTTATTTATTTTTGAGAGAGAGGCAGAGTGTGAGTGGGAGAGGGGCAGAGAGAGAGGGAGACACAGAATATGAAGCAGGCTCCAGGCCCTGAGCTGTCAGCACAGAACCTAATGCAGGACTTGAGCTTAGGAACTGTGAGATCATGACCTGAGCTGAAGTCTGATGCTAATTAACCAACTGAGCCACCCAGGTTCCCCACAGAGTGATATATTCTTTTTGTAGTAAATGACTGTTAATATGATCCTCAAAATTCCATGTTTTCTATTTCAAATGTAAGCAAACTGAAAAAAAATATGAAAAATTTAACTCTCAAGGATAAAAGTATATCTATGTTATTCATTACTCTCTATCTAGTTAAATTTATTTGTTTTAAAGATGTAATTCATATGTCACCTGCTCTGAACACTTCCAAGATAACATGTAAGAGAAAGGAGAGGGAAATAACAGATTTTTTAGTTCTCATGAGAATTCCCAATTAACCAAAGATAGTCCTTGCCTTCAAGGAGCTTTTTATTTGTAAGGATGAGAAGTATAGCAACAAATGTATATGATAAAATGTAATAGTAGAATAACAAATTTATGTGTAAAGTGTAGAAGTACAGAAGTGGTGGTGACTCTCTGCGGGAGTGGTTGTAAGAGGAGAATTTGAGTTTCACAAAATAAATACCAACTAACAGTGTTTTAGAGGATAAAGAAGAGTTCATCTGGTTGAAAGCAGGTAGGAAAGAGGAAGGAATAGATCCCAGATTGAGAGAACAAGTGTGAAGACAGAGTAAAGCAAAAAACATGGCATTATGGGTGATCTTTGTTGGGGTTCTTTTTCACAGGCAACAAATATTTATAGAGTACCTATCACGCCCCGTGGAGTGTTTATTCTATTAATTAAGCTTCCGGAAGTGAACAAAAGAGACACAGTGTAAACCACAATGGAGCTTAAATTCTAAAGTAAAGATAAGGTGGTCATATTTTACAGGACAGTCAAGAAATCAAATGAGAACAAAAAATGTGTAGTATGGTAGCTGATGAAAAGCATCAAGGAGAAATATGGAGGAAGATAAGGAAATGAGAGATCTGAGGTGTGGGCATGTCAATTTTAAGTGAGAAGGTAACATTTTAATAAAAATCTGAAAAAGAGTTCACGCTGGAATTGAGGAAGAATATTTCAGCAAGGGAGACCAGCAAGCATAAAAGCCAGGTGATTGGAGTGTGCCTTATATGGGGAATAGTGAAGAGGCCAATGTAGTTTCCAACCTGTTTTTCATCCTTTTTGTGTTTATACTTTAATCATAATCAAATCTCAATTATTGAGCATGCCTTGCTATTTTACATTATATCTTTCACACCTTTTTCTAACTAGGAATATTGTCATAACTTCTAGATACTAATAATTCTTCCTGTAACAAAGTACCTAGATACCATCTCTATTTCCTTTCTCTCTCTCAGATATATTAAAGTTATGTTTTCATAATGTTCCTTTGTCACTTATAACAAGGTAATTATTTCAGTTTAGGACATTTTGAGTTTGATATGATTTTGAATAGTTGAAGAACAAAATTAATTAGTAAATTGATAATATCAAACAATAATTTGCCAACTGTTACATATATTTCTTTCCAACTATTATGTCTTTTAGCTTGTCATACATTATGGAATGAGCATGTAGGATTTAATAAATTGTGGTGAGTTATCCAGGAAACAGATGAAGATGTGCATGTAGATAATTTATTTGGGAAAACACCCATCATACACAAATGTTCCTTTTTGCCCTTGAGCATGACTATAATAGTTTTAAACTTCTTGTCTCCTAACTATAATATCTGTCTTTACTCTTAAGTATGAATCTCAATTTTTGTTTTTCCTTTTGAGAGGCAGGCAGTGGTAGGAGGAGGCAGATAGGTATAGTAATTTTAGATTATATCCTGGACACTGTGATGACACATAAAAACTTTTTTTTTTAATGTTTTATTTATTTCCAGGAGAGAGAGAGAGAGAGAGAGAGAGAGCGAGCAGGGGGGGGTCAGAGAGAGAGGGAGTCACAGACTGAAATAGNGAGAGAGAGTGAGCAGGGGAGGGTCAGAGAGAGAGGGAGTCACAGACTGAAATAGGCTCCAGGCTCTGAGCTGGCAGTCAGCACAGAGCCCGACGCGGGGCTCGAACACGAACCGCGAGATCATGACCTAAGCGAAAGTCGGACGCTTAACCGACTAAGCCACCCAGGCGCCCCATAAAAACATTTTTTTTAAGTTTATTTATTTTGGGAGAGATGGAGACATTGCGAGTGGGGGAGGAACAGAGAGGAGAGAGAGAGAGAGGAAGAGAATCCCCAGTAGGCTCCACACTGTGAGTGCAGAGCCCAACACAGGGGTTGAACTCATGAAGCCTCAAGACCCTGACCTAAGCTGAAACCAAGAGTCAGATGTTTAACTGAGCCAGCCAGGTGCCCTGCCATGATACATTGGGAGATTTTGGATTTTGTTGTGTATTTATGAAGAACATGGATATGTTTCATTTGTTTGTTTATGTTTTATTTAGTTTTGAGAGAGAGACAGCATGAATGGGGGAGGCACAGAGAGATAGGGGAACAGAGGATCTGAAGCAGGCTCCGTGCTGACAGTGGAGACCCTGACACATTCAGAGACCCTGAACTGTGAGATCACGACTTGAGCCAAAGTCAGAAGTTCAACACATTGAGCCACCCAGGTCCCCCCTCATTTGTTTGTTTGTAAGGCAGTTAACTAGGGTGTCCTCCATTTCTGAGCTCTCACTCCTCTGTGCACGTTGAAAAAGTGCTGCATTCTTATCCTAGTTTCCTATGGCTGCTGTAACCAATTGCCACCACAACAAAACAATTATGTTTGTCCTCTCACTTAAATCAACAAAAGGTCTTAAAGCAATAAATTATATTCTCTCACAACTCTAGAATCCAGAAAGTCCAAGCGCGCCTCACTGGGCCAAAATCAAGGTGGCCCAGCATGACTACACTCCTTCCAGTGGCTCTAGGGAGAATCCATTCCTTGTTTCCTCCAGATTCTGGTGGCTGCGGAGGTTCTTTGGCATATGGCTGCATCACTCTAATTTTCAAGGGCAGCATCCTCAAATCTCTCTCTGCTCCTGTCTTCATTCACATCACCATCTGCTTTGTGTAGAGTAAAATCGCTCTTTGCCTGCCTCTTACAAGGATACATGTGATCGCATTTAGGACCTGGTTGGATAATCCAGGATAATCTTCAGATCTCAAGATCCTCAATCACTTCTGCAGAGACTTGGCCATATAAGGCAACCTTCACAGGTTCCAGAGAGTAAGGGGTCATTATTCATTCTACTACAATTCTTTTAACTTTATCTGTACTGTTTGAATCTGTCCTCCTTTATACATAGTTTAGAAGTCAGTTTAAAATTTGGTAAATAGGACATTTACCAAAGATGCAAATTTTGCATTATAAATAAAACCTCCACATGTCACTAAAAGTTGAAATCTTTTTAGAGTATTTTTCTGACAAAGGTAAAATCAAACTAAAATTTTGAAATCGAAAGATGAGTAGAAAACCTTACATGGTCAATTAAATGATATCAATTAAATGATGTACTTCTAAATTAGTTTTGGACTAAAAAAGAAAAACAGAGATTAGAGAATATTTAAACTGACTAGTAATAAAGATAAGACATATGAAAACTTTTCAGATACACTAAAGCACTGCTTAGAGAAAATATTATAGCCTTAAAAGCAATATTAAAAAAGAAGATGAAATGCTGAAATATAAGTAGCATCAATTCCCACTTCAAGAATAGAGACAAGGAACAAATCAAAACTAAGTACAGTAAGAGGAAGGAAATAATGGAGATAAGAGCAGAAGTCAATAAATAGAAGACAAATACACATTCCAGAAAAATTAAGAAGCCAAAATTGATATTTGAAATGATTAATAACATTTCTAAACACTGGAAAACTAACAAGGAGAAAGCCCCACAGTTTAACAACATAGAAAATAAAAATTGAAAAAAAAAGAAAATAAAAATTGGGTCATAAATACAGATCCAATAGATATTAAACACACAAGAAAAGGGGGATTTTATGAATAACTTTTAGGCCAATAAATCTGAACACTTGGGTGAAATGGGAAAATCCTTTCCTCTTTACCTTTCTCCCTGCTTCTTTTGGTTGTTTTGGGGGAGAGGATGTATATTTGGGTAGATGACCTTTTATAAAGATGCTGATACCATATTATTAGCAAATAGTTTTGTGTCACTCTGCTGTGACACATGTTATGGCATAGGAAACTGAGGATTCTGTCCCTAACCGCTCTATTGTCTCATTCTATGTCCACTCCAGATGTGAAGGTATCCATCATTTCAAAGACATACTTAGTAAATGAAATTTTCAGTGTTAGTGACTGTTAGGAAAGAAGGGAAAGGACATGTTAATTAAGGTTGACATAGAGTTCACTAATAATAACTGACTGCTTACTCTCCGTGAATAACAGAGACCAAGCTGCAATTTAACAATTGAATCGAGCATTGTCGTTCCCCATGAGTTTCAGGAGTTGAAAGAAATTGGAGGACATATTGGCTGTCTAAGGGGTAACATGCCTTTTTGCTGTATCACACACTGACTCCTATTATATAAATGGGGCAATATTAAGGAGAAAGAATGGATTCTCCTGTGAAACAATGGAATCCGTGTGAAGATATCCTTGCACATATCAGCATGTGGCTTTTCTAAAAATCTGCCCTTTTGGTGCACAGCAGTCACTGATAAAACAAAAGGAATTCTAATCGTACTGTTAATCTCCAAAAATACTGCAGTGGCCCAGGGTGAGCAGCAAGCTGCTGCTGTCGACTGTATTTCCAGTATATAGTATTTGAAAACTATCTTCTCAGGCCCTTCTTCCAGCCACATGGTACGGAGTGTGTGGGGGGTGGGGGGGACTGCGCGTGTGTGTGCATTCCTTTGCCATCATTCCCTATTGGCTATGTAAAAGCTAGGTCAGTGGGCTGATGTGATCTTCTTTGAGATACTGCATACTGGGTTTAGCATGACTCTCTTCATCCTAGTGGGCAGAGCCTCTGCTGCGTTTCTGCTGTGTTTAGTTTGAAATTTTGATTGGAAAAGCCCCTTTTTTCTTATTCTCCCCCTCCTTTGCTACAACAGGCTATGCTAGCAACTGTTCTGGGAAGCTTCGGAGTGAGGAAATGGTGGGTGGAGCAGAAGAGAAAGAAAAGGAATACGTGCTGTGGAACACTGTACTGCTGCTGTAGTTTCCTTTCCTCTCACCAAGATTTAATCACTGGTTGGAGGAAATTGGAATGTTTCAAGAAAGAGGGCCAATACCGGGTGGAGGAAGGAGGGGATGGATGGCAGGAGAACTCAATAACAGGGCCAAGGGAAGTTTAGCAATGTAATACCCCATAAATTGTGCTGTGAAACTCTGCAAGTGATTAGGGAATCAGAGGCAGCCAGAGAACCAGGCAAAATGTTCCTACTGTTTCTTTTAGAGATTTGCGAATAGGTTCTATCCCAGGCTGTCAGGTAGCGGGGATTCAGACTGATGTTTCTGCAGCTCTCTTTTTCCTCACTTTGGGGACAGTATGTGCTAGGGGCAATCTGCCTAGCTAGCCACCCATTTCCATCAGCTTTCTTTATACCTGAACACCAGCCCCGGTTATTCTGATCCCAATCTTATGAGACAGACCCCAAACTTACAAGCAAACTTGGTCTCAGCTACCGATTATGCCCTGCTTAATTTTCAGTTAAAGTGGCATGCTTTCATATATTTTTATACATCCTGGAAGATGAGTATCCTAAGATCTGGGTTCTAGACATTTGTTCAATACCCTGAGCAAATTATAATACTTGATTCTCTCCTTCATAGACTAATGATTTCATTAGACTAATAGTTTCTAAACTTCTTTAAACTCTTACACTTTATAAACCATATATTCTGTGTATTTATTATCTCCTACATATAAGCATTATATACATAACTATTTTTAATTACCTTTACTTTCAAAAGAATACATTTCCTTGGCTACTTTAATTTCCACATTTGTGAAATGGAGCTAATAATGACTCTTCTGCTAACTTAAGAAAAAAAAGGGGTGGAGTTTATCTGAAAGTGATCTGAAAAATCTGTATCTGCTGTAACATATATTTTGATATATTCATATACATAAGAACATGTGTATTCCAGGAACAGAGGGGAAGGTTTTACTCTCTGAGATAACAACCAATGACCTGGAGACAGTTTATTTGACAATATATCAGGTGCCTGATGCCCAGATAGAAATTATAATTATCTTAATACTGTCCCAAATTGTGTGTGTGCACATACTCACACATAGAGCGCTGTAGTTATAGCAGTAAATATACAGAGTAACACTGTATGCTCCATGAGAACTTGCCTACCTTATTCATCACCATATTTCTTACAGCAATATTTGTTGAAGAAGGATGAATTAAGGAATGAAAGAATGAGGATAGTAGAGATTTCTTTAGTAGTTTTTCACTTCCAATTTCAGCTTTTGTGCTAAACCCAATGTTCAGTTTCTTTCCTTGATATTTCACCTTCTCCTCACTGCTTCTTAAATCTAGGGGAGCATTTGCTAGAGTTGATTGCTACTCAGAATGATTTAGGTTTAGGAATTAAGAGATATTAAGCTCAAAATACATATTCCTGGGGCATCTGGGTGGCTCAGGTGGTTAAGTGTCAGACTCTTGATTTCAACTCAAGTCAAGATCTTACCGTTTTGTAAGTTCCAGCCCCACTTCAGGCTCTGCCCTGACCTGGTTGGCAGTCTCTCTCTCTCTCTCTCTCTCTCTCTCTTTCTCTCTCTCTCTGCCCTTTCCCTGCTCACGCTCTCTCTGTCCCTCTTAAAATAAATAATCTTAAAAAATTGTTAATAAAGGAAATACGTATTCCTTACTACATTATTTTACTATCTTTATTGCTTCCTGAGTCCTTTTGAACATGTTCAATATTCCCCAGTACCTAACACAGGCTGTGACACAGAATAAGTGCTCAGTAAATGCACTAAGTAATGAATGATTTGTCCAATTCAATGGAACAATTGGTGTGGGTCCCTGGGGTGGAGATGCAAAACTAACGGGCGTATAATGTGGAAACATGACTGATAGGTTTTGAAACTTCCCATTGTATTTTTAGTCATTCCCATTCCCTGGTAAGTGAGTTCCCAGCATAAAAGCCATATCTATTGTTCTCTATAAATTATCTCTAGGGTCCCTTCCCACTTCCAAATACAGTAGTTTGAATCATCCAGTTTTATGAAGAGAACATTTCATGCAGAGTCTGGCCTAAGAGTAATAACAACCATAAGCACTAAGCTAAGAGCCTACACTTATTTAGCATTTAATAACAATGGTATCTTCTCTAATAGTTTCTCTAGTGGGCCATGTTATGCTCAGCACCAGTTAACATGGCTACTTAATTTAGGTGGGTGAAGAACTTGGCTATTTGCAAAAAGGAGGTAGGCTGCAAGTAAGAAGACCATTTCCGTATATGGCAGTAAAACAAGACACTTCCCTTCCCCCAATTTTATGGCACTCTATCATTTCCTCCATTTAAGATTTCTGTGGGTTGCTGATTCCACCTGGGTAAGTGGCAGAGATAAAAGACGGGAACAAAATGGTTTTACCCTTCTCCGCTTCACCTAAAAGGCAGGTTTGGGATTACTTAAATTTGGATTGGCTTGTGCATCCTCTGCAGCATAAAGGGTTTGGGTATAAAGGGAATGGGGGACTAACACCAGGAGAAGAGAAACATATCGATTACCAGTCAGTCTAGCGGAGATTATTTTACGACTTCTTCCACCAAATGAGCTGCCCAAGGCAAGTTCCTTATTGTTTGGCCTTAATCTCCCTTCTTTACTCTTTCTGGAGAAGTTATTATTGCAGCATTTTCCCATTGAAATCACTGTTCCCACCAGGGAATATTTTGGAGTCTCTCTGCAGTACAGAAGAAACAGTTCCACCTTTATGCCACAGGAAAAAAACTACCAGGTTACATTTAGGCAAAAAATGTAAACTTGAAATAAACAAAACTCTCATGTCTTTTTATTTCTTGTGATTTTTTTTCACATATGTATACATATTGTTTTGCATTTTGCTCCATTCTTAACTGAAGTTCCTGCTTCTCTACCAAGGCACTGCTCCTGATAATTTCTCCTGTCAAATTTCCCAGAGCAGATGGTCCCTTCATGGAAGCTCTGGAAAGTGCTGGGTGTCTGGTTATGGCTGGCCCTTCCCTCCCTCTTGGGGCCTCAGAAGACAAGGCATCCGACCAGTTTCCCTCCTCTGAGGGGTCCTCGATCCATTGGCGGCAGGGTTTGGTTCCAGCGACTGCAGACACCCTTTGCAGTTGGGGTTAGCAGCTCCCTCAGTCCGCAGCAAACCCTAGTCTGGGGTGAGAGTGGCATCCCGCCTGCCCAATGAAAGCCGCGGGTTTCTCTCCGGGGCCCGCCCCGCTTTCCCCGCGGCCCCAATGACCGCTCTAAAAGGCCCGGCTTCTGCTGTCAAGTAGCTAGGCTGGGCTCCGCCGAGGCTGGGAGGGGCGCCGGGTGCGGAGATGCGCTCCCAGGTGTTTGCAGCGGAAGTGGGAAACCTGTAGGTCATGATCCAGCCGTGCGGCGCCGAGGCGAGCAGGACCAGAGAACAGGTAGGAGGCAGGACTTTTCCTTCTTTGCAGATAGAAAAAAGAATGCGTATTTTCATGCTACTGTTGCCTGCCTTCCCCTTCCCCCAGCTCCGCCCCGCCCTCGTCACCCCCAAATCTGATGCGGTCGCTGCAGCTTTGGTCGCGAGGTACGGCTGGAAGGACCGGGATGGAGGTCGTCTGGGTGCTGGGAAGGAGGGGTGCGGGAGCCCCGGTGGCGGGCGGGGCAGGGCGGCGGTGCCCGGGGAGAGAGGACCGAGCCCCCATCTGTGTCTCGTCAACTTTGCTCTCGGAGGCTTTGGCCGCCGCGGCGGGGGTTGCGCCCTAGGAACGCCGTGTCGACCCGCGGGGGAGGGCTTGGCGGAGCAGACATGTCAGCAGCCGGGAACCCGCAGGTCTCCCTAAACCGGGAAGGGCTTCTCCTCCTCCGCACGCCTGTCCGCACCTACTCATTTTCCCCTCTCGTCCCTTGCGTCTGGACTAGCACATCCCTGCAAAAACTGGGAACGACTGCGCGGAGGGAGGGAGGCACTTGTTTGTTGCCCGGCTCCTCTGTTAGAAGTGGTGCGGTGGGGATGCAAGCCCGCAACTCTAAGGGCATTTACCGATTCATCGCGCCTCCAGTGGGGAGACCTGGGCCCTTCTCCCCTATCTACTGCAGGCCAGGGAGGGGAGAGTCAGGGAAGGCTTCGCCTCTCTCTTCTAGTCTGTCGGTGTCCATGGGGAACCACCTTCTCGCCTGGTTTCTAAAAAATGGGTTTATCCTCAGGGATTCCCAGAGACTCAAGTAATGGTACCCGGATGGGCTCCCCGCGGCTGCAAGGCAGCCTCCCTGGGTGACCGCATCTGGGTAGTAGGTGTTGGCCCGATGCCGGTTCCTGCCGGAGTCGGATGGCTGCAAACAGGAGGCAGAAGAATTGCAGAGAAATCAGAGGCTGCATCACTCTAGGGAAACGATGACACCCTGCTTTGGAAATTACTGAAAAATTGGGGTGATGGGGAAGAAGGAGAGAGGAAAGCTGGAACGTTCTCTCGTTTTTTCATGCCAAATCCAGCATGGGCATTTGTATGTGTGCTTCTGTGTGCACATCTCCAAGGTGGGGCTATATATAGCTCCTTTGCCTGCTGCTGAGCAGGCTGCCTGGGCCTTCTGAAGCAATCTGGAAGCACTGAGTGGGAGGGGCAGAAGGGAATCAAATTCTCCACTGGGGGAAAAGCCGGAGAAGATGTGCTCAGGCTGAGGAAACCCTGCATGAAATAATATTTCTCTAACACGCATGCAGATCAGTATTTCCAGACATTATTTTGAATACATCCTTAGAGTGCTATTTGATCTTCATCCATTTCTCTGAAATTTTCAGCTTTATAGTGTACATATGAACCTTACCAACCTGAAATGTAACACACACATTAAATAAATACATATCATATCTGGGATATTATATTGAACTCATCAGAGCATAATGTTCTCCAGATGCCCTGCCTTCTTTTTTGGGTTGTAAATTTATTAGGATGGTAACTTATTGATAGCAGCATTTGGAGATCTGGGGGGAAAGATCCACCCACCTTGCAAGATGTAAGACTAAAGGACCTTTAGGACCTTTGAAGGTAGTTTAAATCTATTTCTTTGTACAGATTTTACTTGTGGATCTGATATTATAATGTGTGCTGTTTTTCCTATCTATTTGCACTACACGGACCTTTTTTTATAAATGTATGTGCATTTATTTTTCTCATTGCCTGATTATTTAATCCTGATGATAACTTTTTCATCTTTCTAGATGAGAACACTAAGATTTAGAGGACACCTGTAATTTGTCTAAAGCTTTCTAAAATTCCACTATTTCAACCCCAATATTCCAACAACCTACTGTGAATTATATTGCATAGCAGTTTCCCTTCAAAGAGAATACCTCAGCTTCCTATGATTTTTGGTATTGATCAAAATTTGCTCAATGTCATACCATTAACAATACAGGCCAAGGTTATTCAGTTATTCAGACACTCAGACTTATTTATTTGTTTACCCCTTTTATGTATATCTGATTTGTCTTCTAATTAGGCAAGCAAGTACTTTGCAGAAAAAGACCATGACCTATATTTTTGTATACCCCACAACACTGAAGACAGTTCTAAGTAGGCTCAAAGATTCTTGTTGAGGAAACATCATACTAAGGAATAATTTGGAGCAATGATTTAGGGATAATATATTTATCCCATATATTGGAAGGCTGTATGCTGAGAACTACTTTTGGTAACTTCCCTTGGCTCTTTTATTCTCTCCAAGAGGAGTAATGAATGACAAGAAGCATTTCTATATCCTTCCACAGAATAATTCAATCTTCCAATAGGGGTTATGGCTATGTACAATTTATTCTATATATTTTCTCTTATATGTGCCCATTGAGACAAATTAGAGGCCAAGTTGAAACAGATAATTTATACTTTTCTATACAAAAGATGCAGTGTTAGAGCTCTATTAAAAGAGAAATCAACTATGTCCATCCATTTTCATAAGTAAATTGGCCATGGTTTACATCATAGCAAAGAGCCCATTCTCTCTAAGTCTTCAGTAAACCCTTCATTACTTCCGATATTTGTTTTCTTTTATTGGTTTATTGTTCATTTTTCTTCCCCTCTGAACTGCCATTTTCCATATTCTCCATCTCCTCATTGATATTTTACTTTTTGATACCACCAGTGATCTGATGTCATTATTTTTCTCTTACTTTTCTCTAACCTTCTTTTCTTTGTCTCCCTCTTATCTCCTCTTCCTGCTTCAGGTTTTCAAGCGAATTCCCCCAATTGATGCAATTTATTTTATTGGGAACAAAATTCTCCTTCTGCATTTCTTTTCTCATCTCTCCTCCATTAGCCATTCCAAATTACTAGCCTAGCAGCTAAGAAAACAGGCTTTGAAAGGAAGCCTACTTCTACAATCTATATGTCATTATGCAGATAAGTGAGTGTCAGTAGGTCAACTGGGGATTATAATAACACTTACCTCAGAGTTTTTTGTGGGATTGTGTTTTTTTTTTTAGTATTAAATAAGATTGTGCACATAACACTTTTAAAATTAGGCTTGGCTGTAGTCATTACTTAGAAATAATAGCTATTGGTAGAAGTACTGTTTAAAGTTGTGATAATACACATAGTAAAAACGATTTTTCTTGTCTCCCCCCACCCCATCGATAGTCATCACCCTTCACCTGGCTTTTAGCAAAGGCTACCACAGTTTTCCAGGCTTTTGGTTTGTGATTAGTTATTTTTTCAGACTTCCCTCCTCTACCTTCAAGTGTCCACCACCTATTCAGTAACTAATCTATCCATTTTTATTCTGATCTCTAATCTGTATCATATATTTTCCCCAGTTCCAGTGTATATGTTATTGTATGCCTTGCATTAGTACAGTAGGCAATTCAGATCTCCCAATGTATTTCTGATTTAATCTAAGATGTCATATATTACTGACACGTTTTAACTTTCATTATTGATTATGCTCTTTTTTGCAACTTTAACTGTGTTTTACTTCATATATTTATATCCATAGTGCTAACTTTGGAGGAAGAACACTTAGGTTCAAATTCTGAGAATAGGACTTAACAGTTTTGTGACTTTGGAAATGTAGCAGGAGAAAAATAGATGACTATTTCATTATGGTTGTATGAATGATGTAGGGTCTAAAATGGCATTCAAAAGCATACTTATTTAATATTACATTTAAATAACATTAAAAATTTTTTAATGTTTTATTTATTTCTGAGAGAGAGAGACAGCGTGAGCAGGGGAGCGTCAGAGAGAGAGGGAGACATAGAGTCTGAAACAGCCTTCAGGCTCTGAGCTAGCTGTCAGCACAGAGCCCAACGTGGGGCTCGAACCCATAAACTGTGAGATCATGACCTGAGCCAAAGTCGGACGCTTAACCGACTGAGCCACCCAGGCGCCCCTACCATTTTTATAATTATAAGGAAATACAGAATTTTTCAAGAAAAACTGAGAATGAAAGAAAATCCCACCATGCGGAGAAATCCACTCTCAACCTTCCAATTTTATTTCTGTGAATATCCTAGGTATTTTAAAAATACAGATTTGGAATTCAAGTGAATAATTATTTTTATATTTAGCTTTATTTTCCACTTAACACCATACTATAAACATTTTATTTAATATTGAAAATTTTTTTGATGTTTATTTTTGAGAGAGAGAGAGAGACAGTGTGGAGGGGGGGAGAGAAGAGAGAAAAGAGAGAGAGAAAGACCCTGAATCTGAAACAGGCTCCGGGCTATGAGCTTTCAGCACAGAATCTGATGCGGGGCTCGAATTCATGAACTGTGAGATCATGGGCTGAGCGGAATTTGGAAGCTTAACCACCTGAGGCACCCAAGTTCCCATATTTTATTTAATATTTTTAAAAACTTATTTTTTAATGGCTGCCACCTATTCTTTTCTATAGATAGAGGCTTTAGATTGTTTCCTGGTTTTTACATTTGTGGAAATTAACATGGGAATGCCTGGGTGGCTCAGTCGGTGAAGCATTCAACTTTGGCTCATGTCATGATCTGACGATTCTGAGTTGGAGTCCTGCGTCAGGCTCTGTGCCGACAGCTCAGAGCCTGGAGCCTCCTTCAGATTGTGTCTCCCTCTCTCTCTGCCCCTCCCCCGCTCGTGTTTCTGTTTCTTTCTCCCTCTTTCTCAAAAACTAAATAAATGTTTTAAAAAAGGAACATAATTATACATTAATCTTTGACTTTCTGACCATTTCCTTATAGTAACTTCACAGATGTTACCAGGTCAGACATGTAAATATTTACAGACTCCTAATGCTTGTTGCTAAATTCCTCCAGCAACAAGCTTATGCACAAATTGATACCCCATGTCAACCGCCTGGGCAATGGTCTCATTAACATTTGGTATTGTGGTTTAAGAAATTGTGACTAAGTTGATAGTAGAAACTGTGGAACTGGTTATTCTTTTGAATTGTGTTTCTATGATTTTGGATGATTTTGAGATATGTTTTCATGTTTATTGGCTCTTTGTATTTCTTAATTTGTGTATTTTATTGGACTCTATTGAGTTATGCTTTCTTAACTCATTTAGTAGAAGAATGTACTGTATACTGTGAAAATTTTCTTGTTTTTTTTTCTGCCTTTTAAATTTTATGTTTTTGGACATGTAGAAATATTTAATCTTACAGTTTAACCTATAAGTCTATTTGCAGTAGTATTTCTCATTGCCTTAATGCTTAGAAAACTTTCTTCTACCTAACAAAAAATTGAATATAAAAACACATTTTAGGTTGCTATTGCTGAACTTCTTTTATTCTTTGAAGTGGGATTTGGCTTGTGTAAATCATGTAGATATCACTGTGTGAAATGGCTCCTGGGGACATATAAAATACCCTCTCAGTCTATTAAGATCCCATTATTATTTATGTGGCTTTCCCATGAAGTGAATAGTGTCTTAATTCTTTCTGAGCTACTGTTGTCCATTTCAAAAGTGCCACAGGGCAAAACGTACTATGGAAGATATTAATGACCAGGTTACTCAGCCAGAGCAAGGCACATTGTTTGCACAATTATCTGAATGACTCAGGCACTAAGTCTGCTTTTGCTAGGATTATCCAGATGGTCCTTAATTCACTGGATAATTGCTCACTCCTGTACTTGATTTTGATGATGTAGACCTGACTGTGTCATTGCTTTCCTACAGTTTTATTTGTTACTAGTCTCTAATACTGAGAGTTGGTCACATTCGTTTCTCTTATGAGTGGCAGAACATATGTTTTAGAATTATGCAGAGCTTTGCAGGAAACCCAGCTCAACCAGTTACAAGCGGTGTGATGTTTGGCAAGACTTAATCTCTGTAAGTCTTTGTTTCCCATGTAGGAAATGAGGATATTCATAGTTTAGAGTCCTTACACAAGTCTCCCTTTCTTACAGTCTTCATCTCAGGCACATTCTCCACACCATCATCAAAGTTCTGTTTCTAAAACCAATCCCATTCTGTGTCTCCTCTAGTGATAATAAGATGCCTAAGGTGCTCTGCATTTCATCTAAAGTTCTGTATTACCTGGCCCCTGGTTAATTCTGAGTTCATTTTTTTAATTATTCTAGTCTCTTCCATCTCCAGTCTCCCACAGTGCCAGTCACAATGAACTGTTTGCATTTCCCCTAATGCATCATGTTTTCTCTCTTTTTTCCCCCAAATTCACTCGTTCTCCATAATTTCTTCTCTGCCACAAATGACCTGTCTCCTTTCTTCAATGTAACTGATCTGCCTAACATATTCAGGGCTTAGGGTGCTGCCACATTCTCTAAGAAGACTTCCCTGAACTTCTAGGCTGAGTTTGGCGTCCTTATTTAGTGCTTCCATAACAACCTGTGGATACCTCAACCAGAGAACTTACTACACTATATTGTAACTGATTGATTATGTCTGTAACCCCACTGTAAGCCCTCAAGGATAGAAAGCATGCCTTTTTCCTTTCTGGGTCCAATTAAGGCTCTGACATATAGTAGATACTTAATAAATATCTTCTGAAGAAATGAATAAAGGAAGGTTAAGATTAATCTTGTTTTTAAGTGAATAAAAGATTTGTATCTCTACCTTGGAAACAAAAAATAAAAACTAGAAGCTATGTCAATTTTCACCTTTTTTCCCAAGAATTAGTTTCCTGGTTATGTTGATTTATACATGATACATTCAAAAGAGTCCTTTAATGAGGAATTCTGAAATAAAAATTCATGCCTAGGACATTGAATACACACCGAATAATTCCCAAATTCTAAACCAGCAGGTAACTCTCTTTTAAGTAAGTCTACATTTTAGGAAGAATAGGAAATGCACGGTTATTTGGATAATATACATACATACATATACATATACATATATATATATACACATACATATATGTATATACATTTAGTTGTATTGGAATTAATATTGACAAAATTAACCCCCCTTCTCTTCATTTAATAAGAGGTCTTCCACTGGTGTGATCTCCAGAGTTTACAAAACATGGTTACGTACATAACTGGAGTTGATTCTTTGCAGCAGTTCTGAAAGTTATATAGAAAGGCATGGTTCTTCAGACTTACAGATAAGGAAACAAGCTTAGAGAGATAAGTAATTCGCCTAAAATCATGTTAGCTAGTGGAAAAGCTGGACAAGAAGTAAGGTCATCTTACTTACAGTTGCATGTTTGGTGTATTATTCTTAGCCAGAACATCTCACCTCAATACCAGCCACCATTCTGTCTAGGTTAAGGACATTTGTCTTGATATTATACTGAGACTCTAGAACAATCCAGTAAAATTTCACTGCACTAATATTTATATATAGTTTTTACTTTGGTTTTTAATAATCTGAGATGAAACCTACTGGTAGGAACATTGTGTAAAAATATTTTAAGGTCTTGCGCGTGTATTTGATTATTTAGACTATAAATGTTTATACGTGTGTGGGTACATATTACATATATATGTGTATATATATATATTTCTTCAGAACGTATTTCTTTTTATTTCTGGCAACAAGTACAATGCTCTTTCACTGTTTCTTTACTAGAATTATTAAAATACCTTTTCCAGATATTCTTTTTTTTCACAATCTCCATGTTTTCTTTATTTTATTTTTTAATATAATTTATTGTCAAGTTGGCTAACATACAGTGTGTACAGTGTGCTCTTGGTTTTGGGGATAGATTCCCTTGATTCTTCACTTGCATACAACAGCCAGTGTTCATCCCAAGTGACTTCCTCAGTGCCCCTCACTGATTTCCCCACTACCCTACCTCTACCCCCATTAACGCTGTTGGTTCTCTGAGTTTAAGAGTCTCTTGTGGTTTGCCTCCCTCCCTCTCGGTAACTCTTTTTCCCCTTCCCTTCCCCCATGGTCTTGTGTTAAGTTTTTCAACTTCCACATATGAGTGAAAACATATGGTATCTCTCTTTCTTGATTGACTTATTTCACTTAAGCCTAATACCCTCCAGTTCCATCCATGTTGTTGCAAATTGCAGGATTCCATTCTTATTGCCAAGTATATCCCATTGTATACATAAGGCACTTCTTTATCCATTCATCAGTTCATGGACATTTAGGCTCTTTCCATGATTTGGCTACTGTGGAGAGTGCTGCTATGAACATTGGGGTACATGTGCTCCTATGCATCAGCATTTCTGTATCCCTTGGGTAAATTCCTAGCAGTGCTATTGCTGGGTCATAGGGGAGTTCTATTGTTAGTTTCCTGAGGAACCTCCACACTGTTTTCCAGAGGGGCTGCACCAGTTTACATTCCCACCAACAGTGTAGGAGGGTGCCCGTTTCTCCACATCCTCGCCAGCATCTAGAGTTCTCTGATTTGCTCATTTTAGCCACTCTGACTGGTGTGAGGTGGTATCTCAGTGTGGTTTTGGTTTGTATTTCCCTGGTGATGAGAGATGTTGAGCATCTTTTCATGTGTCTGTTAGCCATCTGGATGTTTTCTTTGGAAAGGTCTACTCGTGTCTTCTGCCCGTTTCTTTTCCCCTTTTCCAGAATTAAGTAGACCATTTTCACCGTTTCAGTTTGGTTTAGCATATATTCTATACAATCTTGGAGAATCTGATGAGTCAATTATATTTTTCACAATTAATGGAAGTATTGAAAAAGAGATTTATGAAAAATAGATGGATACTTACCTAGAGAATTGAACTAGCCTCGTTTGAAAATCAAAAATCCAGAGATATGAGATTGATTTTTCTATTTGGCTTTTGTAAGCAATGTGTTCTCTATAGTCTCACTTCAATTATTGATGACAACAACCATTTATTGAGTTGTTGGGCTTAGTGTTGGGCTTTGTTTTAAATGTGTTTAGTGTGATTTCTCCTAACTTAACCAATCCAGTAAGTGGATTTTATTTATTATTTTTTTACTATTTTACAGATGAGAAAAATTAAAGATATTAAAAAGCTAATGGATATAGATGCTAGAATTTACACCCAAGTTATCTAACTCCTAAGCCTAAATTATTACTAGGCTTAATGCCTTTTTGTAATATCTGGTTTTAGTTTTCTGTGAGTCACATTTAAAATTTTCTCCATTTTAGGTGACCAGTACCTGTCTCAAATAAACTTAGTATCCACACAATAGATTAAAACATTCTAGAATGAACATATGTTCATTTTAATATATGAATTCTAAAACATTCATACCATTATATATGTTTTATTTATGTACATCTTATAAGCAAAATGGTCTGCTAGAGTGATTTACGTGGGGCAGTTTGCCAAGCGTTAAGTAATTGCAATGTGTTTTTTAAAAATTCGTTATTTTAACCTAAATCTAAGCATCAGAAGTGTTTATGTATTTCTGCCTTAATTTTGCTTCCCAACACCACAAACTATAAAAGTAATGCTACCTTAAGGCATTTAATCTTATAGTATTTAATTGTCATGGTTACTGAAAGTACAGATTTGCTATCTATAACAGACAATATTGCCTGCTAAAATATTATAAATGATATTTATAATATTCCAGCTTGGGACTCAACTTGTTTAATATAACATAATTTCATATCAGATAAAAATTCCCATTGCATAATATTTTTATACATTAAAAACACTATATTTTCATTGAAAATCTTTAAAAATACTTACTGGATTGATTAACTATATTTTTGTTCGCACATATTATTTTATTTTTAACATTTCTTCATTTTTAAAAAATCTTTTTTAATGTTTATTTATCTTTGAGTGAGAGAGAGACTCAGAGGGTGAGCAGGAGAGGATCAGAGAGAGAGAGAGGGAGACACAGAATGTGAAGCAGGATCCAGGCTCCGAGCTGTCAGCACACAGCCCCATCTGGGGCTCAAACCAACGAACTATGAGATCATGACCTGAGCTGAAGTTGGCCGCTTAGCCGGCTAAGCCACCCAGGTGCCCCAATATTTCTTCATTTTTGAGAGAGAGAGAGGCACAGCATGAGCAGGGGAGGGGCACAGAGAGAGACACACAGAATCCAAAGGAGGGTCCCGACTCTGAGCTGTTAGCACAGAGCTCGACGCGGGGCTCAAACTCTTGAACCCAGAGATCATGACTGGAGCCGAAGTTGGATGCTCAATCAACTGAGCCACCCAGACCCCCCCAGCATATATTATTTCAAAGATTATAACAACCCCTTTTTTGGTACTAGAAACTTAACCCAGTTTAAAAAAAAAAAAAAGGTTATTTTCAAATTTTAGTTTAGGCACAAGTTGAATGGTAATGAAACTAAGGCCTTTGCTTTCAATAAAACATTGTATTGCTTTTTTTTTTTTTTTACCTTTTTAGTTAAAGAATAACAGAAATATAGAAAACTGTCAGTTCAATGAGCTTTAACAAAGTACTTCTACCCATGAAATCAACACTTTGTTCAGGATAAAGAGCCTTGTTTGCATCAAAGAACGCCTCTTCCACCCCCCTCCCAATCACTACCACCTTGCTCTTCCCTAGCAGCCACTATTCTGACTTCAAGACCATAGAATAGTTTTGCCTATTTCTGGCATTAATATAAATGGAATCACATATAATACAGCTTCTTTTTGCATTAGATTTATTTTGTTGATCCTTTGGATGCGAAATATCCATCCAAAGTACTTAATACATAATAGTACTTCAGTTTTCTTGCTCTATAGAATTCCATCTAATGAATACTTCAAAATGTACATGTGTTCTACTTGTTGGGTATTTGGGTTGTTTCCAGTTTTGTATTATTACCAATAATTCTCCTATGTACATTTGCTATGGTACATATCCTTTGTAGTACATATATGTGTAGGCGTTTTTCTTATCTAAGATTAAAAGCACTGATTTATAGGCTAACGTTGAGTAGAACTTGTTTACTTTTCCCAAGTGGTTGAGCCAATTTCCAGTCCTGCCTGTGGTGTATGAGATTTCAAGTTGTAGCTTATCTTTGCCAACACTTGGTATTAATAGTGTTTTAACTTAAGCTACTCCTTGTGGGGATGGATATCTAATTATGGTTTTAATTTACATTTTTTAATTAATAAGTTAAACACCTTTCTATATATGTTTTGGCCATTTGAATATGCTGTTTTGAAGTGTCTTTCAGGAATTTTATCCAGTTCGCTATGAGTTATCTTTTACTTATTGATTCATAGAACGTTCCTTATACTTTGAATTTGAGCACTTAGAAACTATTTGTAAATATCTTCTCCCACTGTTTGATTTGCTTTGCCACTCTTTTAATGTTCTCTTTTATGAGCAGCTGTTCTTAGCTCTAAGGTAGTCCAGAGTTAGTATTTTTTTGTCTTGTTTAATAGATCTTTCCTTACTACAAGTTATGAAGATTTTTTTTGTATTGTATTCCAGAAACCATATTGTTTTATATTTCATCTGGAATTGAGTTTTGTGTGTTTTGAGTTTTGCTTTCTTACTTCCATGGATATAAAAGTCATCCAGAGGCATTTATTGAAAAGGATATCCTTTCCCAACTGTTTGCCAGTGCTACCTCTGTTTTAAATCAAGTGTACCAATGTTCAGGCAGGTCTGTTTTTGTACTTTCTATTCTGTTTCACTGGATTATTTGTCTATCATGTGGCCAGAGACACAGTCTTAATGACTGTAGATTTAAATTATGTCTTAATATTTGCAAGAAAAGGCTCTCTAGCTTGGTAATCCTTTGAGTTTGTCTTGACTGTTATTGACTCTTTGCCTTGCTATATAAATTTGAAATTTTGCTTACTAATTTCTACAGAATCTTTGTTGGAATTTAATTAGGTCAGCATTTAATCTAGAAATCAATTTGAGTATAATTGACATATTTAAAAAATCGAGGCTTTTAAAAATATCATGGCCTATATATCTATCTATATAAATTTTTTTAGATCTTTTAAAATCTCTTTAAATGATGTTTAAAGTTTTCAGTGTGAAAACCTTGCACATCTTTTGTTGTATTTATTCCTAGGAATTTTATTTTTATGCCACCATAAGCACTATAATTTCTAAATTTCAGCTTATAACTCTGTTAATAGCAAAAACCATACAATCAGTTTGATATGTTGACCTTTTATAGACTTGTAAAGCTCACTTATCATTGTTAATTTCTCTGTTGATTCCTTTTATTTTTCTAAATTCTCAATTGTATCATTTGAGAATAGTGAGTTTCTTTTTATTTATTCTTTATAACTTACTACAATTTTGCCTTTTGTACTGCCTAGGAACTCTAGTGCAATGTTGAGTAAAAGTGGTGATATCTTTGTCTCATTCTTGATATCCTAAGAAAATTCCTCCAAACTTCATTAAGGGTTAGATTTTTCTAGAAAACTTTTATTGGGTTAAGGAAGTTCCTTCCTATTTCTATTATTTAAGATTTAAAAAAAATTTGATAATTTTAAATTTATTTAGCTGAATGATTTTTCTCTTAATGCTTAGTTAATGCAGTGGATTATATTGATTGATATTCAAATGTTAAACCAGGATTTCTGGAATAAATTTAACTTGTTCATTAGGGTTGATAGTGTTTTATGTAGGATTTTTTTAGTTATTTTTTGCAATTTTGTAATATTATTTGGTTACAGTTTGGTCTTCAGTTTATGTTGGTCAAACTCATAAAATGAGTTGGGTTAGGTTGTTTCTTTCTATTTGCTAAGAGTCTGGATGATACATGTTAACTTCTTTCTTAAATATTTTATAGAATTCACTGGTGAAGCCACTTGGTCCTAGGTTTTTTTGGGTGTGTGGCACAATTTTAAATGAAATAAGCAAACGTCTTAAGAGTATGAGCTTATTTATATTTCCTAATTATTAATCTTTTTTGGCAACGTATTTTTTCTAGGGATTTATTCATCTCAATTTTCAACTATTTGATAGTATTTTTCAAAATAATTTTATATTATTTTTAATAGCTTTAAAAATTTTAATCGTGACACTTCATTTAAATCCAATCAGAGCTATTATTGATTTTATATATTTTTTAATAAATAAATACTTTTATGCAAGGACTATAATTTTAAATATAATATTACTACTATCAAAATTGTACCATACTATACGTAATGTTCTGTTACTTTTTAAAAATCTTGGTCAACTTTTATTTCCATACATTATAGTGCTAACACAGTCCTTTCAGTATTTGCCAAGTACCGTGTTGCATGGAACCCAATTGTTCATGTCCCATTATTGGCTCTTTGGGTTATTTCCAACTTTTTTTTTTTAAGAATGTGCAATGTAGGGGCGCCTGGGTAGCTCAGTCGGTTAAGTGTCCGACTTAGGCTCAGGTCATGATCTCACAGTTCCTGGGTTTGAGCCCTGTGTCGGGCTCTGTGCTGACAGCTAGCTCAGAGCCTGGAGCCTGTTTCTGATTCTGTATCTCCCTCTCTCTCTGACCCTCCCCTGTTCATGCTGTCTCTGTCTCTCAGAAATAAATAAAAACATTAAAAAATTTAAAAAAAGAATGTGCAGTGTTGTTCTACATATACTTTTGCATATTCCTGGAACTAGTTCTCTAAGATACATTTCTAGCGTGAAATTGCTGACAAGAGATACATCTTTTACAGATTATCAGTGTTTCCAAATGGTCCTTTAAAGAGGTTGCAGTAATTTGTAAACCTAGTAAGAGGAATAAGAATGTTTGCTTTTGCATCTCCTCTTCAATGTTGAGTATTGTCAGTCTTTCAAATGCTTGTAGAAGAGTTTGTCTTGCTAAATTAAGCTTTAGCTACAGAAATAATATTAGTGGAGCATAATTATGTGCTGATGACATCATAAAAATAACATTTGCTTTTTTTGCTATAGATCAATTTTTGTTATTTTATACATAAAATTATTTGAATTGTTATTAGAATTGTGAAACATTTCAGTTAAAATGGATTCTAAGTTGTTTTCATAAAATTTAAGCACTGAGAATGCAAGAATTCCCTTGCATTCATTGTCATTTTAGGGTCATAGACTTTCAATATCATATATGACTATGTTTGCTCATGCAGGAAAGACTGTGATACTAGCTATTCAATAGATATAGATTTAAATCAGTATTCTGGCACTGAGTAGGTATGTATTCTTGAGAAATCTATTCACCTTCTATAACCCTGAGTGACTTCATTTTCTAAAGTGGGGGAAATAGATATGAAAGTAAGTTTGCTGTAGTTTCTGACTGTTTTCTAGGTTCGATTTAGGTAATCACCTTAGACAGGTGCCTCTTCTTTTTCACTTAACTATTTATGACCCTCTCAAAATTGCATGTTGTTCAAGGAAAACAGAAACGTCAGTTTTCAGATGTGGCAAAGGATCTGTTTCCAATGAATAATTTACAAAGTAGGTCCTTCTGCTAGAAACTCAAAGAAATAAGTGAATAATACTTTCTCTTTTTCATCATTTGTTACACATTGTATCCATAAGTGGTGGCAGGGAGGGAGGGAGGGAGAGAGAGAGACAGACAGACAGACAGACAGAGAGGGGTTGAGAGAGAGAGAGAGAGAGAATGAGCTCAGAAATATGGATCTACTGTGTGGCAGGCATTGCACTGGAGCCTGGAAATAGTAATGAGTAAATCAGAGTTTTCCCTGCCTTCAAAAGGGTTCTAAGCTAAGTGAAGAAAATAGATAACAAAATAACCCCAAACTGTGATGAGTGCTTTAATGTAAGGAGAACCAGTGTGTTAGGCAAATGGTATATGTCAGGGGCATTTGGTTGAGCATGACTGATTCAAATAACTGAAAGCAATCTCATACATGTTAGAGTATAAACTATAAAGTGACCAGATAACATGGCTGAAGAGGGGACAGTAGTTCTTTTAAAGAAAGTTCTTTGTATTTTAGCCTAGGAGCAATGGTTCCAAGTAAGGGAGTGATTTAATATCTTAAAATGTTCTTTGAAGGTTTAATAAAGTAAAAGAAAGGTATTATTAGAGGACTTTGTAATTTCAAAAATGTTAAGGAAATTTACTCTAGATTTGAAGCAGCATATCTCCACAATTCTCCTTTAGAAGTCTTGCTCCAAAAGTGGCTGGCTTGTAGTCTCTCAATCATCTCTTTTGATAAACTCTAATAATAATTTCATTTTTGACTTCATCTTGTTATTATAATTTTACAAAAATGCCATTAGAGTAACTAAAGAAAAATTTAATAAGTGTACTAAGTCATATTTTCATCTTAATTTTTTATATCCTCTTTGATACCTAGATTTCTGCTAAGAGATACCTATCTTTTTAAGAGCCATAGGTATCCACAGGTATACAGAACACCACCATACTTATTTTAAGCACATTTGGTTTCCTGTTTGCATTTGATAAGATTTGTTACAGGGGCATATACAATAGTCATTTATTACATGACTAAATCACTAAAGAAAGATTTCTAGTAGTAGTGAGATTTCTAGAGATATTTGAAACAGAGGGTTTCTATAAAATGCTTCCTGTGTCTGCTATCACTGGACTGTAGATTTTTCCCTTAGTTTTACTGTGGTAAGGTGGCTAGTTGTAAGGAAGAAAAACTGCCATTACTACTGACCTAAATGAATTTACTAGTCCTGGTAAAATGTACTTAAAGAATCACTGCTTGACATGTGAAAAGCTGATATTTGCAATAAAAATATTTTTATTTTCTCATACCCTGCTGAAATTATATATTGAGAAGTCACAATAAATATCTGATGTTTAGTGATTGTACATAATTTCTTATTTGTTTTTTACGGTCTGTCTCCTTTGAATGCTGTTGTTACTCAGGTAAGTGTCATCCTGAGGTATACTGACAATACTGGTCATGTTTTGAATGACCCAACATTTTCTAATGTACTTTTCAAAGCCAGTTATTGTCCATGAGCTGATTCATTATAGAATGAAAATTTAAGGAAGCCTT
The DNA here is from genome assembly GCF_008692635.1 of Crocuta crocuta. NCBI lineage: Eukaryota > Metazoa > Chordata > Mammalia > Carnivora > Hyaenidae > Crocuta > Crocuta crocuta. The sequence goes on from NW_027528345.1 coordinate 2,166,018, forward strand.
TCCCCATGAGGAGTTTGTTTCATTCAGAGAATATTTTCCTTCCCATTTGGGTGCAGTGTTCTTTGATTGGATACTACCATTTGAATCTTGATTTATTATTTCTGCCTCATTATTGCCATGGTCATTCTATTCAGCTGATATATGCTTAGCTGTTCATTTATCCCAGACTTGCTCATGTTTGAGACTGGAAAAATGCTGTGGATGATGGATAATAATGGAGAATTATTTAATTTATACCAGATCATTGTTTTCTTCCATACTTCTTTAATAATGGATGCAGACAGAATTCTGAACAAAAGCAAAATCTATTTTTTTTTAAGTATCTTCAGTGCTTTATAATGAGAAACAAAGTTTTGCTCGTGTCTGCATTGTGTGTCTAGCAGGCATCTGCTCATCTTTCAGATTATCCTGTGCCGCCTCATTCAGGAAGCTTCTCCTAGCCTGACTTATTCCAGTTATAGTAGCACCTCCCATGTTTATGGCCCCAGTGTACCCCTTAAAAACTGCTACCATAGCCCCTTCGTTATCCACATGTATACCTATGTCTGCCTTTCTTTACTAGATTGTACATGTAGGGATACTGAAGTCTCCATATGTCTTTATTTTAGTAAATAAAATATTTTAGAAATGTTCTAAGGTAATAATATTCCATATTATGAAAATACTATGGGGAAACAATCAATTTGTTAGCAGGTGCTCACACTACTCTCCCATGTTCGTAAATACAGTTAAAATCCTCCAATTGTTCTTCCTTCAACTGATATACAATAGGGCAGTGGTTCTCAGACTTGGTAGTTCATACGAATAACCTGATATTATTTGTTAAAAATGAGGAATCCTGACATCCATCTCTATGGAGTCTAGTTCAGTAGATTTGGAATATGACCCAAAATATGCATTTTTAACAGCATTTCTGTTGGTCATGTGTTCCAACCCTGGGTCAGGCTCTATGCTGACAGTGCAGAGCCTGCTTGGGATTCTTTCTTTCTGCCCCTCCACCCCCTCAAAATAAAGAAATAAAAACTTTAAAAAAGTTCAGTCGGCCTAGATGGAGCAATGCTCATATCCTGGTAATACATACATGTAAACACACACACACACACACACACACACACACGTTGCATACATACACACACAGCAGCAGTTCAGACTAAGCCTAAAAAATTGCTTTTAAATATTAAGGATCACCACATTTCCAGAGCCATTATTTCTTTTTATCACTCTGTCCACTGCTTTCCCCCCTTCCTCCTTCTTTTCTATTATCATTTTGTTTGTTATCAAAAGATGACTTATCACAAGTATCAATAGCCTACCTCTAGCATCCTTTTCTTTCATGTTAAATACTAATCTATTTTAATGCATAAAATAATTTAATCTTGGGTCTTCTGTTGTGCTTGGCCATACTTTCTTCTTCTTCATTTTTTTCTGATGATAATCATGGATGACTGAATGGTCTCCAAAAGAAGTACCTAATAGGAGGAGGCAGAAGAAAGAAGTGTAAAGAGGTAGCAATATTATGGAATCTTTAGTTTCCTGAGTGATCTTTAGAGGGATGGTTTCTGGATTGCTAAGAATATTAAAATAAGGTGTTTGTAGCTTGCAAATTCTCAAGGTGGTTGGGAAAAATGAATAATTTATTTATAAACTCAGAGCAAAGATAACTTGCTCTAATTCTTATATAAATATTAATAAAATCGATGCATTATTTTATAATATGAACTTCCCCAGTGGCTTTTTATTCCTGGGTATATGTTTCCAGTGTAAGTTGTATTATGTACTAGGATTTTGTGTCTAATTTAAGGTTTACATTTTTCTTCAATTTATTTGGTTTTATATTTGAGAGAAATGATGTTATAATACTCATGGTTCTGCTTTGATATTATAAATCAAATTGTATCACTAAGATTTTCTATTAATTGTTGCTTTCTGATAAGATACTGAAAATTAGCCATTGAATATTGTCTGATCTAAGGTAGTAGATAGGACTGCCATGACTGCTAACCAATTAAAATACTTCTTAAAAACCACTGAGAAACAATGCTACAGATGTTACCACAAATCATGTTTATTCATAGTGCCTTCTGTTTTTAAAAAGAATACTGAAGAACAAAGAAATTTCTTTTAGGTTTTTGCTAATATGTAGGTGAGGAGACAATCTTGCTGAATTCAGCAACTATTTTATTTATCTTTCTAGATTTCTTAGTGTAATTCACACATAACCTAGTTATTTCTGTTTTTGAATTTTAAACCCAGCCTTCCTCTCTGACTCTTCTGGAACATATTCTGGAAGATGACACTAATATATATGTTACTAAAAATATTAGTGTCAAGTGGAATGCCTTAGCTAATTAAATATGGCTTTACTCAACATGTCTGTATCCCTCCTGCTGTCCTAATTCCAATACCTCTACTTGTATTCTGGATCTCAATTTTGTACAATGTGAGAAAACATTTGCTCTTGTAGTTATATAATTTCTCCCCAGAAATTCCAATTTTTCCCTCTCACCTCCTGAATTTTCCTCTGTGTTCAAAGTTTTCCATTATGTTTTCTGACTAACATTTCTAGCTACTTTTTAACTTCATTCTTTTCTCTTTTTTATTTTAGAATTACTAATCTGTAGTTTCTAAATATATGACCTAAGCTACAGCAACATTCTCCTTCCCTTCTTCCAATTCATTGTACTGAAAGAGGAAAGTGAATTTCTGTGTACATATTCTTTCTCTTCCTAGTTCTGGATTACATTCTGCCCACCTTTTAGAGTTGTCACTATCCATTATTACCTCTTTCTTTAATCTTCAACCTTGACCTCTCTACTAGCTTCCTGATGTCATCATTTAAGCATAGCTAATTCTCTTTCATCTTAGAAACCATTCAGGCAAAATTAAATAAACAAAATCCTTCCTTGAAATCTTGCCTCCCACAGCTACTGCATTTATTTTTCCCTTTTCTGTCCCTGTCCCACTGCCAAATTTCTTTGAACTTTCATCTATGTTCAATTTACTATTATTTCTTAAAAAATTATTTTAGAGAGTTCTCTAAGGGGAAGAGAATCTTAAGCAGGCTCCATGACCACTGCGGAGCCTGACATGGGGCTCAGTCCCATGACCTTGGGAGCATGACCTGAGCCAAAATCAAGAGTCAGATGGTCAACCAACTCAGCCACACAGGTGGCTTTACCATTTCTTACCTTCAATTTACTCTCTAAACTCTGAAACCTGGTTTTTATACCAGACATTTTAGTAAAACTATGCTTTACAAGGTCATTCAAATACTTCTAAGCTCCTAAATCCTGTGGGTACCTTTCAAATATTACCTATTAGACCCTTTGGCAGATACTACACTGTTGAATTTCCCTTCTTGTTGAGAGTATTTGGTAGTTTGGATTTATTTTGAAGACATTTTCATTTTTCTTCCATTCCCACTGTTGTCAAGCATATGACCACATCAGTTGGTGTTGTGCTCAGTCATGTGACTTGTTCTGCCCAGTGGCTTAGTAGTGGGCGTGAACTAAGCATACATTATGCATCTGCAGTTTGGCTTAGTTCTTGTACCCTTTTGTCTGCTGTGAGAAGCACATATGCTGAGAACTTGCTCATCCAAGGGGAACGTGGAAACATGTGAGCAGGCATGAAATCAATACAAAGCTGGGAGCGAGGCACAGTCACTCTGAGCCCAAACTGTGGACCCATGATCAAGAAGAAGAACTTGTTTTAATTTTGGAATGTTTGTTTGGCAGCATTATTGGGCAATAGCTGATCAATATAATGCACTTCCTTTGGATTTCATGAAACCGTCTTCTGGGTTTTCTTTTAAGTTTCAGAAACCTTTGAAACCTTCGTAGTCTTTTCTTTACCTTGCTTTTAAACATCAGATTTGCTGAGGCTTCCATCCTAAACCCATAACTTCAGTTTAAATCCATTTACTATGAGATATTATTCCCAGTGATGGTTTTGTTTGCTTGTCTATATGCTGATAACTTTGAAATCATTAATTTCAATTTGACCTATATATTAGGCGTATCTGGTCAAAAAGGCATTGGATATTTGTTTCCACTTAGTAGTTAATGGTTAACTACCCATAAACTCCCTTTCCTGAATGCCGTGCTTTCCCCTACCATGTATTTTATTTATTTATTTTGAGAGATAGAGAAGAGCATGCAACTGCAGGGCCTCAAGGAGCAGAGAGAGAGGGAGAGAGAATCCCAAGCTGTCAGCCTGTCAGCACAGAACTTCACGCAGGGCTTGATCTCATGAGCTGTGAGATCATGACCTAAGCTGAAATCAGCAGTTGGATGCTTAACTGACTGAGTCATTCAGATGCCCCTTCCCAATGTATTTCATACTCAACCATAGGAAAGAAAACCTTTAAAACAGTTCTGAATTATCAATAGCATTACAAAAATTAGCATGGGAGTTAATGGTATATTGCATTTTTGCTTTATGTCTTTAAATGAATTATCTGACTTAATTGTCAAGACAACTCTGGATTATATATTATTATCTCCTTTGCAGATGAGAGACAGAAGTCAAATAATCTATGATTAATGGGTAGTAAGGGGCTGAAGTAGATGAAATGCAAATCTGTATGACCCTAATGCCCACATACTATGGACATCCCCAAACCACTAATGCAGAAACAACCTATTTGAATATTCTCCACTCACTAGAAGAGCTCTTTAGAAAATATGTATGACCTGAACTTAAATAAGTATTGGCTGATAAGCAAAAAAGAAGATTAAGAAGTCTGTCACACACACACAATATTGGCCGCTTATGTAAATTACAAATTTATGGACCAAAGTCTTCAATGATCTTTTCAATATATATCATATATATTCAACAATAACCATTACTGTTCTCTAAAAAGAAACTTCCTTGCTATCCTCCAAACCACCCACATTACTGCTTCATAATATTTATTATATTATTTATAATATAATATTATAAATATTCATAATACTTATTTTAAATAGTTGTATCCTGTCTCTATATTCATTTGAAGCTTAAGACTTATAAAAAAGATTCTCAGATTATTTCCAGTGTCAGTAGTCAATTTCTTGAGGACCTATATTATTTATTTTTCTAATTGATCAACTAAGATTCATTGCAAATTACTTACAAGACACTGATGTTAATCATATGAAAATTTTCACACTATCTCTAAGTAGTATCTACTTCACAGGAATTTTCAACTTAGTTGGAATTATGTAAGTAAAATATTAGTAAAATATTATTCTATATTAGTTCATACTTTTGTATTCCAACTTTTTAAGCTCTTGGACACAAAGATTGTGTGACCTTCCTATTTTGTGTTCAACATCAACTACATTTAATTGAAGAGTAGTTAAATGAACTGAATCTTTTATTTTTAACCCCATATCATTGCTTTTTCTTTTACCTTTTTCTCAAAAATATCATTGAAGTGACATAGCATCTAGAGAAATACTTCTCTCCCTTAAATCATGAATTCATCTAATTCATGGAAGTCATTATAGGAATTGATTTATTTATTAAGAATAAATTTAAATAAACTTTAAGTTATCCCAAATCAAACTGCAATCTCAGGAAGCATATTTGTCAAGGTCTTCATCATATTTGTTTATATGATAGTAAATTAAAGTATGTAGAACCCAAAGTGGAAGAGATTTACTCAGTGATTTCTATTCCTATATACTAATAGCCTCTTGATTATGTGGCATATTTGTGTAGGCAGATTTTTACATTTATGAAATGGCATGGCATGTGCAAATTGTTTAGCATGGTTTCTCACAAAAGAAGCATTTGATAATGGAAGTAGGGGGGAAACCATGCTGTTAATGTTATGTTTTTAAGGTCCTATCATGTCAAAAAAATGTATCATGAAGGCACAAGAGAAGAAAGTTAGTATTCAGGGAGTACATCGAGGAGTTATGTATATAATGAAATAAATAAAAAGGTAAATAAAATGTCCAACCAGAAACTCTATGGTTTGTTGCCCTGAGAACCATTGGGAAGTAAAGCTATATGTCTTTTCTGTATTTAGGGCTCTGGTTTAATCTGTTATTAAATAGCTGAATACTACTGCTTTTGTCCCCTGGTATTTTCAGATTATACTCTGCTCTATATGTCACTGCTAAGAGTAGCTAGATGAGGTCAAGTGACCTCCCTGAGCAGTAATTGGGATTCTTCTGATCACTCCAAGATCTCTTTCTTTCTGACTACCTAAGTGGTAAGAGATGGGATGATTAATTACAGCCTCATTCTGTTCTCTTTTAGAATTTGGGATACTAACTAAAAAACAAAATCAGGCTTGAGCACCTATGTGCTCAAATTTTAGTCTATTATAAAATGCAGTCTTTTAAATTGTAGTTAATATAAAAGTCAATATAAAAATGTTAAATTATATTTCTTTTATTGGATTATCTATATAATACGTCTTCAAGAACTTTGTGTTAATTTCAAGAACTAGATGTTAATTTGAAGCATTAACAAGTCCAGAAAATTCATGGGTAACATGAAAAAAAAGAAACAGATTTCTTGGAGTGTTATAGTATGGGCGTTTCTGGAATTAATAAGTTAAAGGGAGTAGTAATTGTAAAATCTCACTCAAAGGATCCCATATTACTGAATTATAGTCCCTTCATCTCTCCATTCCATACATGGTTAAAATATTGATCATTAATGAAGTTATGTTGCCCATCGTTAGTAGAAAATGAAAAGACACAGTAGCATATCAGATTGCTAGTCCTGCATCATTGAGATGCTCTCATCTCTTGCATATTCTCAGATATAAATGTTGCTGGATATTATTATATATTATTTGCTTTAAGAAATTATACTTTGAATTTGCTTTTCTATAGACTTTCATTTACTCAGTTCTGAACTAGTTACTTTATGAGATGTGATAGTTGTAACCACTCTATTTAATATGAATTCTTTTATGAACATGCATATAGGTGTTCATCATAGATCAATCAAAATGCAAGATCTTATTTCAATGAGCTAAAAGGTGAGTATATCATGTTAACATTCTGCAGCTTGTTCAAATTTTTGGATTATATACTATCCAGCTCCTGGAGATTCAGATTTCTTCAGGACCTGCTGAAACAGAATACGACTTAAATATTTCATAAGCATTTTTCTGGAGAAAAAGGAAAAATGCATGAGGAAAGGAATAAGATGAGAATATAGAACATGATAAGTCATGAACTCAATTTTATTTGCCTTAGCCATCCTCTAAGCCTGTGATTCCCAAGCATTAATATGTGTCAAGTATCACTGGAAGAGCTTTGTTAAGACAGATGCTTATCAAAGTTTCTGATTCAGTAGTTTGGAGTGGGGTCTGAAAATCTGCATTTTCACATACTCTTAGGTGATGCTAATGTTGCCTTTCTGAGAACTACCCTTTGGGTAGTACTGCTCCAATTGGCTTTGGTACCAACCCTTCTCTGTTAACTGGCAACACTTTCAGAAAATAATAGCCATGCTAAGGTTATTAGATAATGAAAGAAAACAACAAAGCAGCTTAGTTTATTGTATAGGATGATGCTGCATTAGCAAGATTCTTTGCCTTGATTTAACATCATGAACACATTTTTTCCTTACTATCAAAAAATAAACAAGTAATCTTCCAGGACCTGATTTTGTGATTTGTGTTGGAGAAAATACTGATAGTCCTATTGCTTTTAAGAAATAAATCTGGTAAGGTCTCAAGTTTTTATTGCAATCAAGTCTGGGGGGAGCAAGTGGAACACCCCTGATGCTTTCTCATTAACAAGTAATTTAAAACTTTTTAAAGTGTAGCAGTTAGAGAATATGGGGGTGAAAGTAATTTGCCATGACAAAGAACTGGTAAATGTACCCTTGAGATTTAGGATTAAATTCCACAGATATTTCTAATAGTTTGAAAGTCAGGATGATAGACTATCTTACAATCTAAGGTAGGTATTAACATCACATGGGACCTTAGCAATACTTATGCCTTGGCCCCACCATTCAGACATTCGGATTTAACTGGTTTGGGTCCTGACTTGACATAGGGAAATGGATAAAGGAGAATGAATAAGGAGGGAAGTGCAGACAGAAAGTCAACTACCATTTCTTGGGACTTACTTTCCATTTGTTAGGCATTACCTAAGATATTTTATCAGTATTGCCCCTCAACTTCACATACACTCAAAAGATAGCTATTCACTAAGAGCCCTTTTTTTAGTCTAAGCATAAAGACTTGAATATAGGGATAGAATACCTTTCCTATGACAAGAGGTTACTTAGTACGTAAGAGACTGTCCATTAGGGCCCAGATCGAGGTGGCTGTAGTGTCCATCTTTCTTTATTTCCTTATAGAGATACTAAATGACTTTCTTTCTTCCCTTTTTTTCTTTCTCTTCTTTCTGTCTCTCTTTCTCTTCCACTGTTTCTCATTCTACTACTACTACTGCTACTACTACTACTATTACTGCTGCTGCTACTACTATTACTACTGCTACTACTACCACCACCACCACCACCACCACCACTACTACTATTACTGCTCTACTACTGCTACTCTGCAAGCCTAAACAGCTTGGGATAAGAGACAAACTCTCACAAATGTTGAAAGGCTAGAATGCAATGTGATGAGCAATGTTTCCTTTACAATACAGGCTCAATACATATGGGAAGTAAAAGCTTTGCCTATAGAATCTTGCTGTTGGATGTGGACAAATAGAACTATCTGGATATAGGAATTCTGGCTGGAACCCATAGGCTTAACTTGTGGTGAAAAGTGCAAAGGGCATTAGAAGATAGGAAGATAACCTGGATTCAGAATCTGGCATCAATTAGTGTAATCATAGTTGAAAAACCAACTGGATCTCTTCACATGGTTATAGGGACAGTAAAATCATTGAAGGATATTCACTAGGCTAAATTACTAGTAAATTCATGAGACTAAAGCAAAATGAATATCCAACTATTCCTATAGTATGCAACCATACTCTTATTCTATTCATACTATTCTTTTATACACTGGGCTTTCCAGCAGGAAGAAAAATTCTTGCTTTCAGTTATGGAGTAAACTATTAAGTTTTAACTAATAAGATAAATCCTTATTTAAAATGAGAGAATTTCTGCATATCAACTGGGTGTCAGCATTAGCAAATATAAAACCATCTTCAAATATATTTCATTTCTTTTGTGTCAAGTCAGTTCTACTTGTTCCTTGAAGGAGTGCTATAACTTTATGAGGAAAATTGTTTCACACTTCTATGTAAAAGCATGGCTATGTTTTTCTTATATTGGTTTAAGCTGAAACCAGCATTACAGCCAACACTGAATACAATTGCTCCTTTTTTTTCAATTTTTAAAAAATGTTTACTTATTTTTGAAAGAGAGAGCAAGCATGAGTGGGGGGGAGGGGGAGAGAGAGAGAGGGAGACACAGAATCTGAAGCAGGCTCCAGCTGTCAGCACAGAGCCCAATGCGAGACTCAAACCCACGAACCCAGCTGTGAGATCATGACCTGAGCCAAAGTCGGACACTTAACCGACTGAGCCACCCAGACGCGCCTACAATTGCTCCTTTAAGCATGATGCCTGCTAAGTTGGAGGAATCTTCTTTTAGTATTTCTCAAGCAAAATAGGGACATCTTGTAACAGAACTGTGCCTAGGAATTATTGTAAAAAAAGATTTATCATAATTAGGTCTGTATTATTCATTCTTTAATCAGCTTTAAAGCTACTAAGTTAACTGGGGCTTCTTTGGGAATTGGTTATATATCTTGTCTTTCAAGAAGAAAGATTCTAAATTTTTAATTGACTGACTTATAAATGCAATATTTTAAGTTTTAATTTTTCCCAGTTTTTAATTTATGTTTTCATGTGAAATTGGGCCTTTATAATATTTCTTTTATCCTGCTTGATGGGTATCACTTTGTAATGCAATGTGCATTTTCATTCAAAACCAAGAACATGCTGGGTGGTTTCTGAGGGTTATGAAAGTTTTTTAATGTCTTGTCTAATGAGTAACTGAGGAGGCTTCCAGTTAACACTGAGAGTTGACTTCAGTGAATTCAGTCATGTCTGTAGAGTCCATTAGTCTGTTTCTGTTCCATTGGGCAAAGAAGAGGCCTCTGGGGCAATGGTTGAAGTTCTCTAAGACCCAACATGCTGGAGCAGTGAAATTGAATAGATTACAATGTGGCACTATACGACAGAGATTATTCACTTTTTACAGATGAAGAAACTGAGGCCAAGTGAAGTTACATATTTAGAGCTCTGTTACATATTTAGAGTTCTTAGATCTGATGGACTTCAAGGCAGATATCCTTCAAGGTTTTCCCAGGCTCTGTTGTTTATCTTTATTTGAACAGACTTGTTTTATGCATATATCTGGTCCTGGCTGTCTATCGATGAAAATTTTGGATTTCTTTCCATCAAAGTGTATTTCCAAAGGTGTCCTCACATGAATAGCCTCATTTCATTTTATTTCCCTTCACCTTGTGTGGTATGAGGTGTTAAATCTTTTAAGGGAAGCTATTTGAGGTCTCTGTTGTCTGCATATTATTAAAATTTGAACCTTTTTAAACACTGGACAATTAAAGTTAATTGTATAGTTATTTGTGCCTTGAGGACAGAAGTGTTATTCTGTTGGAAATAATGTGCTTGGGATGGAAAAATTAACAGTTGCTAATTCATCATATGGGATAATGCACATTTATAGATTTTTTTAAATATTAGAGCACCTAAATCAGTAATATGTTACTGTTACCTTAACAACGTGTTACAGAGCACAGTGGGATGATGTTTTAGCCACTTTGATTTAAAATTGAGGATAGTTATATTTTCAGAATACAATATTTAGGGAAACTTTTCATATAGGCCTTTTTAGTTATAAATTTTTTTTACCTCAAAAACTTGCTGTATAATTTCTAAGCTATTTTATAGGCAACTTCCACACAGTATCATTCTTAACCTGATCATCTGGAATGTAGAACAGAGTAACTAAATATAACAGTTGAAAGGAAGGAAGTATAGTGGCTTTTATTGAAAAAAAAAGCATTAAACATTGAATCAGGATCAGAACCTTTATTATATTTCATGTGAAATTGTGGAACTCACCTTATTTCCTTGTGCTATGTGGTCAATAAAATAAATCATTCTCATTTGCTTAATGTACTCTAGCATGGTTAAGAGGAAGTACATAATATGCTTGCTACATAAACTGCTAGGGCTCTTAGACAACAAAGTAAGTATTTATTAAGTATTTACCATATGTCAATGTCATGCTGAAGTTAAAAGAGTAGAGTATTGTCAAAAGATCTATCTTGCTAGACTTTGACATTCAACAGTGTGGCTTTTCAAAAAAAAATCTAATCTGTTTATGACTATTCTCTGTATTTTTCATTAGAATTTGTCTCTGAAGTATGTTAGAGTCAAAAAAGTAAGTGTAGATGCTCATGTTTGTTCAGTTTTTTGGCTTTTTTAGTTCTAGATATTTTCATTGACTTTGAAAGGTTTAGTTCAGAGTCTGATTGTTTTGTTGTTAAACACTATAGACAGATCTCCGTCTAAGTAATAGTTACCCATCTCAGAGGGTGTGTGTTTGTGTGTGTGTGTACACATGGGAGTGGAGAGGTATAAAAAATGATTAGAACATGCAGTCAAATAGCATTTAGTTTATGTAGCTATTTGTTTTGTGTTTTTGAAAATTGAAGTTTATTTGAAATGCAAAGATATATGGTGCCAGAAAATTGAATTCTGTTATAAATCTTTGAAAAATCAACTATTACCAAAATAGTTTTTGGTGTAATTCAACATCTTTGAACATAATCTTGTCAGACTATTTAAAGTGAAACCCAGCTATGGTTGTGTAAAATATAAGTGAGGAAAATCCTTTTTTTTTTTTTTTTTGCTCTTTGAGGATTAGTTAACTTTACTAGTTGATTCTCTCTTCTTTCTAAACCCTGAACATCACAGCTCATACAGATGTCAGAGTTATTTTTCAGACAATGATGCTTATATAAAGGATGTGATATTTTGTATCTCAGTCCTTCTTCATTAACGATCCCAAGTGCTCAGATTCTCACCCTTCCTCTAACATTCTGCCCCCAAAGTCAATAAAGTAAGCTACATGGATGATGGCTTTATGTAAAAACACTCATGACCAGCTCCTATTTTCTTTTTTTGTGTTGGATCTTTTGTCTAAGTTTTAAAATTCTTTGTTATATAAACGACTCTAAAAATACCTCATTTTTATTGGCACAGAGGAATGCCCATTTGACTTTGATACTCAGTCTTAGGACTTAATACGTTCATTTTTGTAATTTATTGTCAAGGAATGCTGTTTGGTAAATTGGGTGATGTCATGTGAATCTGAGCTATGGTGAATGATAGACTTCTCTATCCACTAACAAGTACCTCATGGTGGAGCCACCCAGGTGCAAAGGATGTACTGGTCAACATTTCCTTTCTTACAATTCTGGAATTCGAAAAAACTCTATACGTGCAGTCATTGTGACTCATTTGGTGACAAAACCTCATCTTGGCCTAAATTGATAGAAAAACCTATTCTGAACTGATTTGAGGCCATTTATACCTTATTCATTGTTTTCTGATGTGAATATTCAGTTTTTTTCTAAAGAAATCTTGATGTTTTGCATTACACATTGTGATTATAGACAAGTATATGCCCTTTCAAAATTCCCAAAATCCCACAATATATCTTAAAAATTTTTATATGTATTTTTTAATGTTTATTTTTGAGGGAGAGACAGAGACAGAGACAGAGTATGAGCAGGCAAGGGACAGAGAGAGAAGAAGACACAGAATCTGAAGCAGACTCCACGCTCTGAGCTGTCAGCACAGAGCCTGGTGTGGGGCTCCAACCCATGGACTGTGAGGTCATGACCTGAACTGAAGTCGGACACTCAAAGGACTGAGCCACCCAAGCGCCCCCCACCTCAGTGTATCTTAATTCAAAACATATTTATTTGATACCATACATTTTGGGAAAGGGATTATAGGTCTCTATTAGATATTGTCCTCACCCTCAAATGGCTTATAGTTTATTGAGCAATGTGACTAGAAACACTGCCTTCAAATAGTTAACAAAATAGTTACTGAAAGTCTATTTATTGATACTCACGTATATACATATATATGTATATACATAGAATACAAAACTACATAATATAATTTATAATATATAATTTATGTAATGTCAATTTGCAGTATAGGAGAAAGGTAGTATTGGTTTAGAATAAGTCTAGTGATGTAATAGGTTTCAGAGTAGTAGAACTTTTTTCTTAACCATCTTTGAATTTATTTTTTTGATAAAATAAAGCACAGTCAACAAGGAAACCTCTGTACACTGAAGGTAAAAGCAAATAAGGGAGTAAGTAAGTTTTGATAGATGAAAACCCTCCAGCAAATGTGTTTCTCTTTCCATGTAACGGAAAGCTATTTTGAGGATAGATCAGTTTAACAAGTTTTGAGCAAAGAACCAAGTAAGAATTTAGTTGATTCTCACTTCTGCCCTTACTAGAGATTTTTTTTAATGTTTACTTATTTTTGAGAGAGAGCCAGAGTGTGAGCCGGGGAGAGGCAGAGAGAGAGGGAGACACAGAATCTGAAGCAGCCTCCAGGCCTGAACTGTCAGCACAATGCCTGATGTGAGACTCAAACCCATGAATTTTGAGATCATGACCTGACCCAAAGTTGTAGGCTTAACCAACTGAGCCACCCAGGCATCCCAAGAGAGTTATTTTCATTGCTTATTTAGGTTTCCCTTTGTGAGCATAAATTGTCTTTTACAATTCCATGTCTACTAACTAAAAGCAATCTGGTGAAGAAGCCATATTCAGCTTCTCTAGGCCTTTTTTGGAGTCCTCTTGGCTGACTCAGATGACACTTTAAGATTTAACTTTGAAGATTTTTCTAGGAAGCAAAGGAAATTGCAATTGCAAAGTGTCTTATGAAATGTTTGCTGTTTTTTATGGTGATTCCGAGTTTAATTGCTCAATCATTCAATATACTCATAAAGTGATTATACCCTCTGTCCTATAAGAATCTCACAAAATAAACAACTGAGGGGATTAAACGGGGGATAAATATGGCAATAGATGATATTTACAACTAGATACTGTGACATATTTATGATGTAGAAGTCATAATTGAATGAAGGAACGACTAATGTGACCAAGAATCTCTTTATGTATTAAAAAGACTCATCTGAAAAGGAAATGGAAGAGATAATAGTAGGGTCACGTTATGATTTTCATAAATCCTATGCATTTCTACTTTTGAGGGCTCCTTCTGTCATAAAATGTAATTAGAAATTATGTTTTACAATTGACTTCATGGAAGGAGAAATAGAATCGAGGCTAGATTTATTATTATATATTCACTATTGCTGTATTTATATTTTATCTTAAAGCAAACTAAAACATTTTTGTGAACACTTAAGAGTAATATGGACCCTAGCCATTGTGTCTACTGTGCCTAATGGTTAAAACTGATCTTGAATGCCAGTAGAACTTCACTAATCCTTCCTCTTAAAAAGCAAGTGTGGACAGATGTCAGCATATTGAGGGGACAAAGAGAAGACAATCGTGCAATACCTGAATTTCTGTAAATGCATTTTACAGACATACAATGGAAGCATGGCCCAGCCAAACTATTGGTACTTTCAACAAAGAAAAACACAACTCCCCATCAGCATAGACTTACAGACCATGTCCTGACTTTTTCTTCCACCATCAACCATTTCAGGCTACTGGAACTCCTGCTTAAGGAAAATGAAAGTAAAATAATTGAAAGCTACTCCCATCTTCCACTTGTACTTGGAAGATTTGGAAGTAGGTTCACAAGTTTTTTGGCAGAACCCATCTCGATGCTTCATATTGGAAAAGCACAAACTCTCCTCTGCTAGCATGTGCAAACAAAAGAACACTTACTTGGACTCACAACAGTGACATTTGAAAAATAGGATAGAGTATATTCTTACATATTGGTTAATATGACACAGTAGAAAATTTTAGAATGTTAGATTGATATAAAAATAAATTAACTTTTGATTTTGATCAATAAATAAATTAGACTATTGTAAATAAGATAGAGCAAAAATCATGAGAATGATATTAAAGACAAAAAAACTGCATGCAGTGAAAAACACAATTGCCAAATTAAGACCTAAATGAAAATAGAGACTGATGGAATTGTATCAAATCAGCAATGCAAATAGCAAGTTCAAGAAATTCTCCGGGAGGGGCACCTGGGTGGCTCAGTCAGTTAAATGTTCAACTCTTGATTTTGGCTCAGGTCATGATCTGACAGTTCACCAGTTTGAGCCCCGAATCAGGCTCTGTGCTGACAGTGCAGGGATTCTCTCTGCTCAGGATTCTCTCTCTCTTCCTCTCCTTCCTTCCCTCACCCTCCCTCTCTGTTTCTCTCTCTCTCAAAATAAATAAATAAACATTTAAACAAATCTTCCAGGAATTCACAAAAAAACTACAAGATAGAAAAATCTGTAAGATACAGAATAATAAAGGACAAATGACATGTAACCAAGCTAGCCTTAAAATTCTCCTCATTTTAACTAACTTAAAAAAAATTTTTTTTTTACATTTTTATTTATTTTTGAGAGACAAAGTGTGAACTGGGGAGGGGCAGAGAGACAAGGAGACACAGAACACAGAATCCAAAGCAGGCTCCAGGCTCTGAGCTAGCTGTCAGCACAGAGCCCGATGTGGGGCTCGAACCCAGGAACTGTGAGATCATGGCCTGAGCCAAAGTAGTAGGAGGCTCAACTGACTGAGGCACCCTTCATTTTAACTAACTTTAGACAGACTTCTTTTGGACTCTGAGCCCCAGATCTCCCTTTTCTAGAAGGATTTACTTTAGAAACTTGGATTTGCAAATTTTTTCTCTGACCTTATTGAAATGTATATTCATTCTTCAGTCTCCAGCCAATTTTACAATCTATGTCTTTCTGAAGGACCTGGGAGCCATCATTGAATTGTAATCATGCAGAAATATAACACACCTAACTCCCAATTTCTATGGGAGGATAGAAACTTAAATATGCAACAATTAGCATTCATAGATGGCCTAATCACGTTGCTCCCAGCTAATGTCTATCAGTACTTTTCCACCAGCTCACCAATTGCGCCTCATCCCCCAAAACCTTTCCCACCTTTGTTTCAGTGTAGTTGAGTTCAGTCTCTTTCACCTACTGCTTAGTCTTGAATAAAGTCTTCCTTGCTTGTTTAAATTTGTCCAGTGCTATTTTACTTTTTCCAGTTGAGGCCAGATCCTTGAGATTCAACAATTGTTTAATAGGCATTCAATGACAATAGTTTTTTATAAAGATCAGAACAGAGGAGAAGCAATCATTTAAGACAGTGCAAGAAAATTTCATGAATTCAAGAAAACCATGACTCAGCAAATTAAACTGGCTAAAGTATAGGAATAATTAATGAAACCAAATGGTAAATATCTTACAAGGACAATAAAAATTTTTATGACAACAGTAAGGGGGAAGAAGGTGGCAAACCAAAAAAATTAAGTTTGAATAACCTCTGAATTAGAACCTCAGTAATTATTCTTTATTATTATTGATGTGATTATATAGTAATAAAAATGTCAAAATGTTTTGGAAAAGTGAACATGTTAGAACAATTACACTCTAAATCTGAAATATTATTAGATGTACAGAAATTTGGTAAATGAGTTTTACCAACATAATAGGCACTACTACTTTTGGATTAATGATACCAAAAAAAGATGTAAAATGTTTTGAAATTTAAAAAAAAAATCTCAGTTGGAATAAAAATATAACTTTTATCTTAAAAACCACTAGATAAATAATAAAGAAAATGAAGCCAAAATAGTCACACAAAGAAAAAAGATCCTAAGAATAAAAAGGAGACTAAGGAAACATTTAAAAGCAAACTTGTGACGTATCCTAGTTAATGTGAATGGCTAATTGCACCTCTGCAAAGAGGTTCCTAAGTTTCAGGAACAAGAAAGAAAAGAAAAAACAAAAACTCTAATATTACGGCAAAAAATATAATTCTAATATATGCTGTTTCATAAAGAGAAGTTTAAAAGTCATATACAGTGACATAAAGGTCTAAACAAATGGGAAATATGTTGGCAAATACAATAACAAATGAAAAAGCAAAGTAGCAATATTGAAATATTTGACAGAATTCAAAGTAAAGAGCATAAAATGAATATAGAGGATTGATTTTATTGATAACAAGAAAATTTACATCACAGACAAAAGACAGATGTCTTCCTGAATGAATCAGAAAATATACATGAAATTTAAAAAAAATAAAAATTGTAAATACAAGGAAAGTCAAATCATAGATCAGTATGAACATACTGGATTTAAGTGATACAACTAAAAAAGTTAACTTTGTATCAAACTTGGTAACTTACAGAAAAAATCTTTTCTTTTCAAATGTCTATGAATCTAAACATAATCCTCATATTAGGCCACAGAGAAATGATTTATAAATTATAAGAAGCAAAAATTATAGATGCTATATACTTATTCATACCATAATAAAACAAGGTGTTTATTTTTAACAATGACATAAAAATATTCACTGAATCAGATAGAATTTTGTAGAAGAAAATGATTGTTTGATAGAGTATGAAGTAGAAAAATCTCAGAGAGAGGGAATCAGAATAGAATGGGGATAGGGAGGATTGAAATCTACCCTCAGTCACTGCCAGTAGCAACTATGGAGTATGACTCCATGGAAGTATCCCGCCTTCCACCAAGAGAAGCTAGGCTTTTGTACTGCCTTATCATAAAACAGCTCTTCTTAGTCCAGAACAGTATTGTGGGACATGTAGACTGATCGATAAAGGAGACCTATGGGTAGTGACAGACAAAATCTACTATAGCCACCGTTTTAGTTAAGATGAATTTGGGCTGCAAGAAAGAGAACATCTGATGAAAGTTGGCTTAAACAAAGCAAAAGCTTTATTTTTCTCTTGAAACATATGTCTAGAGGTAGGCAGTTTAGATCTATGAATCAACTCCAAGATACCCTTAACTATTTCTGCCCTTTTCTCCTTCCTGCTGCAGTATCTTAAGTGTGTGGTTTCTTCTCATATTCAAGATGGCTGCTAAATCTTTGGGCCAAAAAAACAAAAAACACACATTTTAGGCAGGAATAAGGACAAAGGCAGAGAACTAAAGGGACAAGCCAACCAGTATAATAAGCTCTATTTAAACAAAGTAAAACAAAATGAAAAAAAAAAAACCAAAAACCAAAAAAAACCTCTTTCTAGAGTTTGACCAAGAGACTTCTGTTAATATCTCATGGGTTAGAACTAGATAACACATTCACCTCTAGTTGCATGACTTGTTGAGAAATTTAGCTGTCCATCTTTCATAGGAAAAGAGATCAGCTGAGAAGGGAGATTTGCCAAACAAAAATTTTACCTTTGAGATAAATGACTCTCTTAGTTAACTTAAGAAAATAGAGATTCAGTTCTACAATTACATCATGCCTTGCAAAATAAAAGAGAAAAAAGGTACATATAAAATTTTATAAATTACGTAATGGGCCTAGCTATACTCAGAAGAAAATCATTTTACATAGTAAGGACTGACAATAAGTGAACTAAGTATTACACTAAACAAAAATTAGAAAAGGAGTAGGAAAATATGCCAAAGGAAAATAAATCACCCAAAGCAAAAACTGACATTTAAAAATTAGACATAAAAGGGGAACATATCATTATTAACTTAATCCAGTATTTGTTCTTTGACAGGGTCAGTAAAAGAGACCAACCCTTGGTAACACTTAACTGGAAACCAAGGAGAAGTTCAGTATATTATATCAGGAATGATGGAGGGTCCGTGCGTCTGGGTGGCTCAGTCAGTATTTCTGCTTGGTCATGACCTCAGACTCCTGGGACCGAGCCCTTCCTGGCTCTTGAGATCCAGACCCTTATAGGGCTCTGCACTCTACATGGAGCCTGCTTAAAATTCTCTCTTCCTCTCTCTCTTCTTCTCTTACTTGTGTGTACATGTGAGAAAAAAAAAAAAAAAGGAATGTTTGAAAAGATATAACAACATATTTAGGTTGGGTATTTTCCCCCTTAAGACTAAAGATGATACTATGACAATTCTATGTTAAGAAAAAGCAAAACTATGGCTGAAGTAAATTGGTGGCTTTTTTTTTTTTTGTAAAAAAACAAAAATAAATAATAAAACACCAAAATTTATTCAGTAGATAATAGAAAACCATAGGAAGAAATGGATTCAGTTTCAAAATAACATAAATCATGGGCACCTGGGTGGCTCAGTCAGTTGAGCGTCCGACTTCGGCTCAGGTCATGATCTTGCCGTTAGTGGATTCGAGCCCCGCATCGGGCTCTGTGCTGACAGCTCAGAGCCTGGAGCCTGCTTCGGCTTCTTTGTCTCCCTCTCTCTCTGACCCTTCCCCGCTCAAGCTCTCTCTCTCTCAGAAACAAATAAAACATTAAAAAAAAAACCCAAAATAACATAAATGGAAATGGAACCAACAAATGAGTAAAATGCTCAGCACCATTTAAAATTACATTGTAAGATAAAAAAGTACGTATCTTAGATATTTTGCTTACAGGGGATTTTTCTTGAGTGGAGCATGAGCGCTGTATATAAAGATTTAAGTGACTGGATAGGCAGTGTTGCACTATTTGTTAGCATTACTTATAGAAAAATATGGAACATTATTTAAGTATGATGCTGTAGAGCACTGTGGTCCATATACACAGTGAAATATGTTAGAGTGAGCTGTATGACATTGTTACAATTGACCAATTTAAGTCTACAAAACAGTTATTACATAAATTCCAACACATACATACTCTAGTATTTTAACTGTGGCTATCTCTTAGTGAAGGGAATAGTAATGATTTTAATTGTCTAATTGTAATAAGTGAACAGACTGAGCACGTACTATTCATGTATTACTTTGTAAGATTCCACCAGACTATGCACTCTTGGGAGCAGACATTTGGTTTTGGTAATTGTTACATTCCTGCCGCAGAGAGAGCTCTGCAAATATTTGTTGAGTCAATGATTGAAAACATGTTTATAGAATAAAATAGAAAATTTTAAATTGAAAATGAGGGGACCTAGGGAAATTGCCCATTAAATTATTTGCCTCACCATGTGGAAGGGTTAAAGAAATTGTAAGTCTATCACGCTCAATTTGGGCAATTATTTTTCTTTCATGTATTCAGTATGTGTAATATCTGGTAAGATCTCATTATGAGATGTTATGTCAACTTCATGGTTATCTTTGAAAATATCCAATTAAATGTTATAAATATAACTTGATATGGGAGGTAATGAAAACATCAATGATAAATGGAGTAATACAAATTCAAGAGGAAAGCTCCTGCCCCAATGTGCAGAACAGAATGGTAGCAGAGTATTTTATCTGTTATATTCATATAAAAATTATATCAAATACACTTTACTGATTCATTATCCATATTCTCAAACTTCAAAAATGTAGTCCTGAAATATTGTCAGTTTTGTAGATCAGGCTCACAGTCTACCGGGAAAACTGCATTTCAGCATTGTAGTTGAGTTATTTTCTTCTCTAATATAAAAGAGGACACAGGAAACCACTGACTGTGCTGGTCTTTATTGGAAAAGAAGATTGAAATCCACATTTTCTCATAAATTCTATTAGTGCCTCTAATTGAGGAAAAGGCAAAGAAAAGCACTGAAGTGTTAATGATTTGCCTACAGTTTTTTTGTCCAAATATTTGGAAAAACTGACAAGAGTTAATTCCATACGAATCCCTCTCTTTCAAATGACCTTACTGATGTAAGATCATTCAGTAGCATTCTTTGATAGTGCTTTTAAATATCAAAATGCCAATTTTTGCCTATATGATATTAATAAATGAGGCAAGCATTTCATATCATTCTCTGTCCTTATCAAGTTGACATATATTTTAATTAGATAGAAAAAGTATTTATACTAGGAAATTTATTCTTCTAGTCATGGATGTAGTAACCCATAGAGAGATTGGGAGTCTTTGCATTCTGTTCATAAAAGAGATGTACTGGGTATGAACTTGGGCTTTGAGTGGAAACAGGGAGACCAAGATGGGTATTTACGAATATTGCAAGTGAATGAATTTGGTCATAATATTTTGTGGCTGATATCATACTTGATTTGCAGTTTTTGATATGCAAAATGCAGTGTCTTTGAAATTCAATGTTGCCTGGAAACGAAGAGCTTATAAACTCAAACGAGGCTCCATTTATTTTCCAGTATTGTTTTCTCTTGGTCATAAAAAAAAAAAAAAAAAAAAAAAAAGCTTAAAAGTGAAAGCTAAAATATACCTTCAAAACTTGGATACCTTAGATGCCATAAACGTTAGATTTTCCCCCCCAAAACTGATATATATTTAGTGGCAAAATTTGGCAGCAAAACACAAGGTTTGCATTTTCCTATCATCATGCTATCATTTTCCAAAGTGTTCAGGTAAGGAGATCTTTTTCTCTGAGAGAAAGAAATCCAAGAGATTTTTATCACCCTGAGACAAAGAAAGCCAATAAGCTTAAAAAGCAGCATGAGTGACTTAGGTTGACTGAGGAAGTCTTTATCCCTAATAGTATTTGTTCAGTATTGGACTAGGAAGAGATTGCAGAATATTTTCTCCTCATCATGAAGTATATAACACACCTAACATTTTTATATTTAATAAAGATACATTTTCTTCTTTGTCCTGCTTTTTTGCATTCACTCTTAGTACCACACAGTTCCATTAAATTTGGAAGGTTTTTACCTGAAAAACAGAGCATAATCTCTTAGTTGATCTCTGTGTTTATCAAGAGCACTGAGGATTGATTTGATTGCAGCTCTAGCAGTTAGAGGACTGTTCATTTCGTGATCAAGTAGCTTGAAAACACTTCTTTAAAATGAATGCCTCTTTTATATTTGGTGATTCTGTCGGTGCACACCAGGGTCCCTCTTGCTGGGCTTTCCCTGCCGCCCTCCTTGTGACATTTCCATTAAACTATAAAAAATTAGTGTTGACTGATTAACATCTTACTTTAAGAGTTCTGCTAAAAGCCATATTCATGAATCAAAGTCAATGTGTACCACTGGTAATTAACTTGACAAAATTCAGCTTTCCGGGCTAATCATCTTCTGGCTGCTTTATGTAATGGCTGTCAATTCGGATCTACAGAACAATTGGAGTCCACTAAGCGGGAGGGGGAGGCAAAAGAACTAGTGATTAGGCCATGTTCTCTAGCTGGGAACATATTCTAATTAGAATTCTGAAGAATAATGGGAAAACAGAAACATTAAAACATGTTGACTTGAGATTCCCACATTTGTAATTATATAAAAGCAGCCTAAATAAGATCAAACAGATGGTAGGAGTAAATGATGAGATTCAATGGAATAAATATCCTAGGATTTGCCATGTGAAGGTTTCCGAGCAGCACCGGAAAGAGGCAGTAGGTGGCCTGTGGCCCTCCCTGCAGGGCATTGTGGTTCAGAAGGCCGTCTAGGTGGTGAGACGTGTTCAGAGGCTGGCCTTTTCTGGCTCTGTGATTTTGGAACTCCTAACTTCCTTCTACCCATGTTTTCGCATTAGAAAAATAGAAAAAAATAACTTTATATACTTTTATATGTTTGTTTTAAGGATTAAAGCAAATAATGGCCTTAACCCATTGCCTGGCATTTAGTAGATGTTAAATAATTATCACATATTATAATCCTATTATCAATCATGATCTATCACTATTGGAAAAATCAAGTACACAGATTATTAGCATAGAATGATGTAATAAGCATGTCAAGAAATATACAAATGAATTACCCATAGGTTTCAGAAATGGAAAACCAACATGTATCAGACCTTGAAGGAGGAGAAATTGATTTTGAAAATGTCTTTAAAAGACAGGTTTAATTTATCAACTAAGGTGAGGCTATCTATTTTAGTTAGAGTAGGAGGAAATCATGTAATAGGGAAAGCATGAAGTATAATTGAGGAACAGGAAAGCAATCATTTAAAATATTTTTTAACATTTATTTATTTTTGAGAGACAGAGACAGAACATGAGCAGGGAAGGGGCAGAGAGAGAGAGAGAGAGAGGATCTGAAGCAGGCTCCAGGCTCTGAGGTGTCAGCACAGAGCCTGATGTGGGGCTCAAACCCACAGACTGCAAGATCATGACCTGAGCTGGAGTCGGATGCTTAACCAACTGAGCCACCCAGGCGCCCCAGCAATCATTTTAATAGATCATAAAATTGTATTCTAAAGCAAAAGAAGATTATACCTCAAACAAAGACTGGGTAAATATTATAGGTTGACTATATATTTTTTAATGTTTATTTTTGAGAGAGAAAGAGACTGCGCGAATGTGGAAGGGGCAGAGAGAGAGGGAGACACAGAATCCAAAACATGCTCTAGGCTCTGAGGTGTCAGTATAGAGCCCGATGCGGGGCTCGAACCCAACTGTGAGATGACAGCCTAAGCCAAAGTCAGTAGCTCAACTGACTGAACCACCCAGACATCCCATAGATGGACTATATTTAAATCACCAAGAAATTGTTGAAAGTTTCAAAGGATATATTTTATTCACTTTTTGCAGGCTAACATACTCTTAACATTACAGTGTCCAACAGAACCTAGACTGAACATTTCTATAAAATCTGAGTTAACTTCTAGTTAATAACTAAAGCCATTTATAAACTTTTAGAGATTAAAATGGATAGCTTTTATGAAAGTCACTTTAGTACTATTTTTAAGAAGTTTCAAGAATCTTAAAAACATATAACAACATGATTAAAAATGTACATTTGTTTGATACAAAGAAAACAAAGTTAAATAAGAAAAAGAAGTAGAATATTTTAAATATTGCTAAAAACTGTCTTTTTTTTTTTTTAGCTAATCCAATGGGTCTCACCCCCACAGAAGAGTCACCTGTGGCCTTTGTCAGCTGACACAGCTTTTTGATTGATTCTTGAACATTCTGATTCCTTAGTTTAGAATGCTGTTTAAGGCATCAATAATTTTCAAATGCACAAGGGAATTCCAATTGCGAGAAGGAAGATCATAGACACTTCTTTCCCTTTCCCTAGTCTGTAATCACTGAAACAAGAATAGCAAAAAAAATGTATAAACCATATTTTTGACAAAACTAGGAATATCTGTACTCTTGAATCATAGTGTAAGATGAAGCATTGTTAAATGCAATAAATATGGATCTGGGGTACAAGAAAATACTGACAGAGAACATATGCAGTTACATTGTCTCAGACACAGCCAGCTAAACACAAACATTGTTCAGACTATGTGAAGGAGAAAAGGAAACAATCCTTGGTTTGATCCAAGGGAAACAATATGTTTGAACAATTTACATAAGTTTTGAAGACATGCAAAAGCAATGGTATAAAATATTTAAGATCCTATAATATGTAGCAGTATAGTTTTGGAATGTTTCAGGGTAATAAAAGAACAAATTAAGGATATTTCTATACCTCAAGAAGTAAGGTTATCTTTCAAACTGCCTAGTGCATGAGATATATTAAAAATTGAGTCACTGTTTATCTAAAATTCAATTTGAACAAGCAATCCTGAATTTTACATGGCATTCTCACTGCAGAGGAGATCTAGAAAGGTAAACAGAGACTCCAGTCATATCTATTATGTTTGATTTCATTAAGGAAAAATCTGAAGCAAATATAGTCAAATGCTAGAATTTGACAGCGATTCATGGTGTTTAGTACATGGGTATGCTTTTTGTAAGCCCATTTACTATTGTAAAAATAATTTTAAAGGAAACACAATGAATGAGCAGACCTCATTGGTAGTAACACAAAGGAAAAGCTATCTTGGCATAAACTTATCAATAAATCTGAGATACATATGAAGAAAACATACTATACTATTAAAGGTTAGAAAGGAAGATATTCATAGACAGAAAGACATGCTGTATTTTATCTTTGGATAGGAAGACTTTTGTAAAGAAACATGTGCTTTTCTTGTTATTCAATAAATTATACAATTTTCCTAAAAAATCTCAATATAAAATTTAATAAACTAGGTAATGGATTCTGAAGTTCATAATGATAAATTTGCAAGAACTGCCAGATAAATCTGAGAATGATGATTGATAAAGGGAATAACCCAATCTTGTAATATAATATATTATGAATAAATCTGTTTTTAAAATATGTGGTATGTAAAACTATCCTAATTACATTTGAGCTGACATTGTCTCCTGTCTTAACGTATTGGCTTGGCATAGAAGTGAAATTGTGACCATCATTGCATAATGTGGATTTACCCACAATTTACTTTTGAGTCTTCACTGTCTTCTCGTTCTTTCTGCCCTAGTTAAGTTCTCCATCACCTTTCATCTGAAAATTATAATAGCTCTTCATTTTCTCTTCCATACTTGCAGTAGTTTTCCAGTCTTTCCTCCCACCTCAGTCAAAACCATCTATGGCAAATACACATAATGTGTTAGCTTCCTTACATAAAATGGTTCAATGCCTCTTTACTGCATACTATACAAATGTTAATCACAATAGCAAAGTATGAAGGACACTCTAGGGCTCAGTCCTGCCTCCACCTTCAGTAATATTTTAGCACTTAAATAACTCTAAAAGTTTCTCCTCATGCCTTCCTACACACCAGGCCATTTCCCACTGCCTGGAATTTCCTTTCAACTTACTTCATTTATCCAAAAAAATAAATTCATCCACCATTTCTGCCCCTTGCCAGGGGGATGGACTAAGTGTACCTCCTCTGTATATCTCCTTGTAAGTGTGAATTTTATAGCTCACAAGCGAGTCACATGAGTGAATCTTGCAATTTTAAAATTATATACCAGTCTTTTACACTACTTAGTGTACTCCTGAAGACAAAATTGAATTTATCTTTTTGCACTTAGTTCCCAGAATAGTGTATACATAATCAGTGACTAATAAATATTAAAAATGATTTGTTGAATGTCAGTTAAATCCTTTCAGTAAAATATCACACACATGGTGAGACAAATGATACCTCACAACAATAAGCAGGAAAAAAAAACACACTAAAATTCCTAGAATAGGAAGGTGAACAGCAATAGTTCTAGTTTTATGGGCTATATCCTTACATCTACTTGTTTACTTCACTTTAAATCAGCTTCAATAATTTCACATTTTGACTTGAGGTGAATTTATAAATAAATCATGATCCACATTTTTTAATTCTCCAAGTGTGGTTCAGAAAAGCCCCTAATGAACAAGATTTGCTCTTTTTGTGGTCCATCCTTCTTTCTTCCTCTATATGTTTTATAAAATTTCATGTACTTCACCACAAAAGATATAAGAATGATAAACTAAAAAACAATGAATTTAATTAGAAATAATTTTATCATTTAGCTTTAATTAAAGCCTATTAAACAATCCCCTCAATGAGAGACTGAATTTGATCCCTTTACTGGGTTTAAATTTCATTTCAAATGACATATATTTGTACCATCTATTTGTACCAAATATTATAAATATCAGCTGAATACTTGAAATAATCTGTGCATTTACATATTATCTTTATTTTACAGATGAGGAGATGTGACACTGAATGGGAAAATAATATGTTCAATATAACGCATAGTAAATGTGAACTCACAGAGAAGCAAAGTAGTTGATTTTACTTCAGACTTGTGTTCCTTGATTACAAGTATGATCTTGTTTTTACTTACCTTTTGTGTTAGATGTTTATATAAATAGCTTTTATTAGTTATAACTTTTGTTAACTGAATTTTAATGGAAAAATTGAAAATCCTGCCAGTGAATTTATAATATCATTACTAATCCATTACATTTAAACTTGTTACGTATTTTTAATTTGTTTGAGAAACTGAATATCTTTTCTTTTTTCCCCCATTTACCCAAAAGGGAAAAATGTAGATTTATAACCTTTCCAAGTGTTTTACATAAACTCTCAAAATATGCAGCAAAAGTACTTCTACTTATAATAGGGCTTTCTCTCACGTTAGACAGACTGGCCCAATAATATCACATTACAGTGAGAGTTTGCCCTAAAATGTTTAAAATATAACCCATGTAACCTAGCCACAACTGGAGGGAGCCAATAATGTTCTCCTACTGTTTGAAGATAAAAAGAACTTGAGGCAAGTTTCATTTATCCTGCTCTTTCACTGTGCAGCAAGGTGACTGCCAAGTTGAGTTTTACAATAGCTTAAATGGGCTAAAACTGAAAGCATTTAGTAGAGTGGTATTTCACCATAATAGCTCCATCGGTCAATAGCTGAACCAAGAGTTTACACAAAGAGAGAAAGAGGAAAAATGCTTTGTTTTTGTGGCAGAGAATTTTATCCAAATTGATTTGCATTTGATTATTTAATATTTCAGAAATGACAGAAGTTTCAAGGGAGTAAAGTTTATCTTAACTGCTTTTGGACTCTTCTGTCATTTCTGTATGTCATCCTCTTTCGTGTCCTTTGCCTTCTATCCGTAAAGGCCTTTCAGGCTCTTTTGTATCAGTTCTCTTATAACTTCCCTTGATCTTGAAAACTATCTGATAAGAATTACCCTTTCCATGACTATCTGCTTTGTAATATGGTGCTCTAAAAATTTTCCGCATTCACCATATATTGAGTATCAACTATGTGCCAGGCACTGAGTTAAGCATTAGCTTATTGTTAGATATACAACTAGTATATTTGGATGAGAAAAGGTTATGAACTCCTACTACGAAGGAGGTTATCATTTAGGAAGGAGGGCAGATTAATCAACAGTTAAATTCTGTTAACTTATAGTAGTGAATGTGTCAGATATGATGTCAGTGTTATGGAGATCTGGAGAGCAGAACAAGGTTACTATGCAGTCTGGTGACGGAGGGAGGAGAGGTTTCATTGAAGAGGAAAGCTTTGAGTTTGGTTGATAAAGGATTTTTGAGGGGAAGAGATTGGGACAATTTTCTAAGTATAGTTGAGCCTCGCACGTAGTGATGGGGTTGAGAAGGGACCCACCATGTCCTGTGTTTCATTCTCTTCCGTTTCTGTAGGAACACATGGTGTGGGGTAGGATGTGTCAGGAGATAAGCTCGGATAATGATACTTGCTGTAGACTTTAAAGAACTTTTTTTGAGACATTAATAGGTTTGAATTGTTATGTGGGCAATGGGGGACAAAGCAATATTTGAAAAAAATAATTAGAAAATTATTAGTGACAAAGAGAGAGGGGATGTTGCAATAGTGAAAGAGGGCAGTTTTGCCATTTACAAGCTATGTTATCACATTACTTACTTTTTGCGCATCTATTTTGTCTGTAAACTAATGTTAATGTAAATAATTGGTGTAAAGATTAAATGAGGTAATATGGACTAAGTTTTCGGAAGCAGTGTTTGGAAAAGAAATAAAAGAACACTGGAGATGAATGTATGGATAAAGAGAGTTGAGAAGATGTGCTAGCTTCTAGAGACTTCCAAAATGAAAGACCTGGTAATTGGTGACTTGTTATTCATGACGAGAGAGGTAGAGAAAGGAGTGAGGTAACCTATTAAAGTTTCCAACTTGAGAAATAGGTGTGGTAACATGAAACCCTGAACAGCAGGCCAGAGGTGATTAAAGAAACTCCTGTTAACATTTTTGTAAAAAATCCTTTCAAGAAAATGCACATTCAGTTCTTGTTAGAAAACATAGGGCAGGAACTTACAGGTAGTAGGTGGGAGAGAGAGACTTGGGAGTTAGTGGAATAAAAGTGGTTGTTAAAGCCATCGAAGGTGAATGTAGGAAGTAAGAAGTGGAAAGAATCTCTGATGTATCACAGTTTTTCAGGATGGACAGAGGAGAAATCTCTAAGGATAGATTCATAGATACCCTGGAAAGGGAGATGTTTGGGTATGAAGACTCCTTCATGGAGGCATGACACATATATATATATATGTACACTATTAGTGAGATGTATTTAAAAAGTAAAATCACTTTCTTAGACACTATTAGAAGGAATATCTTTTTTAAAATTTTTTCTTAAAAATTTATTTCTGAGAGAGAGAAAGAGAGAGAGACTGAGACCATGACAGGGGAGGGTCAGAGAGAGAGGGAGACACAGAGAGAGGGAGACACAGAATCTGAAACAGGCTCCAGACTCTAAGCCATCAGCACAGAGCCCAATGCAGGGCTCGAACCCACGAACCGCGAGATCATGACCTGAGCCAAAATCGGAGCTCAACCGACTGAGCCACTCAGGTGCCCCTAGAAGGAGTATCTTTTTCCAGTCACAACCATGGATATCATTTTATGTGTCTATTTTTAGCCTTTCATTTGGTAAACAAATGTTTCCTTATATAATTATGATTGAAGTATAACAGTTTACAACCTGCTTCATTCACTTAACATTTAATATGATCCATATTGCCACATAATCATAATCACTATGTTTAGCAACTATAAAATAGTTCATGTTGAATTGTACCATATTTATTTATGTATAATTTATCTCCTATGGGAGATGCATTTTTTTATTTATTTACTTTGTGCAGGTGAATATCTTAAGACCTAACCTGTTTTCTAAATTTTCAATTTTTTCTTAAGTCGTGCTATGTATGAGACTGGACGCTGGTCACAAAATGCCTATTCTCTACCTGATATATTATTTATTTTTACAATGAACTGCATTTATACCTTTTCAACATTTATTATTCATGTAAGTTAATTATTATTGACGTCTTTAGTTCCCTCATTATTATAGTAATTTTTAATCAAGATATGAGTATTGGCATCAAATACTTCACTTTTATGTTTATTTTTGAGAGAGGGAGAGGGGAGAAAATGAACTGGGGAGTGGCAGAGAGAGAGAGAGAGAGAGAGAGAGCGAGAAAGGATCTGAAGTGGGATCTGTGCTGACAGCAGATAGCCTGACATGGGGCTAAAACTCACAAACCAGGAGATAATAACCTGAGCTGAAGTTGGGTGTTTAATTGACTGAGCCACTCGGGTGCCCCACTTATAATAAAAGATAAAGTGTTGGCCAGTCTCATTATTAACAATTGATATTTAATTGTATAACATTTCGAAGTATTAAAAACAGCTTCAAATTGTCCTGGATATTCCTAAATTTATTAGATAGCTTAGTTCCTTATTCCTTACTAATTAAAGAACAAACTATATGAGCACTTACATAGGTTAATATAAGCTAAATATGTTTTGCATAATAGAAAAGATTAATGATAAGTTAATATAAAAATCCATTCTGTCTCTATTATTTAATTTCCAAATTAAAAAGTATATTTCCTGTCTTCTCAATTGGTGTATCTTTTACAAATGCAATGATCACATTCTGCATTTCTATTTCACTTTTTTAAACTGCATGACAGTTATACTATATTATAATAATATTCAGGGGCCAGAGGTTTTGTCAGGTTCCTTACTGAGGGCCTCTTAAACTGTTTTATTTATTCATTTAAAAATAACCATTGAGGGGTGCCTGGGTGGCTTAGTCGGTTAAGCGTCCGACTTTCGCTTAGGTCATGATCTCGCAGTTTGTGGGTTCGAGCCCCGCATTGGGCTCTGTGCTGACTGACAGCTCAGAGCCTGGAGCCTGTTTCAGTCTGTGACTCCCTCTCTCTCTGACCCTCCCCTGCTCACGCTGTCTCTCTCTCTCCTAGAAATAAATAAAACATTAAAAAAAAAACTCCTTTATTAAAAAAAATAACCATTGAATGATAACCATGTGCCAGGAATTTTGCTCACCTACTCTTGTCTGCTTTTTTCTAAATTTTCACTGTAAACTTTAGCATCCAAGTTGAGTAGGGGATGGAAAAAGAAAGAGCTCAGCAACATAGTTTGCTATTAGATTTTGAAAATACTTTGATGTGAATGATTTTGGTTTCCTTTGAAGTTTTAAGACTGTTGGTGTTTTTATTTTTAAAATTTTATTAAAATCTTTTAAATGTTTATTTCTGAGAGATAAAGAGACAGACTGCAAGTGGGTGAGGTTCAGAGAGAGAAAGAGAGGGAGACGCAGAGTCTCAGTTAGGCTCCAGGCTCCGAGATGTCTGCACAAAGCCCAAGGCAGGGCTCAGACTCACAGACCATGAGATTGTGACCTGAGCCAAAGCTGGACATTCAACCGACTGAGCCACCCAGGCGCACCAAGACTGTTGGTCTTTTCATTGATCTGTACTCCCTATCTATATTGTCACAAGGAGAAATTTGTCTGGTACACTATTTAAAAAAGCTTAAAAATCATTGTCTTTGTTTTAGAAATACACTCTTGACCAAAAGGTGCCTTGTAGGCTCTGTGGATTCAATTCATTTTGGCTTTGCCAAGCCTTGTGGTTTAGTTTCATTTCCAAGGAGATGAAATTCTGTACAAAATAATTCCGCAGGTGACTCTGGCAATAAAATCTCTACATAAGGCAGGTTTTCATAGCACATTGAATGAGAAACAAGGTATTTGTTTTAAAAAGGTAGAAAGATATTTTTATTTTATGTTCTATTTTCTGTCTCACTTTGGAAATTCTACTTGTTTGCATGTAATTTCTAACATGCATTTTACTCCAAACTGTGATTCTACTTGCTAAAAAATAATATTTGAACACCTATCATATTCAAGCTGCTCTACTAGATTCAGGAACATTGGAGCATTCAGACAAATCTCTTTCCTTAAGGAATTTGTATTCTGGTTAAGGAAACAGATTATATGATTGTTAACAGAAGAATGAATTTACTAATTGAACAAATGTTTATTGAGCATTCCGGTATAGTGAATTAGGGATATAGCTATAAAGATTATCTCCACTGTATGGAGTTGACATTTCATTTGAAGAGTTGGGCTTAGGGTATCATCAGAAATTAATAAATAAATACAGATGATGCTAAATTCTAAGAAGACAGCAAAGAAGGGAAAGGATAGAGTGATCATGTGTGCCTGAGTGCGTGCGTGTGTGTGTGTGTGTGTGTGTGTGTGCGCGCACGCATGTACATGCATGTGTGCATGTGTTTGTTTTAGTGAATCTTTTAGAGAAGGTAGTCATAGAAGATCTTGTTAGAAGAGTAAGCCATGCAAATAGGTGTGGGAAGAATTGCATAGAAAAAGGGATAAACACGTAGGGTTGCAGGAGTCTGGTGAGCAATGGCAGAATGATAAATCCCAGAGCAGAAATGAGGATGTGAGGCAGGCATCTGAAGAGGATGTGTGATGCTTTTGTCTTTGCTTCTGAGTATAGGAACCCAGTCAGGCTGTGACCTGATAGGATTTGCATTTTTAACATATTAGTGTGACTGCTATATGGAGAATGTATCGTGGAGGGCAAAAGAAGAAATAGTCTAGTCAGGAGGTTATTGCTGTACAATGACAGCATAAATAACAATACAAGAAATTTTAAGAAAAATGTCATAATAAGTGTTAATGGACTTGACTGTGGTATGCTGTTAAAGAAGTGCTCCTTTATAGGAAGCTGTAATACAGAGATGGGCGAGGCCAAAACTGGAGACCTCTTTTGATATAGGAGGTTTGAATTTGCATTCTTTCTTTCTAGACAATGATTAGTATTAGTTGAATGAAATGGAGTATTTTTGAAGGAGAATATTAGGCAATAAAGCTGTATAGGTAAGAGACGCAGATTGTGGATGGCATAAAATACAAGTTCAAGTATTTGTACTTCAGTCTGAGGCAGTGGGGGTCATTACAAATATTTGAGGAGGACAGGGGAATGTACAGTTTTGTAGTGGTTTGTAGTACTGTCTAAAGAACTAATGTTGGATGAAAGAGGATCTGATGAGTAAAGTAATAGGTGAAATAGGATGCATCTGGGCAGAGGTCACGGTTAGTGTTAATTTTTAGGTGAGATACATTGGAAAGAAAGACTGTGTATTGAAAGGGCTGAAGGGGAAGGAAGAATGAAAAGTAACTCCAAGGTTAAGTAAAAGATACATATCACTTTTAATCTCTTCAACAAACTACTGAGTGTCAGATGGGATTTTAACACTGTCTGCAAAATGTTCTGAAAATCTAAAGTTCCTAAAGATTGGTTGTGCATAGATAGAGTGCTCTATTCTCAAGATATTTGTTTTCATATTATTATACTTGAAAACTATCATGCTCATTTATAAATGCTGCTGTTGTTGTAGTCAAGATACACAAACAAAGTGAAAGCTGTTTAAATAGAGCTTTGGCTTTTATTCTCATTGTTTAATCATAAAAATTACATAATATGTTGGTTTCTAATGTCATATATTAGATATTTTGCTACAAATGATTCATTACTGATTCAACTATTTATTTACAAGCCTAATTGGAGAACACCAAGCATAAGAAAAAGAGTGGGGAAAAGTCAAAAGAGTCAATCTAAGAATTTAGCAGAAAAGAAAATGCTTTTCTCACAAACGACGGTTTAAATATTTTAGGTATAATATGTATTTTTAATCTATCTTTTCTTACCGAGTTAAAATTACAATATTTTAAGACTGAAAACAGAACACCTCTTAGCTTCTTATACTTGCTTTTATATCATAGCATTCTGACATTAATGAATTGTTTCAATTTATTTCTTTCAGTTGTTATAGGGATGATTAACTTGGGGTTCTGATTTATTAGTGCTAACTAAAAAGCACCGATACTTTATTATGTCTGTAGACTCTACTCCATTTTGTAAGAATTGTTCAGGAACTGAGCTCTATAATTGTATAGAGTTGTCCTTTTTAAAAGATTTCTGTACATTAACTTAAATTAATATTTATTGACTTCATACAGTGGAGCAGGTATTATAACAAAACAGATATATAGTATATTTAAAATATACAGCCTATATCCCTACTGTCCACCTTTCAATTTAACCTACCACAACTCAGTGATATTTTTACTGAAAAAATATTTCTTTGGATAATTATGCTTAGTCCAATACATGTGTTTGCAAATATTGTGGGGTATGTTAATACTAGTTGAGATATCTATCAAATGAAGGAAATGAAGCATCTTTTAGTGGGTAGGAAACAGAATATAAGTTCAGTTTAATACTTTGTTTATTAATGACCTGGTAAGTGTGAGGTCCTGAATGAGTAATGGCCAAAATAAATAATTACTTACGTATATAATAGCAAGAATGGTAGTTACACACATTAGTTCATTTAATTCTCCCAACAACCCAGGAACCACCTCTTCTTTGTGATCACCCATTTCCATGGATAATAAAAATAAAGTTCAGAGGTTAAATAACATGGCTAAAGTCATCGGATGGAAGAGCCACAGTTATAATCCAGGTGTATAGGACCTTGAGTCCTATAATGTGGTCCTAATAACTATATACATTTTACTTAATAACCATATTTTAATAAAACTTAAAATATATGTTAATTGGCCTATGCAAATGTTCAGTAAAATAATGAGTTTTCTTTAACTTTGATCAAATTCTGTTAAGTTATTATGTTGACTATTCCTTCGTCTTTGCATGTTATAATTGTTGTAGATTTATTTACTATGTTATGTGATTTGTGCTTTTGGATAATAATAACTTAAAATGTGGACTTAACGGAAAGAAAATTGAGATAAAAATATCCATTTGGTTGTCACATGAAATAGTGTGGTAAGAATTAGGAATATCTGAAATAAATACAATAAAACCATGGATTGCGATAAAGTGTTCTGTGAGTGTTCTGCAAGACAAGCAAACATTACTAATCATTTTTAATTCGATAAGTGAGTAATACAAGTAGTACATGGTGCTAAATGTCACATGATCACAATTGAACCAGTGGTTCTTGAAATTCGCTTTGATATACAAGTGCTTTGGATTACAAGCATGGTTCTGGAATGAATTATCCTCACAAACCAAGGATTTAATGTATATTAGTATAATTGTACAAATAGTAAAAAAAAATTGTATAAATGGTATTTAGTGAGTGCTTAATATGGGCTGGAGACTAGTATGAACATAAGTCTTTGCTGTCATTGAGCCTATGTTTCACAAAAAAGTAACTATATTACAGGTAATAGGTATATATACACAGTAACAGGTACTGTGAAGAACTTCAATGGAGCTGGCTAAGGGGGAGAAGAAATGTGGAGTAGAAGGGGCATTGAGGTCTGAGTTGTGGGGGACAGGATGGTCACTATTTTATATATTTGGTTAAGGAAGTCTTGAAATGGTCTTGAGAAGGAAGGAGTGATATACTGTGTCAGTGCTCCTAGATCTATGAAAGAGAATTGGGGATTGGCCATTAATTTGGTAGTGCAGCGGGCAGTGGGGCCTTGACAAGAGCTGTTGAATAGATTGGGAAGAATAAAAGCCCAAATGAATTAGCTCGAGAGTTTGGGAAAAGAAAGGGAGGTGGTATTAACACCTCTTTTGAGTCTTGCTGTAAGTGAAAGCAGAAAAATGAAATAGTCATTGGATGCAGATGTAGATCAAGAGAAGTCATTTTTAAGATGGAAAGCTTTTAAACATCAAGTTTGCATGATATTGGGAATCTTGATTAGAGAGGAAAAATCAAGGAGGCAAGGGGGTGTACAGATTTTGGAGTATTGTCTTTGAGTAGCTAAAAAGGCATGGATAGATTCCAAGTATATATAAGGAGAGACTAGCCCTAGGTAGGAGTAGGGCAGCTTACGCATATTAACAAAAGATGTAGTATGTGGATACACATGAATGTAAGTTGGTAGATGTGGTATTGGCAATATTTAGGACTTCTCTTATGATTGCATCTTTTTTTTCCTCAAAGAAATAGAAAGCGTAGACATGAGCCAAGTACCAGAAAAAAAGAATATGCAAGTAAGGGAATGCAAGTGCAAAAACTCAAGAAAACTCAGTTTGGCGACAGAGGATTATAAAGAAAAAAATGTGTATTTTGAGGATGTTATGTTTGAAGTTCTGTGGGTCATTCAGGAAGACAGGATGTGCAATCTTTTTGCTCAGTCAGGAGATGAAATCTAGAAACAGTTTTGGATATTAGTGGCACAGTTATGGTAATTTAAACCATGATGTAAAAGATATGACTAGGAAGAACTAGCAAAGTGAAGAGGGGAACCAAGGTCATAGTTAAAGAATTTTATTATTTATTTAGGTAAGGGAAGCAATGCCAGCAAAGGAGAAAGCAAGCAGAAAGGGACAAAGAAAACGAAGATAAAATAGCAATAATAGTGACTAAATTAACGTTTATAAGAGTGTTCGATTTATTTTTCTTATTTTTATATTTATTTATTCATTTTAATTTTTAAATGTTTATCAATCTTAGAGAGAGAGAGACAGAGTGTGAGCAGGAAAGGGGCAGAGAGAGAGGGGAGACACAAATCTGAAGAAGGCTCCCGGCTCTGAGCTCTCAGCACAGAGGCCGATGTGTGGCTCAAACCTATGAACTGCGAGATCATGACCTGAGCTGAAGTTGGACACTTAGCTGACTGAGCCACCCATGCTCCCCTCGTTTTTTATTTTTAAGTTTATTTATTTTGAGAAAGACAGAGACAGCACAAGTGGAGGAGGGTCAGAGAGAGAGAGAGAGAGAGAGAGAGAGAGAGAGAGGGAGAGAGGGAGAGAGAAAGACTCCCAAGAAGACTTCATGCACAAGCACAGAGCTCAATGCAGAACTTGAACTTAGGAACCACAAGATCATGACCTGAGCTGAAACCAGGAGTCAGTTGCTTAACAGACTGAGCCACCAAGGTGCTCCTGTAAATGAGGTCTAATAGGATGAAGACTAAAAGGAGATCATTACATTTTGACTATTATGAAGTTACTGATCACCTAGCTGGCAATTGTTTCTAAAGAGTAGGTGATTTTGAAGCTAAAATACAGTGAACTGAAGTTTCAAGATATTTGATTGTGATCATGAAAGGGAATATTATGAGAAATTAGTAGTTTTAAAGTTAGATAGGGGCGCCTGGGTGGCACAGTCAGTTAAGCGTCCGACTTTGGCTGAGCTCATGGTCTCCCGGTTCATGAGTTCGAGCCCCACTACGGGTTCTGTGCTGACAGCTCAGAGCCTGGAGCCTGCTTCAGATTCTGTATCTCCCTCTCTCTGTGACCCTCCCCTGTTCATGCTGTCTCTCTCTCTCAGAAAGAAATAAAACATTTAAAAAATTAAAAAAAAAAAAAAAGAAGTGAGATAGACCAGGGGTGCCTGAGTGGCTCACCCAGTTAAGTCTGACTCTTCGTTTTGGAGTAGGTCATGATCTCACTGGCATGCCTCAGTGGCAGTGTGGATCCTACTTGGATCCTCTCTCTCTGCCCATACCCTACGCACATGTGCACAAGTGCATTTTTCTCTCACTCTCTCTCTCAAAATAAATAAGTAAACTTAAAAAAAAAAATAAAGTGAGCCAGACAAAGGGAACTTTTGTATTTTAATAAATTTTACTAAGTATCTCCTCGGTGCCAGACACTATCCCAGGTATCCTTAAACAAAGTAGATATTGTGAACAAAGTTGACACAAATCCCAGTCCTCAATATATTATAGTCTAGTTTAGGGGTTTTCTGTTAGCCTAGGAACCATTGAACATTTAAAAATTTTATATCCGGGGAAAGTCAAAGAGAGGAAAATAAAAGGTGTGATTCTAGGGCATGGAAGAGCTGAAGGAAGTGTGTCAGGTCACTTGACATCACAAGAAACCATGATAAGATAGAAAACAGGCCTCCTTAATTTTCAGTTTATGGCATTTACATGGACAAGGATTCTGTACCAAAACGCTGTGGTTCAATGAAAAGAACAATATAATAGTTTTCTGAAGACCTTGGTTCTATATCCAAAACTTTTAAAGCTATATGAGCAAAAGAAAGAAACTTGAGGAGTCATAGCTTCCTCATGGGTAAGAGTTCTATCAGAAGGTGTTGTTATATTGGTCAAATGGGATTATATATTCTCTAAAGAGCCTTATAATTCAAAGATCTTTTAATGAGAAAATGATAATTGATAAAGCATACCTGTAAAATCTTGTGACCTATATTTTGTGGTTCTTAAAATCCAGCTTTTTATAATCATTTTAAATTTTAATTTTTCTGAATATGTTTAGAGTGAAACTACATCTTTTTATTTCACATTTTTAATTTTGTATTTGTAAAATATATTTATATTTATTGGTATAATATACTTGTTAACAAATAAATATAGAATATATAATTTCCCTGGACTCCTGTGCACTAACACAAGAACAAAGACTTTAGTGTGCCCTGTGTGATCACATGTTTATAATAGATGAGCCTGGGCTTACAATGACTGCTTTGTTTCATGTTTATTAGCCCATGCTTTAGTGCAATTGAACTTGTCCTAAATTCACTGTTTCAGAGCTACAACGTGTGTAGCACATTCATTGTCCTATGAATGATACTCTCTTGCTTGAATCAAGAGACAATAACCTTAGGACTTTTCAGATTCTCTTCCTTACACAGTCTAGAAACCCCTGTTAAAATATTGAAATGTATAAAACAATGAAATGTTTCAAATGGTGAATACTTCATGTGATATGATTTTGAAAAATATTTAACTATGTTATCTGTATGTGATCAGGTTTGTCTTTCATCCCCCATCTAGGTGCCAGTACTAATGAGTGAGATCCAAGTATAGATTTCAGTTTGTGGTTGTTTTATTTAATCCCAAAGAGGACAATTTCATGGTACATTAATTGTTTATAAGTTTAGTCTCTACACCCAGGAGTTTCCAATAATTTTGAAGACTATTACTTAATGCTTTAAAATGATATCACAAAAGTTAAAGGGTAACATTTTAAATTCTAGAGTGCTTTAGAATCTTTTCTTGGATGCATATCATATGATTTATAAAAACAATAATTCTGTGTTTTCCCTTATTCTCCTTTATATTACTAAGTCGAACAAATAAATAATTAAAGTACTAAGGTAAAGAGGATATCTCATCCATCCATGTTTTGTTCTCATTAAATTTTTGTTGTAATGGGTCTCAATTCTGTGACAGATTGTTGTTCAAGTTGTTTCCATAGTACTGATTTTAAAAATGAATAACTTAAAACTGCTATACACACACACATATACAGAAACAAATGGCCCACAAAACATTCTTTTTTTCCTTCTTAAAGTTTTGCGATGCATTGTTATCATTAGCCAGTCTTTTACTTTTAAACTTAAATGCCTAATTGACACAAGTAGTTCTGAGAACCTTCTTCCACCATGGATTAAGACTGGGGTAGCAGGCATTGGGGATAATATTCACTTAGTCTTCTGAGCTTTCTGGGCAGACTTGGTGACCTCGCCAGCTCCAGCTGCCTTCTTATCCACTGCTTTGATGACACCCAAAGCAACCGTCTGTCTCATGTCATGAACAGCAAATGATCCAGGGATGGACAGCACCATCTGTAAAGAGGCTGTCTTTTTTCTATTGGATACTCTTTCCCGCTTTGTCAAAGATTAGTTGGCTGTCCATTTGTGGGTCCAATTCTGAGTTCCCTGTTCTATTCCATTGGTCTGTGTGTTTGTTTTTGTGCCAATACCATACTGTCTTGAGGATTACAGCTTTGTAGTAGAGGCTAAAGTCTGGAATGGTTATGCCTCCCGTTTTGGTTTTCTTCTTCAATATTCCTTTGGCAATTTGGAGTCTTTTGTGGTTCCATACAAATTTTAGGATAGTTTATTCTAGCTTTGAGAAGAATGCCGGTGCAATTTTGATTGGCATTGCATTGAATGTGTAGATTACTTTGGGTTGTAATGACATTTTAACAATATTTATTCTTCCAACCCATGAGCATAGAATGTTTTTCCATTTCTTTGTGTCTTCTTCAATTTCCTTCATAAGTTTTCTATAGTCTTTATCATACAGATCTCCTATATTTTTGGTTAGGTTTTTTCCTAGGTATTTTATGGTTTTTTGTGCAATTGTGAATGGGATCAGCTTCGTGATTTCTCTTTCTGTTGCTTCATTTTTGGTGTATAAAAGTGCAACTGATTTCTGTATGTTGATTTTGTACCCTGCAACTTTGCTGAACTCATGGATCAGTTCTAGTAGGCTTCTGGTGGAGGCTGTTGGGTTTTCTATGTAGAGTATCATGTCGTCTGTGAAAAGTGAAAGTCTGACTTCTTCTTTGTCAATTATGATGCCTTTTATTTCCATTTGTTGTCTGATGGCTGATGCTAGGACTTCCAGCACTTTAGTAAACAACAGTGGTGAGAGTGGACATCCTTGTCATGTTCCTGATCTCAGGGGGAAAGCTCTCAGTTTTTCCCCGTTGATGATGATGTTAGCTGAGGGCTTCTCATAGATGGCTTTGATGATGTTTAAGTAAGTTCCTTCTATCCTGACTTTCTTTAAGGTCTTTATTAAGAAGGGATGCTGTATTTTGTCAAAAGCTTCTTCTGTATCTATCGACAGGATCATATAGTTTTTATCTCTTTTTTGTTAATGTGATGTATCACGTTGATTGGTTTGCAAGCATTGAACCAGCTCTGTAACCCATGAATGAATCACACTTGATCATGATGGATAATTTTTTTTTATGTGCTGTTGAATTCGATTTGCAAGGATCTTGTTGAGAATTTTTGCATCTGTATTCATCAAGGATATTAGCCTGTAATTCTCTTCTTTTTTTTGCTGGGTCTCTGTCTGACTTGGGAATCAAAGTGATGCTGGCTTTGTAGAATGAGTCCGGATGTTTTCCTTCGACTTCTATTTTTGGAATAGCTTGAGAAGAATGAGTATTAATTCTGTTTTAAATGTCTGGTAGAATTCCTCAGGGAAGCCATCTGGCCCAGGGCTCTTATTTATTGGGAGATTTTTTGATAACTGATTCAATTTCTTCAATAGTTATGGGCCTGTTCAGATTTTCCATCTCTTCCCGTGTGAATTTTGGTAGTGTGTGTGTGTTTAGGAATTTGTCCATTTCTTCTAAGTTGTCCTGTTTCTTGACATATAATTTTTCATAGTATTCCCTGATACTTGCTTGTAGTTCTGAGGGATTGGTTGAAAGAAGTCCATTTTCATTCATGATTTTGTCTATTTGGTTGCCCTCTCTTTTCTTTTTGAGAAGCCTGGCTAGAGGTTTGTCAATTTTGTTTATTTTTTCAAAAAAACAACTCTTGGTTTCATTGATCTGTTCAACTTTGTTTTTTGATTCTATACTGTTGATTTCTGCCCTGAGTTTTATTATTTCTCTTCTTCTCCTGGGTTTGGGGTGCTCTTTTTGCTGTCCTTCTAGTTTCTTTAGGTGCGTGTTGATTTTGTACTGACACTTTTTCTAATTTGTTGAAATAGGCCTGGAGTGCAATGTATTTTCCTCTTAGGACTGCCTTTGCCGCACCCCATAGGGTTTGAATTGTTGTATTTTCATTTTCATTTGTTTCCATATATTTTTAAATTTCTTCTCTAATTGCCTGATTGGCTCATTCGTTCTTTAGTAGGGCATTCTTTTTTTCTTTAACTGTTTTATTTATTTCTGAGAGAGAGAGAGAGAGCAAGCAAGCAGGGGTGGGTCAGAGAGAGAGGGAGACACAGAATCTGAAGCAGGCTCCAGTCTCTGAGCTAGCTGTCAGCACAGATCCCAACACAGGGCTCGATCCCATGAACCATGAGATCATGACCTGAGCTGAAGTTGGACGCTTAACCAACTTGCCACCCAGGCACCTCTAGTAGGGTGCTCTTTAACCTCCATCTTTTTGGAGGTTTTCCAGACTTCTTCTTGTGGTTGATTTCATGTTTCGTAGCATTGTGATCTGAAAGTGTGCATGGTATGATCTCAATTCTTTTATATTTATCGAGGACTGCTTTATGTCCCAGTATGTGATCTATCTTAGAGAATGTGCCATGCACACTTGAGAAGAAAGGGAATTCCATGGCCTCAGGATGTAGAGTTCTAAATATATCTTTCAAATCCATCTGGTCCAATGTGTCATTCAAGCCCATTGTTTCTTTAGTGATTCTCTCTCTAGTCGATCTATCCATTGCTGTAAGTGGACTATTAAAGTCCCCTGCTATTAGCACGTTCTTGTCCATAAGATTGTTTCTGCTTGTTTCTTGTCAATAGGATTGTTTTATGTATTTGGGTGCTCCCGTATCTGGTGCATAGACATTTATAATTGTTAGCTCTTCCTGATGGGTAGACCCTGTAATTATTATATAGTGCCCTTCTTCATCCCTTGTTACTGCTTTTACTTTAAAGTCCAGTTTGTCTGATATAGGTATAGCTACTCCAGCTTTCTTTTGACTTCCAGCAGCATGATAGATATTTCTCTATCTCCTTACTTTCAATCTAAGGGTGTCTCAGGTCAAAAGTGAGTTTCTTGTGGACAGCAAATAGATTGATTTTGTTTTTTTATCCATTCTGCTACCCTATGTCTTTTAATTGGAGCATTGAGTCCATTTACAATCAATGTTATTATTGAAATATATGGGTTTAGAGTCAT
Organism: Crocuta crocuta; assembly: GCF_008692635.1. Lineage (NCBI taxonomy): Eukaryota > Metazoa > Chordata > Mammalia > Carnivora > Hyaenidae > Crocuta > Crocuta crocuta. The sequence goes on from NW_027528345.1 coordinate 2,208,336, forward strand.
TGTGTTCTCTGTAGGATTCCTGCTTGTGGTGGTGTCTCTGGTACCTTGCGTTCCTTGCAACATTTCCCTCATAGAGTTTCTTGTAGAGCTGGTTTAGTGGTGATGAATTCTTTCAATTTTTGTTTATTTGGGAAGACCTTTATCTCTCCTTCTATTCTGAATCATAGGCTTGCTGGATAGAGGATTCTTGGCTGCATAATTTTTCTGTTCATGACATTGAAGATTTCCTGCCATTCCTTTCTGGTCTGCCAAGATTCAGTAGATAGGTCTGTATCCACTCTGATAGGTTTCCCTTTGTACGTTAGGGCCCTTTTATCCCTAGCTGCTTTCAGAATTCTCTCTTTGTCCTTGTATTTTGCCAGTTTCACTATTATATTTTGTGCAGAAGATCTATTCAAGTTATGCCTGAGGGGAGTTCTCTGTGCCTCTTGGGTTTCAGTGTCTGTTTCCTTCCCCAGATTGGGGAAGTTCTCAGCTATAATTTGTTCAAGGACTCCTTCATTGCCTTTCCCTCTCTCTTCCTCTTCTGGAATTCCTGTGATAAGGATATTGTTCCGTTTGATTGAATCGCTCAGCTCTCGAACTCTCCTTTCGTGTTCCTGAATCAGTTTATCTCTCTTTTTCTCGGCTTCTTCTTTTTCTATAATTGTGTCTTCTAATTCACCTATTCTCCTCTCTGCCTCTTCAATCCGTGCATTGGACGCCTCCATTTTATTAGCATATCATTTACAGCATTTTTTAATTCATCACAACTATTTTTAAGCTCCATAGTCTTTGTAGCAATAGTTTCTCTGATGTCCCCCTTGCCATTTTCAAGCCCAGTGATTAATTTTATGACCATTGTTCTAAATTCTTGTTCAGTTATGTTGCTTATATCTGTTTTTAGCAGTTCTTTAGCTGTCATTTCTTCCTGGAATTTCTTTGGAGGAGAGTTCTTTTGTTTCACCATTTTGGTTAGCTTTCTATCTCTTGTTAGTTTTAAAAGCCTGTTATGCATTCTGCACCTGCAATTACTGCTGTATTAAAGAACGCTCTTGGATTGTCCAGGGCCTGTCTCTTCAGGAAGTATTCTTTGAATGGTTCTCTTGGTCTCTCTTGTTGAGGCTTTGGTTATTTTATTTCCCTACTCGTAGTGGTATTTGAGACTCTCCACCATGTGTACTTTGCCTTTTTCTTGAGGTAGCCCTTCCTTGGGTACTTAGAGGGGGATGTCACTGCTGTCACATGCTGCTAAATTTCCTGGTCAGGGAACCAAATGTTGCGGATATCTGGTCTGGATCACTGGCAGAAGAACCAAGTGACACTTGGAGGTCTTGGAAGGGAGGAGGTTTATTTTATACCAATGGGCTCAGAGGAGGTCATTCTTCAGAGGTCTGAGCCCCGAACTGACAGAGAATGTTCTTGAGATTGAAGCCCACATTGTCACTAGGAAGAACCTCACTCAAAACTTCATGGTGGATTTCAACAGATTTTACTTCAGTTGTAACATTGACTGGAGCAAAGGTGACCATGTCAGGTTTAAGAGCACCAGTCTTCACTCAGCCCACAGGGACAGTGCCAATACCACCAATTTGTAGATGTTCTGAAGGGGTAGACACAAGTGCTTGTCATTTGGATGAGTTGGTGACAGATTGCAATCCAGAGCTTCAAGCAGTTGTGGTTCCACTGGTATTGCCATCTTTATGGATAGCTTTCCATCCCTTGAATCAAGGCGTGTTAGCACTTGGCTCCAGTATGCTGTCACCATTCCAACAAGAAATTGGCACAAATGCTACTGTGTCGAGGTTGTAGCCAATTTTCTTAATTAGGTGTTGACTTCCTTAACAATTTCCTTATATGTCTTCTGGCTGTAGGGTGGCTCAGTGGAATTCATTTTGTTAACACCAGCAATTAGTTGTTTTACACCCAGTGTGTAAGCCAGTAGGGCATGCTCACAGGTTTGCCTGTTCTTGGAGATACCTGCTTCAAATTCACCAACACCAGCAACAACAATCAGAATAGCACAGTCAGCCTGAGATGTGCCTGTAATCATGTTTTTGATAAAGTCTCTGTGTCCTTGGACATCAGTGATGATCATATAATAAGTTGCTGGTCTCGAATTTCCACAGGGAGGTATCATTGGGGATACCACAATCACATTCTGCTTTCAGTTTATACAAGACCCAGACATACTTGAAGGAGCTCTTTCCCAGCCTCCTTCTCAAATTTTTTGATAGTTATTTTGTCAGTCCCACCACATTTGTAGATTAGATGAGCAGTAGTGGTAGCCTTGCCTAATCTACATGTTCAATGACAGTGATGTTGGTATGAGTCTTTTCCTTTCCCATTTTTGTTTTAGTTTTAGCAGTGGTTTTCACAACACCTGTGTTCTGGTGGCAAACCCATTGCAAAAAAGTCATTCCATTTATTTTATAATTAGAACTGAAGTTCAGAAATACTCTCTGACTGCCCAATCCGCATGCTTGGAAAATAGAGCCTAGAATCTCCTCATCACCATGCTAGATGTCATTGCCCTTGATGGCTTTCATACTCAAATATCTGTAACTATGGTGATGGCAGTGGTCATGAAGAACCTGCAGTAAACTAAATTTGCCTGTGCAGGGGTCTACAAACTATGTGACTACGCTGAGGCACTAGTGATTTCTGACCAACTCCCACTTAAAAAAGTGAAGAGAAGAAAACTTTACTCTTCTTCTCAACTTGCCTCCTTCCTTTTTATATCTTCAGGATTTGGATGCTTTCTTAACTTTCTGAATATACTGCTAGAAAAAAAGGTGTAAAATACTGAAGAAAATTGCAATTACCCATAGCTCTATACCTCAAAGGCTACTCCTAATACTTTGCTATCTTACCATTTTTGGCATATTATTTATAATAAATATAATGAATTTTTTAGGAAAATGAGATCACTTATTTTATACTATTTTGTAGGATGTGGGAGGGTGCCTGGAGCATTGTCAGATACAATGTGTATGTATCTGTGTAATATACACAATGTGTGTGTATATTGTGCATGCATATGTATATATATACATGTTATACATTGTAATACATACGTTTAAATATTTATGTAAGGAAGAATAATACCTCATCTTTTTATATTATTAAATATTTGTAAAGTTAAATATTTTTCATATGTTACTGGCTATCTCTATATCTTCTTCTGAATTATTTAACCATGTGAATTGCCCACTTTTTTCTTTTGTGCGATAATTTGTAACAGGTATTTATGTTTTAATAGCTTCTATTAATTTTGCAAGTTTTCACCAGGTTGTCAGTATATTTAGAGGTTTGGTTTTATTTAATCTACCTATTTTTGTTTTATTTTGAAGTACTGTAACTATGACATCTAATGTTAGGTTTGTTTATGTACCTCTATTAAAAAACTCTATTTCTATTTTTAGTATCATTCCCCATGTTATTATCCTTTATAATATGTTTTTTCTGCTTTATAATGCTTTATATAAAGCTTTATAATGACTCTACAGTTTAAAATTGTTTAATGTTTATTAATTAATTTTTTTTTAATGTTTATTAATTAATTAATTTTTGAGAGAGAGGGAAAGAGACAGACAGAGAGAGAGAGGGAGACAGAGCAGGAGCAGGAGCAGGGGAGGGGCAGAGAGAGGGAGACACAGAATCTGAAGCGGGCTCCAGGCTCTGGGCTGTCAGCACAGAGCCCGACGCGGGGCTCGAACCCATGAACCGTGAGATCATGATCTGAGCCAAAGTCGGGTACTTAACCAGCTGAGCCACCCAGGTGCCCCATGACCGAATACTTTTAACACAACCACACCTTCATTAGTTCTGTAAATTAAAGAAAAATATTGTATGGTTAGTTTTACCATTTATTCTTCCAGAAAAAATAAAACCCAACAACATTTGTTTTCTTATTTCCTATGTGCTCATTCTTCTAAAGAAATTTATCTGGGAAAAGAGATGGCACAGCAAGTTTGTATGTTGATAAGAATGAACAGTGGGAGTAGAAAGAAACTCTTGATACAAGAAGACAAGGCGAGATTTGCTGAAGGGATGCTGGCTGGGTAGAGGGATGGGATCCTATGTACAAGTCATGGTTGAGGTTTTGTAGAATAACACTTACTGTGTGTTTATTCAGTAAGAATGGAATGAGGGAAGAAATGTTCACAGTGTTAGGAGAAAAGAGTAAGTCTGAAGTAGTAATCTAGGACAGTGGGAGAATAAATGGTCTGGTTTAATAGTTCTTTTTAGGATGCTGTTTATGAATGTTAGGCAAAACCATTCAGTATGATCGTATGCTGTGATTTGTTTTTCTAGCCATGTTTAGATACATAGATGTGGGCATAGAATAGGTGGAATTGATTTTAACTAGGGTTGGATTATTCAAGAGAGAATGAAACAAGAAAGGGGAAGAAAGTTGGAGTTTTATATAGTGGAGTGATTTCAGTGATGTACCATAAAATTTATGATGAGGAAGGAAAGTGATGAAGACAAGAGTTGGGGATGAAACACAGGAAACATGTGGTAAATCCATGGATTGTAGGTCCTGCTGGGATAAGAGAATTATTAGAGTTCAGGGTACTTAGAGGCAGTGAATTGGGAAAAAAGCAGGAGTAGTAGTCAGGGCATGTGGGGTTAGAAATTGAGATTATGGAGGGGTTTTCTTCTTTTTTTAATGTTTGTTTATTTCTGAGAGAGAGAGCGAGAGTGAGAGAGAGAGAGCGAGAGCGAGCGAGTGCAAGTGGGGGTTGGGCAGAGAGAGAGGGAGACGCAGAATCCAAAGCAGTCTCCAGCCTCTGAGCTGTCAGCACAGAGCCGAACGTGGGGCCCAAACCCATGAACCTGATCTGAGGTAGTGTGATGACAACATCACTGAATGAGTTGAGATGAGATTAGTGTTGGAGGTTTTGACAGTAAGCAAAAATTTTTGAGAAATGGGCAGGTGACTGCACCAGGAAGAGGCACTCTATCGTACAATCTAATAGGAGATTCAGAATTCTAATAGGAGATGGTTGCTATGGAGAGCTCGTGCACTAGATGTTTCTCACGCCTAGAACATTTTCCCCCAGACCACCAGCCCCCATAGTTTGTTCCTTGTCATTAATTAGTTCTTTGCTTAGAGGTATCACCTCCTTCACGAGGCTTTGCCCCATCATCCAATCTAAAATAGTCCCTAAGGCATGCTCTACTTTGCGTTTCATTTGTTTTATACTTTAAGCATATTTATAACTAAGTGAAACTATATTGTTTATTTACTTGTTTTCATAGACTGGTTCTTCTATAGAAGATTTTTGCATATCTTGTTTGTGGCTGATTTCCAAGACATGATTACTGACACACAGTAGGCAGTCGATAACTCACTGTTGAATGAATGAGTGAATATTTATAGGGTTCAGTATTGTCTCCCACTTACCAGTGACTTCTTCGAAAATCCAAATATACTTTTTAAAGGAATTATCCAACTCAGAGTATTCATTCTTCTTATAAGAATTGCTATTCACGACCTTCTCCTCACTAAAGGTGATTTAGTAACACAAGTAGGAAAAAGGTATAAAGTTTTGTTTGCCTTATGATAGTTATAATTTAGGACTCAAAGATGTTGCCTCTCATTACTTCAAGAAATTCTCACCAGCAGAATAATGAACTTGAAGTATAGTTATCTCCCAATTCATTGGTTTCAACTACCACTTGTCTTGGTATACTCAGCCAATAGTCAGCTCTTCACAGATTAATACCCCACAGCTGTAAACTTGAATCTCCCCTCCATATGACCATACCCTTTGCTTACTTTTTTTGAAACCAGATTTAAGATAAATTGACACTCTTATTAATCAGTAAAAAAATAAAAATAGAATGATTTATCTATATTCAGTTGTTTATATATCAAAAAAATCTTTATATTTTTGTGCTAAACACAAAGTAGTAGAGATAAATTTATGTTTGTATATTTTGTCAGTAAGTGGAAAGGTTATATAATTAGCATGCTATTTAGTTTGTATGTAGAAAACTAGATATAGCATGGCATAGTAGAATGAGTCCTTAGTATTGTCAAGGATTAATTAAGATAACAAATGTAAATTAGTTTCTCCTTTTTTCTCTCTAACAGACCAGATATGTGTTATTCATCTTCTAACACAGAATACAACTATCCACCTTAATTTGATGCCCAAGGCAAGAAATTTTTTCCACATTGTAGATGGTTATTATGAAGCATGATTCTAATTGTTGCTGCTCTATTTTTATGAAGTACCATTCTGTAATCACATCAGTGATTTAATGTTTCTAATCATTTACATTTTTAAGCCTCTGGTATTATGAATATTTTACACAGTGGTTGATTTATGTTTGTATACTCAGTATATTTCAAGTTTAAGACATAATGTTCTTTTGGTGTTTTGAAAATTTTAAAGGCAACCATTTTAAATTCTGCCATTTATTGAGCACTACAAATGAAAGGCCCTATATCAGCCAGATCAGGCTGCCACAACACAATACCATCAGGCCAGATGGTTTAAACAACAGAAATTTATTTGTCACAGTTCTGGATTTTGGGAAGTCCAAGACCATGGTTGGGTTCTGGTGAGAACTCTCTTCCTGCCGTGCAGATGAGCCCTTCTCATCATGTCCTCACATGACAGAGAGAGGAGAGAGCAAACTCTAGTGTCTCTTCTTGTAAGAGCATTAATCCCGTCATGAAGGCTCCACTCTTATGTCATTCAAACCTAATTATCTCCCAACGCCCCATCTTCAAATACAATCACTTTTGGAGTTGGGACTTCAACATATGAAATTGGAGAGACACAATTCAGTTCATAGCAGACTTTGAGCTAAAAAATACACACAACTTTTTGAAGTAAAAATCAGTTAGATTATAATTGCTAGAGCTTACCATCATTTAGATTTTCTGTTGGAATGCAGCCCTCTGTAGCTGCTTCAAAATTGTGTTTTATACAGATTATAAAACATTTATGGACATTGCATTATGAAATTTTACATCCAAGTAAACTATGGGACCTTTTTTTTGTTGTTTTATTTTGTGTGTATAATGAACAATTTCTTATATGTTCAAAACTAGATGGAAAAGTCTAATGAATTCTTAATGCACCCATGACCCAGTTTCAACAGTTAACAACTCAAAGTGAATCTGTTTTTTTTTTTTCTGAATCACATCCACTGTACATAACTTGCCTCCAGTTTGAAATCAGCCATTTAAAAAATTTTTTTTAATGTTTAATTTATTTCTGAGAGAGAGAGACAGAGACAGCATGTATAGGGAAGGGTCAGAGACACACACACACACACACACACACACACACAGAATTTGAAACAGACTCCAGGCTCTGAGCTGGCTGTCAGCACAGAGCCCGACGCGGGGCTCGAACCCACGAACCGCGAGATCATGACCTGAGCCAAAGTCGGACGCTTAACCGACTGAGCCCCCCAGGCGCCCCTGGAATCAACCATTTCTGTGATTCCTTTAGTCTTCAGTTTTGTTTCTAAGGGATCTCTTATGGTTACTGGCTTGCTTATTGGGTGTTTCGTTCATTTGTTTTGTTAAAAGAGTAAGAAACTGTTTTGTTTTGATTTTGAACATCAAATACATTATGAATTCATACTGATATTTGCAATTAAAATTCAAGGCTTCAGGAAGTTTAGTTAATTTCTTCCATCTTCCATCTGTATCCTTTCTTCTTTGCCAAGAATCCTATCTCAGGAAAATTGAGGGTGATAAAATTACATTATCACAAAAAGCATACATTTATTTCATACAACATTACACCTACACAGTGTGTGCAATAACAACACTATCACCCATATTATTATTACTGATAGCAGGTAATTTTTTAAAATTCCTTTTGCCCACTAGGAATCTTCAGTCAAATTACTGTGTGTGTACATTTAAATTTGTGTTGTGTTGGGTGTGTGTGTGTGTGTGTGTGTGTGTATGTGAGTGTGTGTGTGTATGGTAAGAACACAAGATTTACGTTCTTAATAAGTTTTTATGTGCAATATAATATTGTTAACAATGGGGATAATGTTTACAGTTTATCTCTAGAACTTATCCGTCTTATACAATTGAGATTTTATATCTGATGATTAACAACTCCTCACTGGTTCCTCTCAGTGTGATTATGCCACCCGTTGGATATATATTTGGGTTCATTGGTTTTGCTTTACTTTTTAATTTTAGAATCTCCTTTTTAAAAATTGTTTTTGTTTTATAACTACCTGAAATATTTACATGGTTCATTGAAAAAAATACAAAGCAAATTATATTTTTTAAAAAATCTAGTTTGTAGTTCATGTTATGTACTCTATTCTGTTTATCCCCTTATTTATTAAAATAGTTTATACTTACATTCTGTTTTAAAAATGTATATGTATGTATATTTTAGTAGATGAATGGCAGCATAGATAGCCCATAGGTATATATGTGTATGTATATTCATGAACAGGTGCTATTGAAATGATAGTCTGATTTTCTTTCTCTAATAAGTGACTTGGCTGTTTTATATGGATGCCCACAAGACTTTTTTTACTTTCCTTTGAGTCTGATAATTTTACTGGGATGTAGTTTGATGTGGCCTGAGTTATTTTCTTATGTAATGCAGTATGACCTTTCAAAATATAATTTCAATATTTTTCCCTCTTTTTCATGAAATGTTTTTGCATTGTAAATTTAGATATCTGATTTGTGGGCTTTTTTTTTTTTTATAGGAATACAAATGAGCTCCAGCTCAAATTATTCAATTAATAGTCATCAATATAAGGCTTACCACACAGAGTCAGTTTTGGCCAATACAATCAGAATGTCTAGTTCTAATTAGAGCTATGTTACAAAGCATTTCCTCTTTGATCTCATACTTAAAAGTTTCCCTGAATTCAACCTTATGCAAACTGTAACCCCAGAATGCTGAATTTTGTCTTTGGAAAAATAATAACTCTGTCAAATAAGTTTAGAAAAAATTTGGATTAGTCATATTAAACAGGTTTATTGGAAATAAGTATTATAATCTTCAGAGAAAATTACATGAAGCATTTCACAAACATACGCGATAGCTAACCTTTCTGCAAATAAACATATCGACATCTCTAAGTGAATACAGTTTGGAAGATGTTCACTGAATGCATCTATTATGAAACTATTAGCAGATTTATCAAAACACTTCAAATTTTTACTACTTCCCATTTGTATCAATTCCTAGAAAAATATACTTTATAAATTAGCGTAGTAACACTTCCTTTTACTTTGCAGCACTTAAATTTTCTCATAAAATAGTAAAGAGTATCTTTTTTTGTTTTGTTTTGTTTTGTTTTTATTTCTAAGAGAGAGAGAGACAGCGTGAGCAGGGGAGGGTCAGAGAGAGGGAGTCACAGACTAAACAGGCTCCAGGCTCTGAGCTGCCAGTCAGCACAGAGCCCGACGCGGGGCTCAAACCCACGAACCGCGAGATCATGACCCAAGCGAAAATCAAGAGTATCTTTTAAAAGTATCTTTAATTTGGGAAATTATGACAAGTTTTGGTCTTTTCTCAGTACACACTGGAGTACTTCTATACTTTACATTGTCTTTTCTTCCCCCTGTAAAGTTTTAGTAAACTCTTTCTAGTTTAGTTTGCTCTAGTTTATATTTACTCTAGTTTACTCTATTATATAAATCAGTCATTTTTTATTACTGGCTCTCAGCTTGGCATTGTATATATGGCATTAAGCATATTTTGAGTTTCATGCTGTTTCTTGGATGGATGAGTTTAAAATACTCTGAGGGGCGCCTGGGTGGCTTAGTCGGTTAAGCGTCCGACTTTCGCTTAGGTCATGATCTCGCGGTTCGTGGGTTCGAGCCCCGCATCGGGCCCTGTGCTGACTGCCAGCTCAGAGCCTGGAGCCTGTTTCAGTCTGTGACTCCCTCTCTCTCTGACCCTCCCCTGCTCACGCTGTCTCTCTCTCTCTCTCCTAGAAATAAATAAAAACATTAAAAAAAATTTAAAATACTCTGAAAGGTAAGACTTTTTTTTCCTTGCTACTGATTTATAGCAGTTGCCGATATTGGTATTTATTTTGTATTTATTTTCAACAATTTTTTCTGTTCATTTGGATTTGGGAACTCTTTTTTTTTTTTCAATGAATAATCACTAGGGACTAGAATCATAGAGAAATTCAAATGTTGTTTTTAATGGTCCAAATTTGTAAGCTTAATAAAACTTTGAAATTAACACTAGACTTATAAATTAAGCTGAATAACAATTCAGATTAATAATAGCTCTATGTTTTTTATTAGCATCAGTTGTTATCATGAATATTGGGATAGACATAAGGTCTTCTTCATATTCTAGACTGTATGCTTTTTATTCCTCTTAATTTGTAGTTTAATTTCTTTTAATTTACATTCTTAATTTTATTTCTCTTATCTCTCCTTTTTTTCAAACATTTATGGATTTTTGAGAGATGGATAGAGACAGAGCATGAGTGGGGGAGTGTAGAGAAAAAGAGAGAGAGAAAGAGAGAGAGAGAGAATCTGAAGCAGGCTTCAGGCTCTGAGCTGTCAGCAGAGAGCCTGATGCTGGGCTTGAACTCAAAAAATGTGAGATCATGACATGAGCTGAAGTCAGATGCTTAACTGGCTGAGCCACGCAGGTGCTCCTATTTCTCTTAATTCACTTAATTCAAGTGTATGAACCTTTCGGTTTCTACAACTAAGCATATATTTAATTTAAACTAGACTTTTTTTATTTTTTAGAAACATACTGAGTACCTATGTCATAGATTTCATTTTTATAAATACAAGAAGGTCACTTCTAAGTTAGCCATCTACAATTTCCAGAGAAGAGTAAATTGGCTTACCACACAAGAGAGATTTGGAGTGAACCCTTGACAGTTTGTGGAATACATTAATCAATGACGAACTGCTAAGTGTACTATTTAACTTTATAGGTAATAATCAAGATAGGAAGGAAGGAGCTTTTTCACGGGCACACAGTAGAGGCTATCACCTTAGAGGACAAGATTAAAAGTTAAAATGATCTTGAAAATTCAGAAAAATGATGAGAATTAATTCAAGATAAAATTCTACTTGAAGAGAAAAATTATTTGCAATAGTTGAGATGAGTAATATATATGAATTTAAAATTTAAAAAGACAAAAAAATAAGTAAGCCTCCTTATATAACATGCAGGGGTAAATACTCTATTTTCTATAATAGTGAGAATAGGAATGGATTTTTGTATAAGGAGCTGAGTTTAAACCTTCATTCTTTGTTTTTCTTAATGTTGATTTATTTATTTATTTTTGAGAGAGAGTGAGGGAGGGACAGAGAGAGAGGGAGACGGAATCCCAAGCAGGCTGTGAGCTGTCAGCACAGAGCCTGACATGGGGCCCTATCCCAAAAACTGTGAGATCACAACCTGAGCCAAAATCAAGAGTCTGGTGCTTAATAGACTGAGCCACCCAAGCGTCCCTGAATCTTCACTTTTTATACATAAGAACTGACAGCTCATTTTGTTATACACCATATGCAGACTCTAGACATATAGTGGTGTGTAAATCATACCTGGTCCCTTATCTTCTACGGCTTATATCTGTTGATGAGACAGAAATTACATAATAATAATAATATGATTAAAAAGTGAGTGGTCTGAAGGCAAATAAAATAAGCTTATAAATCTGCATATTAAAGGAGCCTTAACATGAGTGAAGCAGGTAAAGACTTTGCTGATGAAAATTTTAAGTGGTCTGAAGGTTTAGTAAAATTTATTAAGTACATGAGGTGAGAGGAAAGGGGGTCATGCAGTAAGAATATTCTAAGATAGAAAAAAAAAAAGGTAATAGCAGATGTGTGGAGGGAAGGAACATAGTGTATTGGGAGAATAGAAAGGCCATTGTGGCAAGTTTACAGGGAAGGAAAAGAAAATTTAAGGAAGGTGAGACTAAAAAGATGATTGGGGAAACATCAAACAAGGCTCTGTTTGTCCTGTTAAGGATCTTGATCTTTGTTCAGGGTGCCAGGGAACAAAAAGGGAAACAGACTAGGGCTTTAGAAGGGTGTAACATTCATGGCTTATTCACTGAGGAACAAATAAATGTAAATGTGTTGCATTATCCTCAAAATTTCAGTGGCTTACCAGAACACTTATTTTTCACTTGTGTCTGCAGCAGCTTTGCTCCAAGCTTTAGACTCCAGGCCTGGAGTCTTTCAGAATTTCTTATTAGGGATTCAGTATCTACCTGGGCATGCATTTCTTATAAGATGAGGTGGAGGATCGAATGTGGGGAGGACAAGAATAGCATCGGCCAAGCCAAACCAGGCAAACAGTTTTAAAGGCTTTGCTCAGGGATGTTTCATTAATCTCCGCTCACATCAATGCTCTCCAATAGCCAAAGAGAGTCATGTGGCTAAGTTAAAAATTAATAGCCTGGGAAAACATGCTCCTTCCATCCAGAGGATGGGGCAGAGGGGGAAATAATTATTTGGTGAACAATAATATAATCTGCCAAAGAGTTTTTCTGGAAACTCTGGATGAGAAGCATAAAAGGGAAATTACATTAGGCTAGTAGAAAGGCACGGAGGACATTATTCAAGGCTACTACAGTAGAGAGAGACCATTGATTGCAATGGGGGAAGGAAAGAAATTGAGCCCAACTCCACTGAAATAAAAGGCAGGATGATTATAAGTGCTGAGGTGAACTAATGGAAAAGTACTGGAGAAACATAAGGGGGAGAGATTGGTCAATGTTATTAGGCCATCTGCATTTGCTGATTTTTGCTTACTGAAGTTAGGCTCCTACTCTCCCAGCAAGACTGGGAGACAGGGTTGCTATTTTTCTTGGTGCTTACATTTCAAAGGGATGGTTCCCATGAGCTTCAGAAAGAAAGGGAGGCCTCCCAGTCCTTGAGAAAGACTTTCAAGGCTTGTAGAAATTTACATCTCAAAGGACAGAGAAAGAATTTACTATCACAAGTTCTCTTAAAATAAATGCTCTAAGAAAAGGGAGGTCAGGGCCTATAGGAAGAAACCTATCTAAATTTTAATCAAGCCTAGAGGAATTTGAAGGCTGTCTTGGCTCAAAGGAAGAAAAGGCACACAGTTAGAAACATCACAGAAATATTCCTTATAATGCCTTCCTTCATGAAATGATACACTGTAGGCATCTTTTAGGTATTTCTTTGGGCCATGGATCATTTAGCAGTATATTGCTTAATTTCCCAACATTTGAGGATTTTGTGGTTATCTTTTTGGTTAATAATTTTAAGTTAAATTTCCATTGAGATTAGAGAACTCACTCCATTTGATTTGTTAGTCCAACATAATAACAACATTTGTAAATATTCCATAAGTATTTGTAAATATACATGTTTGCAGTAATTGGGTACAGTGTTTTGTATATTTTAGGTCATGTATATAAATATTATATATACCTATATATTAGGATATTATGTCAACTGAAAATATTGCTAACAAGATGGATAATATATTAGATATGGGAAAATAGGATAAATAAAGGAATCAACAATACCTATATTCTTGTTTTATGGCTTAAACAATAGTGTGAATTGCTATTCACAAATGGTGACATTTTCTGGGGAGAAGACTCAGAAAAGAACTAGTTCAGGGCATCTGGGTGGCTCAGTTGGTTAAGCATCTGACTTCAGCTCTGGTCATGATTGTAATGATCTTGTGGTTTGTGGATTCAAGGCCTGCTTTGGGCTCTGTGCTGACAGCTCAGAGCCTAGAGCCTGCTGAGTATTCTGTCTTCCTCTCTCTGCCCCTACCCTACTCATGCTCTGTCTCTCTATTCCTCTCAGAAATAAATAAAAACATTTAAAAAAAGAACTAGTTGGAAGAATATGTCAAGTTTGGTCATGCTAAGCTTAGATGCCTATTTGACATCTAAGAGATGTCAAGTCAGAAGTAGGGTATAAGAATGGGTGCTCAGGGGAAAAGCTGGAAAGGGATATGTAGACAAAGGAGTCATAAATTGTACTTTACGGCATGGCTTAATGAGGTCGTCGTGGGGGAGTGTTTGACTAGAGAAGAGCCCTAAAACATTCCAACTTTAGAGACAGAACAGAGAGTAAAGAATGAGCAAAAAGGAGTGGTTAGCAAAGTTAGAAGGAAAAAATGGTAAGTGTTTGGCTAATAGAGTCAAGGAAAAAATGTGTTTCAAGATGGAGTCAACTGGTTAATTGTGTTGAATGCTTCTAAAAGGTTAAGTAGCGTGAGAAAAGAGAAGTAACAATCACTTTTGATACTTTCAGATCTTCAGTAACCTTAATAAGAACAGTTAGAAAAAGCTTTAACATTTATCCATATTTGTTTTTCTGATAGAATATTTAAAACATAATTTAATCGGGAAAGAATGGTGTCACACATTTATTATCTCCTACTACATACAGATCTCTGGGGATATAAAGATGAAAAACTGGTTTATGAGCCTTGATGGATCTCATGGTTTTCAAGGGAATCAGATGTGTAAAAATAAAATAAAAGTTTGCAACTCTTGTGCAAAAGATATATCCCATGCAGTGGAGGATGGAGATTAACATGGCCAATTTAGCTAGGGGAGCCTTTCAGAGAAGAAAATGTCCTATAGGCTGAGGCTTCAAAAGTGCTTGTCAGTTTTCTAGGTAGATGTTAGAGGAAATAACATTCCAAATACAATAAAAGATAGGTTTTAAATATTTAGCGAACTGTACCATTACCCTCTGAGATATTTAGAAATGTGTGTGATGGGGGAGGTTGGTCATGCCACTGATTGGAAGCCGCTGCTAGCCTTTAGTAGGGGGAAGGGCTACTATATTTTCTATAATCCTCAAGTAGATTCTCTTGCTCAACTTCTCTATAAGCCCCAATGGGGTATTTCTAAACAGACAAATGGTGTAGACAAGATAGATATATGGGGGAAAGGATGAGAAGATAAGTTGCAGGGTGGGGATGAAATCCAAAATGACAGATATTTTAAAAGTAGGATCCATTAAATTTGGCGACTGACCAGATGGGTCTGAAATAAGACAAAATTGTGATTGCCACATTTTAGACATGAGTCACTGTGTGGGTTGCAGTTCTTTTTAATTAGACTGAAATATAGGGACAGAAGTGGATGTCAGAGGGTGGGAGATGTTGAGTTTGTTTTGGAAAGGGCTAAGAGGGCCATGGGAAATAGCCAAGTATGGCATCCAGTAGATAATTGAAAACAGGAATGTGGGCTTTAGAAGAGATATTGGGAGTGGAAGTAGATTTGAAAATCATATGTTAATAGTAATGAAAACCTGGAGTGGATAACATTTCTCAAGGAGAGTTAGTAGAATAAGGAGAAAAGAAAGATAAAAAATAAAATTTAAGAATTTTATATGCTTTATTCAAAATTCTTTTGCCATGCAAAATATGTCTGTGTTTTACAGAGTTATTGTAAGAGAACCAAATGTAACAAATCAAGAAACTATACATGTTTAACATGACCAATAAGGGTATCTGAAAATATCCAATTTAATTTACATATGACCTACTCTGGTAATTACTAGTAGTCAAATGGTACTATGACATAAAATTTTTACTTTAGTTATTTCTTTCTAATGGAATTGCCTTATTTTTAGTATCCATTATTTTTATGTTACTTAAAAACCACTTGGAAAGTTAACAAACAGGTAATTTTCCATCTAGTTTTTTTACTTTTTGGGTTTTTTGTAAGTCAAAATGTCTTTTAAGTGTTTTTTTAGTGAATTGACTTTTCTTTTTTTTTTGAATTTTTAAAAATGTTTTTAGTTATTTCTGAGAGAGAGAGAGAGAGACAGCATGAGCAAGGCAGGGTCAGAGAGAGAGGGAGACACAGAATCCGAAGCAGCCTCCAGGCTCTGAGCCGGCTGTCAGCGCAGAGCCCAATGTGGGCCTCGAACCCACAAGCCATGAGATCATGACCTGATCTTAAGTCGGATGCTTAACCAACAGAACCACTCAGGTGCCCCATGAATTGACTTTTCTAACCTAATAACAATTGAAAGCGTCATTATTATTTCTTCAGTCTTTGAATTCATGTTCCTAAAAGTGAAAATCTTAATTTAAGAAATTATTTCATTGCAGTATCTCAATTTATTAGCTTATAACTCTATGGATTGATAACAATAATTTAAAACTTTATTTAATTTCCAGTAGAAATGGAGATTGGCTTTACAATCCTACTTTATATTCTTATTATATTTTGTTATCTTTTAAAATCCATCATGGCATTTGTGTAACAGTTGATCATTTATAGATTATTTATAGTTGTCATGTTACTTAATTCTTACCACAACTCTGTGATGTGGGTATTAGTAATGCTGTTTTATGGAAAAGGATATTTCACATCAGAATCCAATGTCATCTAGTTATTAAAAGTAGCAAGGGCTCTCAACTCAGCTCCTCTTCTTCCTCTATTTCCAGAGTTCTTTGACCATACTTGAGCAATTGCAAAATGATATCCTATTTTTGTTAAAGCATTTGCTGGTACTCCTCTTACAAGCCCCTTGGGAGCACACTCTAAGTTAGGAGATTATATATATACAGACAGGGGTAGGGCCTGACTAATTCCACAGCCCACCCTACCCCCCAAGGTTTTTTTGTTTTTTTCTGTTTTTTTTTTTTTTTTTACAAGGGTACAAGGTACAAGGGTCTTCTATGAAACTGAAACAAATACTACATTTTTGGGATCATAACAAAGAAAGGTTATTTTCATCTCTAACAGTTCCTGGCTGGTCACAGTGTTCCATGCCACAGAAAAGCCTGAATAATTTCTTTAAAGAAAGCACTGAAGCCAAGAATTAGCATTCTTTCTGGCTGAACTGCAATTGCACACAGGTTGGCCTCTCAATTTGCAGCAGTGTTTCATTAGGTCAGCCGAAAGCCTGCCCCCTCTGCTCTAAAGCAAAATCTAAACTTAGCCCATTTGAAAGGGAGCTGAGACCAGGAAAGGGAGATTGAGCAAGAAGTTATCTCTCAAATTTTAAATAAATGACACCTTAATGCTTATTGCAATCAAAGACTATTTTCATTTTATTGTACATACGCACCTGTTTTTGTTTGATTGTTTGTTTCTGTTTTTGTTTCTTAACCACTTGAGCTCTGGTGGTCTTCCCCAAAGCAGTGTTGTGCTGTAGGGATCAGTGTGAGCCATGCCTCTAGAAGCAGCATCAAAAGGGTCTGAGTACAAATGCCTTCTAGTTGTAACTCATTATTATAAATTATAAAGTTGTACCATAGTGTTTCTGTACTGAAGTATAAAGAATTTATTATTGTTATTTGTGGATCCAAAATGCTTTAAAAAAAAATTCATAGTAGAATAACTCCATCAAGGTGACACTAAATAGTTATAATAATAATATCTTTATCAGAAGCACATGAAGAATTTGATTATAATTAAGAAGGAAAGAAGAGTAACATTCTATTAAGTTGGAGCTCCTTAAAATTCTTTCGGAAATCGCATAATCTAAAGTGCATCTAATGAATGTCCATGTCCAACAATTAAAATGCTAAAGTATGGAAAACAATAAAAATATAGATTTAGTGTTTAATGATATGTATACTGACATTTATGAACTGAAAAACTATAGCTACTCTACCATAAACCAATGTAGGTGTGAGGGCTTATTTAGCTAGATAGAGTATATAATATCTTTTCTTTATTTAAATTTTTAATATTCTGTTCATCAGGGATTTTTGCATTGATTTTGATGTTTTAGAATATTCCATTAAAATATTACTTATCTTGGGGTGTTTGGGTGGCTCAGTCAGCTAAGCATCCAACTATAGCTCAGGTCATGATCTTGCCGTTCGTGAGTTCAAGTTCTACATTGGGTTCCGGGCTGACAGCTCTGATTTTGGGGCCTGCTTCCAATTCTGTGTCTCCCCCTCTCTCTACCCCTCCCCAACTAAAGCTCTGTTTCTCTCTCCCAAAAATAAATAAACCATTTAAAAAATAATATTAGTTATCTTGATTACTGAATTTGTGGAGGTTCCTTTTAGATTTTTCCCTTCTGACAAGTAACTTGTTGTTATCATCATGGGCCTGGTCCTGGATTGTGTTTAGATATTTTGAAGACAATAATAAATTGCGCTGTTTCTGGATATATACCTATATTTTACTCATTATCTTTCCTAGTTGTTTGTAATATCTCTTTAAGATAATGTTATAAGGGGAAAAATAGAATTACATATTGAGGGCAGTAAACATAGGGCTTCAGGACTATATTGCTGAAAAGTGAGAGGAGAGTTTTGTAGATCGTTTTGGACTCTGGTACAATGTTATTTTCAGAGGTCATGAAACTGAAACTACACTCCCACCAAATTTGAATAAACTGTGTGGCCTTAGTTATGCCAGGCTTTGTATTTTGATAAATACTACCAAGTCCTTCTTTAGGAGGCAATCAGATTATTTGAGCCCCTCAAAGATGTCCATGTTACCTAGAGAGAGGGTCTGTTGTATACCAGATTGGCAGTCTTCAAAATCCTTGTTATTCTAGAGAGGCAAATTCACCATGTTGGCCATCTGGAAAAAGAATAGCTCTCAGGACCAGTGTTTCATTCAGAAAATTTTCAGAGGAAGTAATTAAGATCCCTTTAAACTTTTTCTAAAGAGCCCTTTAGGTATAATATTATTTATAACTGGAAATAAAACTAGTGCTAGAAAAATTAAATATATACTTAAAAGGTATATAAAAATGAAACCAAGGGGTGCCTGGGTGGTTCAGCTGGTTAAGTGTCCCAATTCTTGATTTTGGCTCAGCCCTGATCTCGTGGTTAATGTGTTCAAGCACTGCATTGGGCTCCATGCTGACAGTGCGGAGCCTGGCTGGGATTCTCTCTCTCTTGCTGTCTCTCTGCCCTATCCCTTCTTTCTCTCAAAATAAATAAATAAACTTTAAAAAAAAAGAAACCCAAATTTTTCTATCTCAAAATTTTGCTTAAGTATTACCCTTAGATTTTAAATGTGTGTATACCATAGCTTTGGATATTGAGGCCATGAAAACAATGTTTAAAGGGTGTCTGTATGGGCACCTGGGAGGCTCAGTCAGTTAAGCATCTGACTTCAGCTCAGGGCATGATCTTGCAGTTTGTGAGTTTGAACCCCACATCAGTCTCTGTGCTGACAGCTCGGAGCCTTGAGCCTGCTTCACATTCTATGTCTTCTCTCTCCCCTCTCCCCTGCTCACACTCTGTCTCTCTCTTCCTCTCTCTCAAAAATAAACACTAAAAAAAAAAGCATGTCTGTATAGTTAATACCAATTTGCATATTAAGGTTGAAATTGTAATTTTAGAGTTTAGATGCTGTCATAAGGAGTACAGAAGGCTTAAGAAATAACATATAATTAACAAAAATCACAAGAATTTCTCAAATGTGTGTATAAAATGATGATCAGAGACTGCAAAAAAGACTGAGACTGGCCTGGCTTGGTTAATGCTTTTTCTATTACTTTTTCTAATCTGAAACACATGCTATATGCAAAATAATAAATATGAAATATGAAGCAATTAAATTTTACTAGTGACAGTGAAATGAGCAGAAGCAGGCACATTATGAAACTAATGATGTGGAAAGTTCCTTATTAGGATTTCAATTTTAATTAATTGTTTTCCAATCCCATGACTTGAAGTTTGCTTTGCTTATCAAGTTAGAAGCCTCAGTGCATTTCCATTTGTTGATAAAATATTTTGTGCACTTACCAGAGAAGACTTCTCCAAGGAAAACCTGGGAAAGAAATCCAATATGGTCTCATGTAACCCTTAGACATATATGTTATTCCAATAGGAAATCACATTAGGAAAGATCTCATTGTACTATATCTAAAAGAAATAAGCCAAGAGCAAAAAGTGGCACCTGTGAAAGCTTGTTCACTTACTCAGAATCACACTTAGAATATGTTAAAATCTAGGCTAAAATCACTTCACCTAGATTACCAAACAAATGTTTTCCTCTATCCCAGCCTGACCCCCTTTCATCTTCCTGAGTTGTCAGAATTCACATTTCCCCCCACATTGGCTTGAGGATAATTTACTGAGCCGCTTCATTTTCAATTAAAGTCAGTGTCTAGTATTATTTCTTTTATGATGTTATTCTTGCTAATATTCTGCTATAGATGGGAAACTGTATAGTTAGGAGGATATGTTCTGGTGTAGGTTGTTCAGAATGAGGAAACCTAGAATATTGAACCTATGTTGTTGCAGAAAACCCTCAACTGGGTATAAATCAATGATAGTAGTAAGTGAGGAAGATTTGTGTTGCTATTTTTGTGCACACCTGAGCTGCAGTGTGAACCTGCAGGACTGGCCACTCTGGGCTGTGGTTGCTCATAGCATCGTCCGGGAGGAGAATAGCCGATTGTAAAAACAAAATCAGCTTGGGTGATTTCCAGCACAACTGACTGAAAAGAAAATTTATGCTCCATTGTTATTATTCGATACTACCAATTATTTAATCATTCCAATTGTATAAAGATTTTTAGTTGTTGAGTAAACAATTTAAATGTTCCTTATCTCCTCCTTCTGCCCTGTAGCTGCTTATGCAGAGGCAAGGTGTGAGTGTGGAGGTGGTGGGTGTGGTTGGGGGGTGGGGGCAGATGGAGAATCTTTCCTATGGTGAGTGGCCTCTCCAGCACCAGTTAAGCTGATGAGAGCAATGGGAGAGAAAACAATGTAATTCATTTGGAAAATAAAGAAATGTTGGGGCGCCTGGGTGGCTTAGTCGGTTAAGCGTCTGACTTTCGCTTAGGTCATGATCTCGCAGTTCATGGGTTCGAGCCCCGCATCGGGCTCTGTGCTGACTGCCAGCTCAGAGCCTGGAGCCTGTTTCAGTCTGTGACTCCCTCTCTCTCTGACCCTCCCCTGTTCACGCTGTCTCTCTCTCTCTCTCCTAGAAATAAATAAAAATATTAAAAAAAAAGAAAATAAATGTTTTCTTCCTCATGTGAGGTTTTTCTCCTTTATCTTAGACTTTGTTGTATACATTCCATTTGCCTTCTCAGCACTTTTGCAGTAATGCTGAGGGAGTAGATGGTTTTCTAAATAAGACAGTGTGAGATAAACACACCACAATTTGGATGGAATCAACCTCAGAGGATGACTACACCCTAAGCCCAAAGGGCTCCTGAATCCTTAACTTTCTCAGGCAATCCTGTATATACTTTTACATGTTAAAGTAAATTTGCCCAAGAAGAAGGAAGCCTGAAGAGCCCAAATTTAGAATATTAATTTTGGCTTTACGTCTAACTTTTCATGTGAACATATTTCTAATGTTTCTGTTTTATTTGCAGGATAATATAATGCCAATGTTATATAGAACTGTGAATTATTCGAGTGATTCTAAATAGAGTTGTTTCTAAACTGCCTTCAATTATCTGGATTTTAAACAAAAAAATGGTTTTGTATAAATTTGTTTTGTATAAATTATCCAGAGTATGTGACCCTTGATCTTGGGGTCATGAGTTTGAGCCCTACATTAGGGACAGAGTTTACTTTTAAAATATTGCATACATTTATATTGTATGAGTAAAAAAGCAATAAGAAAGTTACTTCCTTGATTGATACAATCAGATCTCATTTGTCTGTAGGGTCCTACTTTCTGTTGCATTCACTGTATGATAGATGAATTCCATTGTCAAGTACCTGGAATAAGAATTTTAATTGTAATGTGAGGCATTTAAAGCCAGAGAATAAATAACTAAAATCTATTCTAGAATTAACATTAGAGAAGAAATGGAATAGAAGGGAGGCATGTAATACTTGGTTAAGTGCTATATATTTTGCAGATTAACTTTATACTATTGGATGCTTTTATCACCTAGTAATCCAGTAGTCTGAGTTTAACACTTAGGGTCACCAAAAGGGATAGGAGTATCATTCTATACCTTCATAAGCTCAAAATTAGTTTTCAACAGATTTTGGGAGGCCATTGAATGTATCTGAACAGCCCAATCAGATAATTAGGCTGTGACACAAGAATATTTGTCTGGAATCATAGTGCAGGATAAAGTAAGAGGAAGCTGGTTAGAAAGTTGTGATCAGCAAAGCAGTAGAAAGAAAGGCTTCATTATGGTGGGGATGGGAGATTTAGGAGAATGGAGACTCCATTAAAATTCCCACTTTACATGCACTTTCCAAGAGAAGTGGAGGTAAAATGCGCTAAACATTACTAACATTTCAAGTTTGGGCACATGGGGAAAAAGGGGTTAATAAATATGGAGCTTTACTGTGTGCAAATATGCCATTTACATATATTATCTCATCTAATAATAATGAAAGACAGTCTACCGGAAAAGAAAGAAGCTACGAAGGGGATTAAAAAAGAGGAACACCATGAGTTTCAAACAGAAAAACTCTAGCAGCATTTGGAAGTTCAAAATTGAGCATCAGTGATTCTGGAGCTAGCAAGAGTAATCTGGAAATGATCATTGAAGCTTTCAAAGTATATGGATGAACTCATTTATGTTTAGAAAGAAAAGACAATAGAATGATGGTTGGGACTTTGGGTAATGGCTACTACTTATATTGGATGACAGGAGATTTGCAAGCCAGTGGTAAGGGCAGAAAAGACAATGGACATCACAATACCCAAAATAGTGGGTATCATAGCAACCAAAGGGAAAAAAAGAGTTTTAAAGAGGAAAAAAGTTTGACAATATGAATAAATATGTTGTAAAGAAAATGAGGATAAAGCTAAGAATAAAGCTTTGTATTTTGAAATTAGACAACAATAGTGATAAAAAAAATGAGAAAGCAGAAACAGTTCTGTAGTCGTTTATGAGAGAAGTCAATAATTCAGAGACCAAGCCAGGATATAGCAGCTGTAACCCAAAGCAGTATTTACCTTGGGGGTAGAGGGATGGAGCGTGGGATTGGAGGGTTCTTGGTGAAAATGTAATTTGGGGAACTTCTAGGAGCTCCACTGGAGAATGCAGCTAAGCTAAGGTGTTCAAACTCTCCCATTAGTAGACATAGGGAAAGTAAGTCCAAGTTCAACCTGGAAGGTCTTGAGAGCTAAAAAAGAAGCAAAGCAGGGAAGTAGATACCAGAAACATTTATAGGATGAGAAATTTTGTGTAAGTGCATATTATCACTAAGATAAGTGGACGATTATGATTAATGAAAAGTTCTGAAACCATAAATCTGAAGTCTGGGGTTATCCGAAGAACCAATTCTTTGTCTCAGGGGAAAAAAAAGTGTCTTACTGCAAATATTTTGTGGTCACCATAGCCCTGGCACTCTGCAAAGTGTGCCATGTATTATGTGTGCCATCCATATATTATGCTTAACATAATATATATTCTGTAAATAGACCAGAAGTTTAGTGAATGAATGAAGGAAACCGTGGGGAACCAGTTAAAGGATTGTGAACAGGAAAGTGAAATGACTAGCATAACATTTTAGAGAGGTCATATGGGCTGCAATTGGGATACTAGATTTGATCTGGGAACAATTGTAAGCAGCCAGTCTGGTGCAGAAACAGCTGTGAACTGTGGGAGAAATGGCTATGGATTAAATGGAGATAAAGTGGATAGACCTGAGAGATGTTTGAACTGAAGAGTCAACAGAACTTGGTTATTGGATGTATGAAGTTGAGAGTGAGGGGGAGGGGCTGGGAATGTGCTCAAGGTGTCTTGCTTGAGCAACAGGATGGAAGACAGTGCCTACAACTAAATCAGAACATCTTAAAAGAGGGCTAATCTGGGGAGGAGCAATGACATAGCAATTAGTTCAGTTTTAGATTTGTTAAATTTGATATCTCTACGGATCATCAGTGAACCTGATCTGTAGGGAGTTATATTTATGTCTGGGTCTCAGAAAAGAGAGTTGAAAATAGCAATGTTGAGATTTGGATTTATCAGCCTAAGGCTGGGCATTAAAACCGTAGAAGTAAGTGAAATTGCCCATAGGGAATATGCATAGGAAGAAAATAAAATCCGAGACAGATTGCCATCTTAAAGGATGGAGAAAGGAGCTCATGAAGGAAGCCAAAGAGTAGGAACAGAATAAGGAGATTGTGGTGTGGCTTGAATGAAGAAAGATTTTCCAAACAGAAAGGGGGAGTAAAAGGTGATAAAGCTGCATAAAGGTTAAGCAAGATCAGAACTAAAACTGTATGCATTTTTTTGAGTTGCTTGTAATTAGGCAGCCAACCTTGATGAGAAAACTTTCAGGGCAGGGAGGGAAGGGGGAGCCATCTGCAGTGCTCAGGTGTGCCCAGGATGTGAGATATGGGAGTTTACCAGCGTGATGGGGAAGCAAAGGCAGGTTGAAGGAGAGCGATGGAAGGTCAAAGTAGAAGGCAAAGGTTCAAGCTCTTCCTCTCAGAAGTTGGGTTTTGGATGACACAACAGAGCTGGAAGTTTATATTATTATAATGTATTCTCCCAGACTTTCTCTAAAGTGCCTCCTGTTACGTGGAGGGACTAAAATGTAGATGAGAGGCAGAGTCCCAAACGTTATCTGTGTGTTTCTGGCTTATTCTGTTATTCAGAGTTGTCGACAGGAAAGAGAAAGAGCACTGTTGTGAGTCATTGTTCTTCATGTTCCAAAATCCGATGAACCTTCCTTTTTCTGCTTCAGTAGTCCTTCCATTCTTTTATGGTTTTCTTACTTATGTTCTTATTCAAACCAGGCCAGAATATTTTGTCTTTCCTTCACCTAAGATATAACATAAGGTTCTAAAAGTATTCCTCTCATGGGATTTTGAATTACACAGTTTATTCAAGTTAATTATGTAGTTTATGAAAAACCTTACGGTGCCAAAATATATCATATTTTTATGCCTTAAATGAGTCTTCTTCCTTAAGAATATATATGTGTATATATAATCTGAGTGATACTCAAAATATTTAACAACAAAACAAGTCCTGTATCTATACTTGTATCTGTTCCTATGTCTTTCTATTTATCCATATGAATGTGTTAGTACGGGTTTTCAGTAATTGATCTTCTATAGGCAGATGTGCATAACACGTTACCCTGTGGCTATATCGTCTCTTTTAAAGCTTAATATAATGTAGCCACCATATCTTTCAACTATGATATTAATGTTTATATAAAGTAACACCTTTAAAAAATTTAACTCCATGAAAATTAATACCTGAATTTAAGAAACCTGAATTCCAGACTTATATAAAACAAACCACTGATAAAACACTCTATATAAACCTGTAGCCCATTTCCTTCGAAGCTGACTAGTTTGGCACTTTCTATTTGAAAAAAAGAAATAGCAGTATGGTTAAGTGCACTTAAGTTTTACTTTTCTGTTCATCCCTGGGAACAGTGATGATTCAGTTATTCTTTCATCCTCTCAAATGCTTAAAAGCTAGATTTAAAACATAAGAGTAGATGTATAAACCTAGAAAATAATTTATTTTACATCGTACAGCATTTTATTGACTTTCAAAGAGTTAAATTTGTGATGTTTGCAGGGATTTCACTCAAAAGACCAATGTAGTAACCCGGAGGGTAGCACAGGCCAGGTTGTTAGTGGAAATGGTGACACGTGGTCAGATTTTAGGTTTGTTTTTGTAGGTAGAACCAGGGCCTGTGTAACAGGTCTGAGACCTGTGGTATCACTCAGAGTCCTTTGCTCAGAAGAGCCCATGCCTGGTTTTATGCTCTGCTGTTACCGTCTTGAAACTATTTTTCCTGTCTTTCTAGAGATACACTTGACATATAACATTATGCAAGTTTAAGGGGTCCCATGTGATGATTTAGTGTGCATATATATTGTGCATATATATTGTGAAATGATGTCCACAAAGTCAACACTTCCATTACTTAAAAAAAAAAAAAAGTATGTTATTGTGCAGAATAGGAAGCATCAGGGATTTAGAGAACCAAAACAAAAACACAAATGAAAAAAAAAAAAAACGAAACAAAAGATGTTTCCTTCCTGATAGTGCTCAGAACTCTTTACTTTAAAAAAAAAAGTTTCTTTGGAACCTCTGCTCTATTCATGTTGCTGTTTTAAGTACTTTGTGGCAAGTGTTAGACACAGATCTCTGTTCTTAAAACACAAATTGTACGCCAGATAGAATACAATTTCAAATCAATGTATCAGCAGACATTAGGTTACATGATTTATTTTATATGTAATTATCAGAAGCATGTGCATAATATTGGACACAACACTCTAGATAGGGTCCTGATCAAATACAGTCTTCATAGCACCTATCCTTATCAGCACAGTTCATATCTTCTTTCCCTAAAATTTAAGCTCAGTGGTAACAACGATGTTTTTGACTTGTTCTTGTGGTCTATGACTGTATTTACAATATCCAAAAGTGTATGGCATATAGAACAAACTCAATAAACTTCTGTTAATGATTTTTATTATCCTTAATAACTTCTTAATTCTGTGGTTCCTGGTGCAGTTTTATTATGCATTCTCCTTTTGCCTCTCTCATTAGTATTGACTCATGTTCAACATTGTCAATTCAGATTTCCAGATTTTTGTTTTTTCCTTGCTTGATTTTAAAATCATGACCTCCCCATCCTACATGAATGCAATTGGAAACTAGTAGTTGACACTACTTTACAAAAAGTGGTGAGAATCTCATGAGCGAAAACACAGAATTACAAACCAAAAAGATTGTAAAACAAGTCACTTGACTGATGTGGTGGTTCGAGTTGATCAGTGAAAAGAGGTGGGTAGTAAACAACTTGGACTTGGGATATTTTCTTTCAAAACTAGATCTGAAAGTGAGGATGGTTGATGGGAGCAGCCTCACATTTGAAAGGGTTGCTTGAAAGATTCCCAAGCAGTATGGGCTTTGTGTGGTTGGAATGGAATGCAAAGAAGGCAGTAATGGTTATAGTATCAGGAGAATTTCAAAGGCTGAAATTCATTTTAGGGTGATTAAAGGAAGAAATGGATCTGTCAGTAGTTTTATCATCCCTGAGAATATTTGCAATCTCGCAAGACAACATTTAGTTGAACAGTGATTACAGAAAACAATTTGAGCTAGTAATGGTCTCCTTTCATGGAAGAAAACACTAATGGCGATGGACAATTCCTGTGAAAATGTTAACAGACAAATAAACTAAAGATGATAAAGTCAGGAACTTCATACTTCACCAGCCAGTCTAGTTTCACGAATACCTACAGAAATCACACACCTAACTCTTGTCTCAAAATATAATTTATTCTTTTATTTCTTCATGATGATAAAAACATTTAAATTATACTTCTATTCCACTTTTAAGGGTTTTTACCTTTTTTTAGCTTTTTAAAAAATCGTTTACTAAAATTTTGAGAAAGAAATTAGAGTAAATCTTATGTATTTCTAATGTTTCAAAAAAAGTGGTTATTTTTCTTCATCTATTATATGGAAGAGATTGGTTTTAATAACTTATTGTAGTTGGAAAGAGCTAATGTATTCAAATGAAGGGTTCAGTTAAATGGTTTTAAATATATGCTTCTTTAGGTAGATTTCCTTCTCTAGATCTGTTAAGGGAGGGAGAGAGAGAGACAAAACGTAGGTCAGGGAGGGGCAGAGAGAAAGGAGACACAGGATCTGAAGCAGGATCTGGGCTCCAAGCTGTCAACACAGAGCCTGACGTGAGGCTCAAACTCATGAGTCATGAGATCATGACCTGAGCCAAAGTTGGATGCTCAACTGACTGAGCCACCCAGGTGCCCCATGAGGAAGTTTTTAGAAATGAGATTTAATTACTTAGAAGCTTGGGTAGTTAAGATTTAACTCTCTGATTCTTTTTTCTGTTACATTTTCTAAAATAAAATAAGTATACATTTCTCCTCACATCTCTGTAAGTCTGATAACCTGATGAGGGGTAACATATATAGGTATGTTATGAATAAACCATGCTTAGTCTTTATTTTTGTACTGTTTACTTTTTACTTGAAGGGCCTTTTTTCTCAATTTAGGTAAAGCATAAATATGCTTGTAAGTCTAGGATCATTCTGAAACAAAGTGTGCAGATATCTAAATTTGTGAATTTCAGAAATGACTACAGAGAGAGTTACATGATGTTTGTTACTTGTAGGCACCAGCAAGTTTTCACAACCCAAGATCGAGGTTAAACACAGAGAACTAACACAATGGCTTTTTTGCATGGTACGAAATTGCCTTGGGATGTATGACCAAAAACAAGCAAGTGAGCAAATTAAAAGAAACCTTAGAGATCAATATGAGGCAAAAGTGTACTATAAGTAATATATTACTGCATAGTTACTCTGAGTCAATTATAGGTCTAGATAGATTCTTAATGTTATGAAACAAAAGCTTACTTGATTCATAGAATGTGGCTTATTAATTATCTATTGTAAAGGCTACAACAGCAACTATTTAGGCCATTTGCCTCATTCCACATGATGAGCTGTAATGCTATTGCAGCCCATTGCACTGGTGTTTCTGTATTGTTTTGTTTTGTATTTCTCTCCTCACGATTAGGTTCTGAGTTCTTGCGACATTCTAAGGTAAGACTAAGCATTATTGTGCTTATGTCAATTGTTTGATGTGGAAGAGTAAAGCCTCTGTAAATATACTAAAATTCATTGAATTTTATACTTAAAATGGGTCAGTATTATAGCTTGCAAATTATATCTCAGTAAAGCTATATCTCAATAAAGCTGCTTAGCAAAAAAGATAGAACCGGGACAGGATTTTAATTGTGGCCACTAGAGATTTGTGACTTGAGCTATTTGGGTCTTCTGTGAAATGCAGTGTTGTAAATTATTTATCTCCCATTTTTATATTTTCCAACTTAAAAAACTCCAAATGAGCTTTCATTCTTAAAAAAAAAAGAAACAAATCTTTATCCTTTCTTCCTCCTCTTCTGCCTTCTTCTAACTTTTAGATTAAAAAATAATCTGCACTCTATTTCTTCTTCTTCTTTTTTTAATGTTTATTTTTGAGAGAGAGTGCGTGTACAGGCAGGGGGAGGGGCAGAGAGAGAGAGAGAGAGAGACAGAGAGAGACTGAGAGAATCCCAAGAAGGCATCATGCTCAGCCCAGAGCCCAATCTCACAACCACAAGATGGTGACCTGAGCTGAACTCCTGAGGGGCACTTAACTGACTGAATCACCCAGGTCCCCCTCCATACCCTCTTTCTAAATCTGTATCCCCCACCCTATTCTAGCCCCTTCCTTTACTATTGGATTGAGACAGACTTTATACAGTTCCCTAGTTACTTTTGAATTGCAAGCGGAAGTGATTTCTGCACAGTTCTCATCTTCCTGGAACTCTTTGAAGTCGGAGACATTCCTAAGATTCTCTTTTCATGGGGCACCTGGGTGGCTCAGTCTGTTAAGTGTCTGACTCTTAATTTAGGCTCAGGTCATGATCTCGCATTTCGTGGGTTCGAGCCCCGCATCTGCTTCTGCACTGATAGTGCAGAGGCTGCTTGGGATTCTTTCCCTTTCTGTTCTCTCCGCCCCTCTCTGTCTCTTTCTCTCAAAAATAAATAAATTACTTAAAGAATTAAACAGAAAACACAATCTCTTTTCATTAACATGTTTTGTTTTTGACTTCAGTGATTCTGTTTTTAACTTGCCATATGCCTTCTCTGGTCACACTTTTTCTTTCTTTCTTTTTTTTTTTTTTTTTGGCTCATTTTGTAGAGCCCGCCTCTCCTCATCCTAGATTCTAACTATGTATGTTCTCTCATTCTCCTGGCATTAGCTCTTAAACCTCTATGGAAATGATACCCAAATCCCTGACTCTACCCCTGACTACTCTCTTAGCTTTTGGTACCTATCTTCCACTCCTTTTTGATTTCTCCATCATCTGCCTCCTTTGAGCCTTAAAACTAAGTCATCTTCCTTCTTTCCCAAGACTCTGTCCCTAAACTTTCNCTCTCTTAGCTTTTGGTACTTATCTTCCACTCCTTTTTGATTTCTCCATCATCTGCATCCTTTGAGCCTTAAAAATAAGTCATCTTCCTTCTTTCCCAAGACTCTGTCTCCTAATCTTAATTAATATATTTATACATCCAGTCAANCCAGGCGCCCCTGATCCGAGTATCTTTAATTCCGCTCTCCGTTTTCATCCTCTGTATCTGTTTTCATAGTAATAAACTATTCCCAGCACTTAAAGGCAGGGAGGGGCTAATGTTACAAACACAGTTTAGGAACACAGAGTTTCCTCAAGATCTTACTCTTTGTAACCTTTCAGGTGGCCATCCTGGTACAGAGTTCCTTCAGAATAATGTAAAAGAACAAGGTCACAGGGCCGAAGCTATCATATATGGCACATTGCTGTGAATTACAAAAGGTTGCTTATAAAATAAATATTCTTTTATAAAAAAATTGTCTTAATACTGGTTTTGTAAGACAAATGAAATTTACTGCTGCCTATGAAAAATTTCTACAATAAGCAAACCTATATCATCTGTGCCCTTATATGTGTAAGAGGTGCATACATTACACAACCACACATCGTAGCTCTAGGTATAGGACTACATTGTTCAGAATCTGACCTTAGAGTTTAGTAGCTTTATATATACCCTTGGTAATTTACTGAGTCACTTTAAGTTACAGATTCATGACCTATAAAAAGTGACTAATAACATTATCTCTTTCAGATTTTTTAACAAGGGTAATTTCGGAAAAAAATATATCTATAATTAGAAACTTCAGATTTACCTCCAGATGTTCTCAATCTACTGATTCAAAGGCACACATCATTAAAGATGCCAGATTGTGAAATTCTTTACACTGAAGAGGAGATGAAAATACTGTTGTTTTTAACAGCTCACCCTAAGTCATTGAAACTTTCGTCTTTCAGAATATTTCATTTGAGGACATTCCAAAAGAACTAGAGGAACAGTTGCCCTAAGTTTTCCAGTGACTAAATGTATAGCTCAGAACCTAATGTTTATATCTGAATGCTGCTGCTAGCTATTTGCACAGAACAAGGAGAAGGCTTTTAAGACACTACAGGGAAATGACTTGGCTTCACCATTTCCTTGTTATGATCATATTTTATTTTTCTCCTACTTCAGCGTCAGAAAACTACTGGTCATGGGCCATATCAAGCCTGTGTACGGTTTTTGTAAATAAAGGTTAATTGGGACACAGCTACACACATTCATTTATGTATTGTCTTGCCTGCTTTCCCACTGCAGGGGTAGAGCTGTGTAGTTGTCACAGAGGCCTGGTGGCCCACAAGCGTAAAATATTTACCATCTGGCACTTACATATAATTTGCGGGCCCATGCCTTTTAGATATTTTTAAAATATTGCTTCACTCAAACTTCCATTTTGCCCAATTCCACACAAAGAAAAAAACAAAGATTGTATTGATCTGGAATATAGGGAGTCTTACTCTTTCTTCTAGAATATCTTTTATTGATGAACAGTAGAAACCTATATGCATTATGCTGCCTTAAAAACGTACAGTTCCTTAGGTTTTACTAAAAATAAAACAAGGCAAATGAAAAAGCCCTAAGGCAGACAACTTGGTCCTTTTCACCAGGTTACTGGCATTATCTAGAAAGCTTCCTATGTGACATAAGCTTTTAGTAACTTATCTTTTCTCCTTTTTTGATATTAAAAGGTGATAGTGGGGGAAAACCCATTTAATATTCAAAGAACCATCTTTTTGATGACATAGTGAGTGACTTCGTTCACTGTTTAATACAAATATTGCTTGAAACTCGGGGGATTCTGTTAGTCCCTATTTTGTTCATTAAAGCGAGTGTTTGAAACCATGCATTTCACATGGGAAAATAGTCTCTATTTTCCAAGATTTCTAATATAATAATGTATGTTAAAAACTTGGTAATTGTTTCTCAATTAATCACTGTCTTTATTTTAAAGATTAAGCTCATTATTTAGAATATCTCAAATTATTTCAATTTACCCTTCAAAAAGTCTCTTTAATACTCAATTTCCTATTTTCTTTCAATTACTTAATAGCTTCTGTGTATTACTCCTTATTCATTAAAATGAATAAAAATTTAACCCTACTCACCTTTCTTTTGCCTCTGACTTAAAAGAATTGTACCAAGAAGATTTGTAATTTAAAAACATTTTTTAATGTTTATTTTTGAGAGTGAGAGAGAGAGAGAGAGAGAGAGAGAGCAAGAGGGGGCAGAGAGAAGGAGAGACCCAGAATCTGAAGCAGATTCTGGGCTTTGAGCTGTCAGCAAAGAGCCTGATGTGGGGCTCGAACTCATGAGCCGAAGTCAAATGCTTAACCAACTGAGCCACCCAGGCACCTCTAGAAGATTTATAACTATAAAGCTAGTTGTCTGGTGTTATTTGGATGTGCAGATACACCTAAAGGTGTAATTAGTTATGAAGCACAAGAATATATCCTAAGCCTTAAGAAATTTACCTTCTTGTGAAGCTTTCCAGTGTCCTAAACCAATGGCTAGTGTTGGGCCTTAACTAGAAGTGCATTCTCTAAGAAGTTTGCTGTCTCTTAAGACTTTCTTTGCAATGTGTTTTAGAGTCAAGTCATGAAAGTTAAGTTTTTCTATTTTAACTATGAAGCAGTTAAAAAATAGTTGGGGATCCAATATAGAAATCCCTCAAGTTAAGTGAAAATGGGAGCAGAGTGAAATTCCTTTTTAAAAGAAGAAATTGCTTTTTAAAAATATCATTTCAACTGTTACCAAAATAGAGCTATAATCAAAGTGCAATAGGATATATTTTCATATACAAGCATAGTTCAAAGCAATCTAGTTCTGGTTTCTGCTCCTATCACTGTTATAAGGACTCATTTTTTGCTGGAAATCTAAATCTAAAGTCATTGTAGTTTGGGAGCAAATATAAGACATTTGAAGTTAGAATTTAGTCTGGATCCCTAAAATGTTCAGGACCATGTATCTTTTTTTGAAAAGGCTTCAGACCAAAGTATAGTGTTTTGTTGTTGTTGTTTTTATTTTTATTTTTTAAATATTCTATTGTAGGCCATGTTCCTGTGATGCTTAGAAAGTTACCTACTCTGGGGACCGTAGTTTATCAGTACAGAGACATGGAAGAGATGTCTATACTCTTATATGAAGATCACTGCTCACCAAAACAAATAGCATATTCATGCCTAGAATTTGAAGTAATTGGAAGCCAGGGTGAAGTATTTATATACAGTAAGTATAGTCTAAGATGAAAAACATGGTTTGGTGAAAATTACAAGATGTTAAGGTTGGACAAGACAGTCATGAGAAGCCATTCATCTCGCAGTTTGTGTAAGGTGGAAATACTAGAAAAGAGGACAGCCTTGTTGCATGCACATCCCAGTTGGGAAAAGGCCTATTAGTCAACTGAATGATTAGGCTTTGAAGTTTAAGGCCATTAGGGTTTGGAATGTTTGAGATGAAAATTCTGAAACAATCAGCTAAGAATTTAGTTGTAAATTCTGTGGGAAACTATAATATGATTCTAGGATATCTGACATAAAGTAAAAGTTGAGAAGTTTTCTGATACTTGTCTTTTATATCTTCATAAAGAGTAGTGTTTTCCTTTTTGTTTTGAGAGAAAAAATGATCAAGCCTCATTTTAAGGTCCATGTCAAAATTCCATGAATCGAAAGAGAAGAACTTTAAAGAAAATAGGTGCTCTATTCAAGTTTCTTGTTTTGGTTAGAGGTTCAGGGCTCACAGTGTGGGAGGATATGATCTATTACCCGGAATGACTTATTGATGGCACCAATGGGTAGAATTTTCTTTCTTTAAATGTTTTTATTTAATTTCCACTTAGTTAACATGCAGGGTAATATTAGTTTCTGGTGTACAATATAGTGATTTAGCATTTACATGCAACACCTGGTGATCATCATGACAGGTAGGCTCCTTAATCCCCACCACCTATTAACCCCATCCCCCCATTCCTTCTGGTAACCATCAATTTTTTCTCTGTAGTTATGAGCCTGGGGGTACCTGGTGGCTCAGTCTGTTGAGCACGTAACTTTGGCTCAAATCATGATCTCATGGTTCATGGGTCCGAGCCCCAGGTTGAGCTTTGTGTTGACAGCACAGAGCCTGGTCTGGACTGACTCTCTCTCTCTCTCTCTCTCTCTCTCTCTCCACCCTATCCCCTTGCACTCTCTCCCTGCCTTTCAAAAATAAACAATTTTTTAAAAGAAAGAGTCTGTTTCTTGGCTTGCTTCAGTTTCTCTTTTTCCCCTAAATTCCATATATGAGTGAAAAAATTTTTGTAAAGAATTTCATACTAGGATGGTAAAAGCCTCTTTTCTTTATGAAGGTGGTGTGACTCATTAACGAATCAAGCTTTGTCTTATACTAGAAAGCTATCATATGCTCACTAGTAAAGTTACCTCTCTTAGTAAGAGCTGTCTCATTCATAAACAACTAAAAGTAGGAGCCAAATACATGATACAAAGTTGGATGCAAAACAAATTCAAGATCCTTTAAATGTAGGTGAACAGCACAAGGAATGGTAATCTTGAGATGTAAGCAGTGATTGTATCAGGCCTCTTAAACCATCTGTGCATGAGTAAAGTGTTAGGAACAGGTGAATTCACAGCCATATCTGGGACAAATGACTTCAGATGAGACAAAGGGAAAAACAATTTCACCTAAGCCACCAGAAGACATATGGACTCTGCACTCCTGCAATTGTGTCTCTAACATTGCACATTTTAAAATATATTTTTTTAATGTTTATTTTTTTGAGAAAGAGAGAGAAAGAGAATATGGGCAGGGAAGGAGCAGAGAGAGAGAAACAGAGATGGATGGACAGAGGATCTGAAGCAGGCTCTGTGCTGAGAGCAGAGAGCTGGATGCGGGGCGCAGACCCACAAACTGTGAGATCATGACCTGGGCTGCAGTCGGGCACTTAATCAACTGAGCCACCCAGGCGCCCCTGCACATCTGTCTTGATCATTCAAAATAGAAAATGTAAATCTCAGTTCAGGCTGAGCCATCGAACTTGGCCCTGTTCCTATATTGACTATGTGTCAGAGATCCCTCGATAAACTCTCCTTTCCTTTCCTAATGGTTCATTGGAGACAAGTATACCCACTCCCCTTCCCCCATGTATAGGAATAAGAATGTAGTTTAAATCTTGTTATTTTGTTACCTCTTATGGGATAAGGAGAGAATTGTCCTTATTTCTTCCTCCCATTAAATTAGTCACCAAAGTGAAGTACTGGTGCAAGAGAATCCAAAAGCAACGTCATTAGGTGAATATATAAAAATCTATAAATTTAATTGTTTCTGTGAGTATGCTTTGTCTTCTCAATTGTACTCGATTATAGTTGAAATGGATCTTTATTGATTTAGTTAATGCCTATTTATATTTTGGTTTCTGCATCTGATTTCATATTTTCTTAGGAAAATAACTAACTTTCCCTTAGAGTGGTTGTGAAAATGATCAAAATAAATGAATGAGTTTTAGTAGTCGAATGCTCTCTTCTTTCCTCTTCTTTCTATTGCTTTGCAGTAGTCATGTCATGAGATTAGATAGTCTGTAGAATACTACTTGGGTGCAATTTTGTCTTGTCACAAGAAATTGTCAATCCTTAAAGTTCAGTTTTGTGACAAAACATTTTAGTTGATTAACTTTTCAAGTCTGTTATAATTAACAAAATGTATCAGGTTCTAAAGAAAGAGGTTTATAATGCTCCTGCCCAGACTCATGCTCTTTCTCTTTCTCTCTCTCTCTCAAAAAGACATAAACATTAAAAGAAGGGAGGGGTGCCTGGGTGGCTTAGTCGGTTGAGCACCCAACTCTTGGTTTTGACTCAGGTCATAATCTTGCAGTTTCATGAGTTCAAGCCCTCAATCAAGCTCTGTGCTGATAACATGGAGCCTACTTGGGATTCTCTCTCTCCTTCTCCCTGTCTCTCTGTGCCCATCTCTGCTCACACTCTCTGTCTCTCTACCAAAAAAAAAAAAAAAAAGGATAAACTTTAAAAAGTTCAGTTATCACTATTAATCTATTCTCTCCCCATAGATACTGATAGATACTGCATCCACTCTCATGGCTTCTATGTTACTGATATTCGTATGGCTTCCAAATTTATATCTCCGGTCAAGATCTCTATTCTGAGCTTCTAGACATTTAAAATATCCTAATCCATATCTCCACTTGTATATCTGGTAAGCAATCTAAGTACAATTTGTCTAAATCTAAACACATGATTTCACTTGCAAACCCGATCCTGGCTAGTAATTCTTACCACAGTAAATAGTATTCCTTTATGAAGTTCCTTATACTCCCCAATTTGTTCTTACTTTCCTACTATTCATTCAATCCAACAAAACACACGTTTTGGAGTGTCTACTGTGTGCAAAGTATCGTGCAGAGGATTTAATGGTCTGTAAAATTTGAGTCTCGGCCCTCATGTAGTTTATAATCCAGTCAGAGAGACAGATTATAATCTACCCCCCCAAATTTATTAATACAAACCAATTTTATCGATTTCTTTTGAGAATTTCTAGTCCAAGACACTATCTTTCTTTCCTGAACTAGAGCAATAGGCCTTCACTGGGTTTCTGCATTCACTCTTCCTCCACTTTCTCCTTCCTTACCACAGCTACTGTCTTCAAGATCTCACTACCGCACTCCTCTGCATAAACCTTGCAGGGGCCTCCTATAGTGGCGTAAGATAAAAACTCCTCTTCCTTACAGCCTGTTGTGGCCCTGCCTGACCTCATCTGCTTTATGCACCCCTTACACACTGTTCCGTTCCTGTGGTTCAGCCTTAACAGCCTTCTTCCTGCTTGTCAACAGTGCCACACTCCTTCCTGCTCAGCACCTTGCACCTGTCCATTCTTCTAAAATGGGCACTCTCTTGGGACACCTGGGTGGCTCAGTCAGTTAAGCATTGACTTCAGCTCGGGTCATGATCTCATGGCTTGTGGGTTTGTGCCCCGCATCGGATTCTGTGCTGACAGCTCAGAGCCTGGAGCCTGCTTCGGATTCTGTGTCTCCCTCTCTCTTCCCCTCCCCTGCTTGCGCTCTGTCTCTCTGTCTCTCCCTCTCAAAAATAAATAAAAGTTAAAAAAAAAATAAAATGGGCACTCTCTCCTTCCTGCTCTATCTTTACTTGGTAACTTTCAACTCAAATTTTATTCCTCTCCTTTATCCTCCAGACTAAGTCAGTATCCCCACTAGATCTGTATGGATTTGTACGGATCTGAGTCATTATCTGATTAATATCTGCTGTCATTCCAGGAGAGGGATGTTTGAAGCAAGATCTAAAGGATGAGCTTCAGCCATATATAGAGCTAGATTTTACAACTGTTTTGTTTTTGAGGGAATATGACACGGTCTGCCTTTTTAATGGAAAGGCTCTTCTCACAATGTGCATTATAACGGGACAAGTTTTCTATGTAATTACCTCTGTGTCCATTCAGTGAAGCTTACCCTAACGGCATTTGGGAGGAACAAATTTGTGGTTATGAGAGTTACTTAAGACCTGAACAAGAATGTGAAAACTATTCTATAAACTATAAAACAGCACACAATTTTCATTGCTATTACTGTTGGTAATATCACCAAAAAATCAGCTTATCCAAAACCTGAGCTATGTTGAATATAGTCCGTTCGATTTTACCCAAATATTTGGTTTCTTCTATGAAATGTTTTAGATTTACCTGTTTTTCTCTTAAATTTGTGTGTATGTGTATGTATTAGTGTACTATCAATATGTATACATACATATGGGATATGGACACACAAATGCAGTATATGTATGGTGGATAGGGTGTACGTACAGGCTTCTCTAAAATATATTCCAATCTAGTGTTTAATATCATAAAATGGGACCAGCTCAGCAGTTGTTACCCTGTTTTATTCAAAATGTTAAATTTTAATTCAGTTAAATAATGGTGAATAAGAGGATATTTGGACTCTAAACCATCAGTAGGCTTTGTAAACAATGGAAAAGTCAGATCCCTAACTTGAAAGTGTTTACTGATTTTATAAATGCATTTTATGAATATGCTAAAATTTACCACAGTGGTCAAAGCAATAAACAAAAACTTGTAGGGGATTAAAATGCAACTATTTTTTTTTTTTGGTAGAAAATGTTAAAAAACAAAACCATTGCTCATGTAACAATACCTTTATCTTCAAGTTCATTGACTATAGTTTCATAACTATTGATTTGTAGATATCCAATCTGGACCATTTCTGAAGCTGAATTCAGAACAATCTTAAGGTAAGCTGTTTACTTAGAGAGAGAGAGAGAGTGTCTGTGTGTTTTACAGAATTAAAAAGTCTGATATTGAAAATGATATTGGTTCCATTTTAACTTATTGTAATATTTCTCAACTTAAAAAATATTAAAACATGATAAATAGCTTGATGACTACTTAATAAATGTCCTCTAAGGGTCCTTTCTGCAAATACAGATATGAATAAATCATTGTGCACAAGTACAAACCAATTAGAGTACAATTAATACTAAATAGTGTAATGCTCAATGTTGCTAAGTTAATAGATGGTGGAATGAGCTATCAAATGTGGGCTAAGTAATAGGGATATATCATGGAGTGAATAAAAGTAACAATAACACCAACAGCATTAATAATACTATTTACTTAAAAACATAATCCAGACCCTGTACTAAATACTTTATAAAATGCTTTATGTCATACAATCCACACAAATTTCTGAAGCCAAATTATCATTATTATTATTATTATTATTAATCTCATTTTATAATGAGAAACCCGAGGCATGGCTAAAGTTGTGTAGCTGGTGAGTGGCATGGTTACCAGTTGAGGTCTATCCCACACCAGGCTTTGGTTTCCTGCCACTATATAAACTGCCTGGAGAAGGTGAGAATTAAAGAGCATTTTGTGAATTTTGGATTCAGAAGAGAACAACAAGAAGCGAATTTTTTGCAATATGAAGGCCACTTAACAAAAATGTGAAAGATGATCTAGATATACACTGTGCTCGAGTGACAAGTTGGAATGAAGGACATTTGAGGAAAGCGTAATAAAAATTGTGTAGCCAGAGGAGATGGAGCTTATGGACGTACTTTGGTGGATAATACTAAGTGCTCCAGTTTCATCTTTATTGTCCTCTAACTGAAAGCTACTAATCTGGAGTACAGTAATCTACAGTCTGGTCAGGGTAACCAGTTTTAAAAAAAAAACAATTAGCAATAAAACAGTAGAATTAGGAAGGATCATTGAAAATTACGTAGACCTGTCTAGGCATGAAATGACAGCCTAATCCTGAGAGAGGAATTGGAAACAGAGAGGTATGCTATTACCAAAAGACATGAAAGCAAACAAATATGACAGGGCTTCATGGTAGATTAGATAAAGTAAATGAAGGGGAAGGAAGAGCAGAGATGGTATCAAGTTTATCCTTATAGCAAAAAAATATGCAAAATTGATGAAAGGGAAATATTGTTAGAGAATGGAGTAGTGGTTTTCCTTTCTTGCATCTGAAATGTCAGTGGGGCCCATATATAGGACACAGAAAGTTACATGAAGAAAAGAGGTGAAGATTGGATTCTAATTTCATTAAATGTATTTTTAAAATGTTCACTTATTTTTGAGAGACTGAGAGAGACAGAGTGTGAGCAGGGGAGGGTCAGAGAGAGAGAGGGAGACAGAATCCAAAGCAGACTCCAGGCTCTGAGCTAGCTGTCAGCACAGAACCCATTGCGGGGCTCGAACCCACAAATTGTGAGATCATGACCTGAGCCGAAGTCCGTCGTTTAACCGGCTGAACCACCCAGGCGCCCCTAAATGTATTTTTAAAAAGACTTTATGATGATAACTGTGGAAGGATTAGTATAAAAATAGAAGCATATGGGCTGATATTTTTTCTTTAAAAATTTTTAAAAAGTTTTTAATTCCAGTTTAGTTAATATACAGAGTTATATTAATTTCAGTTGTATAATATAGTGATCCAACAATTCTTTACAGTACTCAGTGCTCGTCATGATAATTCTACTCTTAATCCCCATCACCTGTATCACCCATCCCCCTCTGGTAACCATCAGTTTGTTCTCTATAGTTAAGAGAACAATAGTTAAGGGGGTTTCCTTGGTATTTCTCTCTCTCTCCCTCGCTCTTTCTCTCGTATATGAGTGAAATCATGTGGTAATGTCTTTCTTTGAATGACTTATTTTGCTTAGCATTATACTCTCTAACTCTATCCATATCATTTCAAATGGCAATATTTCATTCTTTTTTATGGCTGAATAATGTTCCATCATATGTATGTCCTGCCTCTTCTCCATTCATCTGTTGTTGGACACTGGATTGCTTCCCTAATTTGGCTATTGCAAATAATGATACAGTAAATAAACATAGGGGTGCATGTATCACTTTGAATTAGTATTTCTGTATTTTTTTGGTAAATATCCGGTAATACAATTACTGGATCATAGGGTGGTTTTATTTTTAACTCATTGGGGAACCTCCACAATCTTTTCCACAGTGGTTGAACCAGTTTGTATTTCCACCAACCATGAATGAGAGTTCCTTTTTCTCCACATCTTTCAAACACTTATTTCTTTTTTAAAAAAATTTTTAAAATGTTTATTTATTTTTGAGAGACAGAGAGAGACAGAGCATGAATGGGGGAGGAGTAGAGAGAGAGAGGGAGACACAGAATCTGAAGCAGGCTCCAAGCTCTGAGCTGTCAACACAAAGCCTGACGCCAGGCTCGAACTCGTGGACTGCGAGATCATGACCTGAACCGAAGTAGGCACTCTACTGACTGAGCCATCCAGGCGCCCCAAATACTTGCTATTTCTTGTGTTTTTAATTTTAGCCATTCTGAAAGGTATGAGGTGATATCTCATTGTAGTTTTGATTTGTATTTCCCTGATGATGAATGATATTGAGCATCTTTTCATGTGTCTGTTGGCCATCTGTTATGTCTTCTTTAGAGAAATATGTTTGTGTCTTCTGCCCAATTTTATTTGGATTGTTTTTTGGGCATTGAGTTGTATAAATACTTTATATATTTTGGATACTAACCCTTTGTCAGAAATGTCATTTGCAAATATCTTCTCCCATTCTGTAAGTTACCTTTTAGTTCTGTTGATTGTTTCCTTTGTTGTGTAGACACTTCTTATTTTGATGTAGTTCCAATAGTTTATTTTTGCTTTTATTTCCCTTGCCTCAAAAGAACCCTAGAAAGAAGTTGCTGTGGCTGATGTCAGAGAAATTACTGTCTGTGCTCTCTTCTAGGATTTTTATGGGCTTAGGTCTCACATTTAGGTCTTTAATCCATTTTGAACTTAATTTTGTTTATGGTGTAAGAAGGTGGTCCAATTTCATTCTTTTGTATTTATGTAGATGTCCAGATTTTCCAATACCATTTGTTGAAGAGACTCTCTTTCTCCCATTGTATATATTTTTTCTCCTTTATCAAAGATTAATTGACCATATAATTGTGGATTTTTTTCTGTATTTTCTTTCTGTTCCATTAATGTATGTATCTATTTTTGTGCCAGTGCCATGCTATTTTGCTTGCTATAGATTTGTAATATAACTTGAATTCTGGAATTGTGATGCCTCCAGTTTTGTTTTTTGTTTTTTTTTTCTTGACTTTGACTAGTCAGAGTTTTTTCAAAATTTTCAAATTTTGGGATTGTTCTAATCCTGTGAAAAATGCTGTTGGTATAGGGATTGCATTAAATTTGTAGGTTGCTTTGGGTAGCATAAAGATTTTAACAATATTTGCTCTTCCTCCATGAGCATGGAATGTCTTTCCATTTCTTTGTGTTGTCTTCTGTTTCTTTCATCAGTGTTTTATAGTTTTCAGAATACAGGTCTTTCACCTCTTTGGTTAGGTTTATTCCTCAGTATTTTATTCGTTTTGGTGTAATTGTAAGTGGTATTGTTTTCTTGATTTCTCTTTCTATTGCTTCATTATTAGTGTAAATGAGTGTAACAGATTTCTGTACATTGATTTTGTATCCTGTGACTTTACCAAATTCATTTGTCAGTTCTAATATGTTCTTTGGTGGAATCTTTAGGCTTTCTATATGTAGTATTATGTCATCTGCAAATAGTGAAAGCTTTATTTTTTCCTTACCAATTTGGATGCCTTTTGGGGGCTGATATTTTAAATACCATTTTCAGTGTATATAAAATACAGCTATGTAATCCTGAAAAATGCATGTGAAATAATGCAACCTGTATAATAGTCTGGCCTTCTAAGCCCAATTCTAAACTCACTAGCTTTTTGTTTCTTTGAGATTTCTTTGGCAATATAATCTTGATTTTTTTAAACTACATAAATGCATATTACTTAAAACTCAATTTTGGAAAACATTTATTTTAAGTGCTGACAATATTAATTGCCTTTCATTGAATATTATCTTGTTAACAATGCTTCAAGTAAAATACAATTTAAAATCACTTTTATTTCAGAATCAAAATATCCATTCATTGTGTAATTAAATATGTGAATTAGATGATAAACAGGAAGAAAAAGAAAGAAAAGAAGCTCAACTTAGGCTACAAGTTAATTCATTTGGAGTGAAGTCTCAGTAAGGTTGGCTTACAATACTATAATATTTTTTATAACATTATAACAGTTTTTTCCCAGGATTAGTAAAAAAAAAGGACAAGTTGAAATGATATGTACTACATAATTTTAAACTTCTTAACATTTTACTAAATGTTTTCACTCATAGGCTAAAGTCATCAGATATTTATTTAGGACCTAAATTTAGTGCTAAATTCTGGGTCTACTGCATTTCCAATAGATATAGTTTGTCTTTTCAAGATGCTCAAGCCTAGGTAAAAAAACAAAAACAAAAACAAAAACAAAAAAATCCCCACCAACAACATGTAAACCTGTTATAGCATAGCGTAATTCTGTGCTATAGAAGCACAGAGATAGGATTATTTCTGAGTCAGTGGATCAGGGCTGCTCATAAATGTCAATAAGGGAATGTGGGTCTTTAAAACCTGAAAGAAGATATACTTTTGAAATTTAGATTTAAGCTTAATCGTGTCTTTGAAAACTAAAGTCATTGCAAAAACTAGTAGGCTTTTGAATTTCTTAGAATTTGATTCTCAAAGGCTGATTTTTTTCCCTTTTTTGATTAAAGTCTGGAGAAGCGTCTTCATATGATGGACTATCTATTTTTAGCAAGTAGGGATTTAACATGTGAAACATATTGCCTGTGATTTGCTACGGATTTTTCTTGACAGCAGTACTATCAAGAATGTTACTTGTTAAATGCATTAAGAAGCTGGCTGGGAAAGCTATCACTTTGTTAACAGTTTTACTTAAAGTAATAAAACCTCTACTATATAAGCAATGGGATGTATTATTTCAATTTATAAAAATAAAGTTGGGTAGGTTTTAAAAAATAGAGAGAGTTCCTTTTCTGGCAGTTGTTAAATGAAAAACTCTAAAAATATAACTACATAACACTTCTTTTTAAATGCTTTTCTGATATGGTGGGAAAGTGAAGACTCTAGAGAAGACAGAAAGCAAAAGCAGCAACCCTGAGAAGAAAGCAAGGTCAGAGTTGAGGAGAGATTGCGATGTCTAGGGCTAGCCCAAGTTGGAGTCTAATAGATGAATCTCTCAGCAAACCAGGATCCTTAAGGACAACACTAAGAGTAAGGATGCACAAGAAATAAACCCACCACTCAGTAGGTGCGTCCAGAAATTGCCCACCTACACTTGACACTGAATGAAGTGGCACAGATTTGCCCTTAGAATTCAGAACCTTTGGTCAGTGTTCACTGGGGCTTGGTGGTAGATTCACCTGTGTGATCCA
The DNA here is from genome assembly GCF_008692635.1 of Crocuta crocuta. NCBI lineage: Eukaryota > Metazoa > Chordata > Mammalia > Carnivora > Hyaenidae > Crocuta > Crocuta crocuta. Next base: position 2,251,961 of record NW_027528345.1, read on the forward strand.
ATATATTTCATCCAATAATTTAGAATGGTTCTGGATTCACAGTTATGAGAGGAAGCAAAAGGAATAATTTTCTGCATGAATCTAAATTCAATGTTTTCAAGGTAAAGTTTTAGAGAAATTAGTTAACAACTCAAAAATTACAAAGAATAAAGAATAAAAGGAACTTAAGAGAAGGCTGGAAAAAGCCATGACAGAAGATATAGTTTTAAAAAGGTATATTATGCTGGAATGATCAGAATTGGGGGAAAAAGAAAGATGTTTAATATTGTATTAATTTTCCATTGTTTCCATAGCAAATTACCACATAGTTAGTGTCATAAAACACAGATGTATCATGTTACATTTCTAAATTTCAGAAATCTAGTATGTCATCAGATATAATCAAAGTGGAGGCAGGATGCATTTCATTCTAGAAGCTTCAGAGGAGAATTGAGTTGGTTTCCTGTTCACTTGGCTTCTGGCAGAATTCAGTTCCTTGTGGTTGTCGGACTGAGCTCCTTGTTTTGTTGCTGACTATTAAGTTGGGGGTTACTTCTGGCTTCTAGTTATTACCACATGCCTTGCATTGGTCCCACCTCTCCAGCTTTTTTTTTTTTTCAAAGCCAGTAATAGTAGGTTGAAATCTCCCTTGGTATCTTTCTGACCCCTTTCGGTTCAGGTTGGCAGTATCTCTGGTTGTATAAGATTCTCTAGAACCCTGTGGGTCTTCAATGGATCACAGGATTCACTCCATCAGACAAGAGGCTCACCAACAGGTCTTTCCAAGAATATTTCTTCACTATTTTTTGGCTTTTGCCGAGAAGGCTGAGGGTACCTATGATCACTTCCTTAATCTCTTTAAAGAGTCCTTTTTTTTCTATAATAATAATTTGTTCTTTTGTTTTTGTGAAGAATATTGGAAAACTTACCACTTAAGTTTTAAATAAAAATTGCATTGAAAATAATCTTTTAATTTTAGTATCTTTGCATATTTGTGATACAGGGAGGTTAAAAATTTCCAAAATCCTCAAGCCCTGGTACCTTTCTGTTGAACAGCTTCTCCATCAATTTCTCTCTCTGCCCTGGCATTTTACTCTAAAAAGAAAGAAAAAAAAATCAGTCTGCACCGTCAACATTTTTCTTGGAAATATTTTCAGCTAAGTATTCAAATTTATTACTTACAAGTTCTGCTTTCCACATAACTGCATGACACAGTTTTCTGCCACTATGGAAAAAATCTCTTTTATCTGGTTGCCAATAACATGTTTTAATATCCTTCTCAAGCCTTCACCAGCAGCATCCTCAAAATCTACATTTATGTTAATAGTCTGTTCATGACCATTTATGTTTTCTTCTGAGAAAATACAGAATTTCTCTATAATGCTTTTCACTTCCTTCTGAGCCCTCATGGGCAGCCTTTAAAGCCCATCTTTCTGCTAACAATGTATTTAAAGAGATGTCAGCTTCCCGCCTCCCCGCCATGCTCCCCGCACCAACTCTGCCAATTCAGTTTTCTCAATTCTTCCAGCCTGTGCCTGCTTCCTGATATCAAAAATCAATGCTGCAGTTTTAGTTATTTGTTACAGCAACACCTCACTCCTGATACTGAAATCCATACTAATTTTCTACTGCTGCTAAGAAATTACTATAAACTTAATGGGTTAAAACAGTATAAATTTATTATTTTACAGTTCTCTAGATTAGAAGTCCAGTATAGTTCTCAATGGATTAAAACTTAATAGTGGCAGAAATATATTCCTTTCTGGAGGCTCTATGGGAGTATCAGTTTCCTGCTCATTCAAATTCCTGACCGAGTTCAAATTCTTATGATTGTAAGGACTGGGTCCGTGCTGATTGTTGATTGCTGATTATAAGCTGAAGTTTGTTCTCAGCTTCTAGAGGCTGCTGCATTTCTTGGCTCATGCACCCATCCTTATCTTTCAAAAGCTAACAATAGTGGGCTGAGTCCTTTTCACATTTCATCACTCTGACCCGTTCTTCTGCCTTCCTCCTCTGCTTTTAAGAACTCATGTGATGGCAATGAGAAAGAATGAAATCTGGCCATTTGTAGCAATGTGGATGGAACTCGAGGCTATTATGCTAAGTGAAATAAGTCAGGCACAGAAAGACAGATGCCATGTTTTCACACATATGTGGAACAGGAGAAACTTAACATAGAACTAGAGGGAAAGGGAAGGGGAAAAAATGGTTAAGGAGAGGGAGGAAGACAAACCATAAGAGACTCTTAAATGTTGAGAACAAACTGAGGGTTGATGGGGGTGCGGGAGAGGGGAAAATGGGTGATGGGTATGGAGGAGGGCACTTGTTGGGATGAGCACTGGGTGTTATATGGAAACCAACTTGACAATGAACTATTAAAAAAAAAAAAAAGATTAGACTTTTCTAATTGTGATTAGACTGTTCCCATCCAGACAATCCAGGATAATCTTACCATCTCAAGTAAGCTTACTTTGATTATATCTTTGAAGTCCCATTTGCCATGTAAAATAATAAACTCACAGATTCTGAGGATTAGGTCATGTGCATCCTGTGGGGAGCAAGGGGAGGGCGGATAGTATTGTAACTACCAAAAGTATATTTAAAGAAAAGAAAAGTTTGAAAACCTGAGCAAGGAACTAGAGAGTGTAAAATGAGAAGTAGTTTTGGAAATGAATCTAATAATTTAGTCAATTTAGTAGAACTGACCCAACTAAAGAGTGAATTAGTGGTCCAAAGAAATAGCTATCAAAAGAGAAATATTATAGGGAGGAAAAAAAAAGGTAGAATTTACCAGAGAAAATATAGACCATGGAATGGTTGATGAACAGAATAAAGATATGTGTAATTGGTGTTCTCAATAGAGAAAATAGAAATAAGGAAAAGGAAATATTTGAAGAAGGAATTGCATAGAATTTTCTAGAATTGTTGAAAAATACTTAATTGTCATATCCTGAAAGTCTAAGGAAACTGAAAGAATATAAATTATGAGAAAATTACATCTAAACACATAAACATGAAACCACAGAATCCCAACAATAAAGAAGAATTGGCAGGACCTAGAAAAACAAGGCAGCTCTGCTAAAGGAAGGACAATTAGATTAATGGTTGACTTCTAAACAGCTAAAATGGAAGCCAGAAGTTTTGGGATCTGGGATCTATCTGGAAGATCCCCTTTCTCTGTGAACAGCTTCTACCTCATTCTACCTACTTTTATCTATGTTATTGTGAAGGCAGAAGACCTTCTTTTATTTATTTTTACTTATTTTATTTTATCTTTATTTATCATATTATTTATTTTTATTTTTTAGTGTTTATTTTTGAGAGAGAGAGAGAGAGAATCAGAGTACAAGCAGGGGAAGGGCAGAGAGAGAGAGAGAGAGAGACATACATAGACATAAACATAGACATAGACATAGACATAGAATCCAAAGCAGGCTTCAGGCTCTGAGCTGTCAGCACAGATCCTGACATGGGGCTCAAACTCACCAACCAAGATCGTGACCTGATTGAGCCACCCAGGCACCTCTTGACTCAACTTTTAAATACCGTGTAAAATTTCTAATATCTAACAAATAGGAGAACAAATAAATGTATAACATCTTTATCCATTTAGTCAACAGATATTCGTTATTAGCTCACTGTGATGCTCACTATACCCCAGATTCTACTCTAGGCACTAGAAATATTAAAAAAAAAAAATCTATCCTTCTGTCATGGTATCTATTTATATCAGTCTTTCATCAATTATAAGTCGTAAGTATAGCCATACCATTATTCTTAAAAAAATGTTTTTAATGTTTTTTTTTTTAATGTTTTTAATGTTTATTTTGAGAGAGAGAGAGAGACAAAGAGTGAGCAGGGGAGGGGCAGAGAGAGAGGGAGACAGAATTGGAAGCAGCCTCCAGGCTCTGAGCCTTCAGCACAGAGCTTGATGTGGGGCTCGAACCCACCAGCAAGACCATAACCTGAGCCAAAGTCGGACACTCAACCAATTGAGCCACCCAAGCACCCCTAGTCATACCATTATTCTTATTTATAAGGTGACTTTTCTCATTTGTCACATAAAAGCCTTTATATCTTTATAACATTTACCTTATATTATTTTTCAAAAATTCTGCCGACTCTCCCTAAATGCTACAGTTTATGTAAGACTTGGTGGCTATCATCAATCAAAAGCAATTTGTTTAGGTCCAAATTTGTGCTCACAATGCTGTTTGGCATTTTCTGAACACTGGGAAAAGTTGTAGAGCCCTAGTGTATCTCTTACTGTCATTAAAACCTATTTATTATACTATTTATTACAGTACGTTTTGGCAGACTCTCCTTATTTCTGTTAACACAGTTGAATTATTTTGGATGTTTAATAACTTGAGTTCCTCATCAATTATATTAGAATGAATTATGGAATACATATTAAAAGCTATTGCTTTTTTTTTCAAGCATGACTAATGAAAGAAAATCTCATGACTTTTTATTCCATTTCATCAGAACAAGAACTCCTTATTCAATAAAAGGAAATCCAAGATGGCACAGGGGATTTAGTGCCTGAGGTTCAGTGAAGAATGAAGTAAAATGACTGTAACTTTTCATAATGATACATAAGCTTTATTTTCTTTCACAGTTGCACAGTGCCATTTATCCGGAGTTTTAGAAAACATTTTACTAATTATTAGTGAATAATTATTTACTGGGTATTACTAGATAGATAGTTATATTTGGAAAATAATATAATTTCTTATGACATTTCTTTTGTAGAGGACAGAATATTGGTGTCAAACAAAATTGGTTTGAATCCTAGCTTTGCAATACTAGCTATGATGCCTCAGAAAGATATAATATCTTCTCTGAACCTTTATATCACCATTTAAAAAAAACAGACTGGAAGTCAGATACAGACATTAATTAATTAATTAAATATAACTCTAAGTTGGCATGCCTGTATTAGCAAAAAGCCCAATGACTCCATCTTGAGTCCTCTCTACACCGACTCCATCTTGAGTCCTCTCTACACCCACTTCCATTGCCCAAGATTCCCAGAGGACTATTCCAGCAAATATGGGCAACCCTGCTTCCAAATCCCAAGCAGACAGAACAAAGTCCATCCACTGCTTTCTGTCACTATGCACAGAGCTGCTATGGAAAACTGGCTCCCCAGCGCATTTGAGCTGATGACTTTGCACTGCTACCAGACTAAAACAAATCCTGACTAAAACAAATCCCTGCACACTCTTGGGCTTCGTAATTCCATCTGTCATCCAGAAGAAGCTCAGGCATTGTTCCTGTAATATCCACTGTAATATCATGACCAGGACAGGAGAAAGCTGGCCAGCCTCAGCCTTTCCTCATGAATCTCTAAACCATGGTTCTGAGCTTGAGTCACGGTCATGTTCTTCCTTTCCCCATGGTGATATCTTTGAGGGTCCTTGTATCCTTTCCTGCCAATAACCTTAATCAGGAGCCTAAATCCTTCAAAGAGTTTCCAATAATGTTAAGTCACAAAAGGATCATTCCTCAACACCAAATAACCTATTGGAAAAATCTACTCAGTGACCCTCTCTTAGAGGACTGAGCTGAAATTTAGCAGGTCATAAAAGGTCCTATTGTTACCTTCCCCAGGCAAATAGGTACCTACTAGGGACAAATAAAATGACTCTTTAAAAACTTCTTCCTAGATGATTTTTTAAGTTTACTAGAGAAGCTTCTCCACTTCCAGGTTCTTCCTCATCAGTTATGTCATGAGAACTAATGAGGTGACATATATAAAGTACCTGTCAGTACCCACTACCTAGTAGACACGTTAATACATTTTAGTTTCCTCCTTTGTTCTGTATTCCTAAATTTTAGTCTAAACCTTTATTGTTATTTTCTTTTTTCATATATATATCCCAAGTGAGATTACAAATCATTTAAGGGAAGAGAGTTATATCTTGTGCATCTTTAAATTTTTTTTAATGTTTGTTTATTTTTGAGAGAGAGAGAGAGACAGAATGTGAGCAGGGGAGGGGCAGAAAGGGAGGGAGACACAGAATCAAAAGCAGGCTCAAACCCGTGGACTGTGAGATCATGAGCTGAACCAAAGTCAGATGCTTAACTGACTGAGCCACCTAGGTGCCCCATATCTTGTGCATCTTTAAGGCCTCCATAGATTATTCAGCATAATGCCCCATAGAAAAATATCAATTGCTATGTAATTATTGATTTAGTGTTACTTTGAGATATCTACATTTTTCCATATGTAGATAACATAATCTGCTTTTTAAATTTCCTGGTATGATTTTCTGCTATCGTACTAATGTTATGATTCTGAGAAAAAACTTGGCAACGAAAGGAGCTGAAATTCTAATCCATATATTTGCATTTTGATTACTGAATCACCTATCAGTCAATAACACATTGCTTAGAAATTTTCATGAACACTTGAAATGATGGATTTTTTTCCCCTCAGAAATGGTGAGGCAAGAATATATTTGTATAGATTGCAGTGTAAAAAACCTAAAAAAACTTAAATTTCAATTTTAGATCTCCACTGACACCTGTAAGCATACAGGCAAACATCTTAATGCTCCTCACGTGACAAAATGGGGTAGCAATTAAAAGATTTTGATAACAATTAAAGAAAATATGTGTCTAGCAGGAGTGATTTAACTTAAAAATGTACTTCTTTTGAAAAGAATTTGAAAACAAGAGCAATAACTTATAATGTCACATGTCAGAGATAAGCTTTTATTAACATCTTGAGATATGTACATAATTTTTGACATTCATTTTTTTTCACTTCATCTTCTGTTGTGTTGAATTTTGAAATTTTCCATTGTCACAAATTCTTCAAAAAATATCATTTTAACCTTGTATCTATAGAATTTCGCCATTTCTCCTGGCTACATAAGTTATTTTTCTAAAGTTTCACTTAAAAATACTTTTATTTTAACATGTTTGTAATATTCCCATATTTGTATATCTTTTCCTAGAACATAACCTATGAAAATCTGTAAGATTCTTCCTTTTTGTATAATGACATCCTTGATATTTGCTACTTTAACTTTGCTTGCTCCATCTAAACTTGGAATACCTCCACAATCCATGACTTCTAGACAGCTGTCATTTTGCAGTTCACACTTTGCACCCAAGGCTATTGTCCATTATGTGTACTTAAGCTACTGTGTGAGTCTGGGAGGGCGCACGGTCCCCTGTATCGAGCCTAATTGTTCTCTCTGCTCCATGTTCCACATTAACCTCTCATTACAGTGTTATAATAGATCCATAGTTTGCCTAACATCGAACCATCCTTTTACCTAAAAGAGTATTCATTTAAGTCATTTTGGAGCTTGATTTACTAGGGTTTTATTTATTACTTGGCACCTATGACCATATCTATATTTTTCCCTATTATCCTTTGGTGGATTTGTTATCAGAGCTATAATTCTAGGTTTATACAGTGCAAGTGGTAGCTTAATCATATTCTACGTGGTGTAATGGAAACCTGGGAAAATACAAGTTGAATGTAACAACAAACTGTCGTAATATAACCCAGTAGCTAAAATTTAGATGACAGAATCAGCATTTGAACAATTACAATGATAACACTGAGTTCAAACCAACAAGATAAAATATTTCAGAAATAAATACAAAATGTCTTCTTTTATACCTGAAAATAGAATTCTATAAATATGGGGTAGTAAAGATCTGACTGGACACCAGTTGTACATTTAGGAAGAGAGAAAAGAGTCATATGTGCCACCACAGTTCACCAGCTGTGACTGAAGCTAGCGTCAGATTACGATGTGTTCATAAAACATAAAAAGAGTGACACTTTGTTCACCATATTTCTGAGGTTCTCTCACAGCTAGAAATTCTAGGACATGAGAGACTTGTATAACATGCGCGATTTCTGCTGTTGAGGCCAACATTTGGTTGGTCTTCGGCACCTGACAGGTCCGGTTGATGCCCTTTACTGCCTTTAAAGGTAACACAGAAGAACTGGAAGAGTCTGTGAATCTCCCTAGGAGCTTTTTGAGGGAGACAGTCTCACTGGATAGGAAGCCACATTCCTTTCTTATGCCAAGTGAGCTGTTACCACCATTCTAGTATTATCTTTTCCCTTCAATTTGCAAGAGTATCTCTCTTTAAAAAAAATTTTTTTTTAATGTTTTATTTATTTCTGAGAGAGACAGAGAGAGAGACAGTGTGAGCAGTGTGAGCAGGGGAGGGTCAGAGAGAGAAGGAGACACAGAATCTGAAGACAGGCTCCAGGCGCTGAGCTGTCAGCACAGAGCCTGACACGGGGCTCTAACCCACGAACCGTGAGATCATGACCTGAGCCGAAGTCAGACGCTTAACCGACTGAGCCACCCAGGCGCCCCTGCAAGGATATCTCTTATAAGACTTGATCCCTAGGTTAGAACTTCCAGTCATGGTCTGTGGGCTACCTAAACACCTAGGAACTCAGTTTTTTCTGTGCATCACTAAGTCACACAGAAAACTAGAGCAGACCTTTTTTTTCAGGAAGAAAAGTTTGTGCCTCTTGGCCATCTCACAACAATTCAGTCCCCAGGCCCTGGCAGCACTGGAAATATCTGGGGTTCATTCTGCTCTTCAGTTAACCTGCAAGCAGGAAAGGAGAGCCAGCATTGCATTCAAAATCTCTTGCAAACTTCAAGGGCGGGTTTTCTGACTACCCCTCAGAGGAGGGGGCCTGCGACCGCCCAACAGAGGAGGGGGAGCAGTAGGAATCTCTTATTTCCCCATAAATTCTCTGCCACTCTCTTACTGAAGCTTCTGTTAATTTTTTTTTTTTTTTTTTTTTAAAAGGTTCAATAAAACCAGTTCTGCCTGTTTCCCAAAAAATAATGCCTGAACTCAAATTTGAGGGCGGCTGAAAGCTTTGCAGCAATTAGGGGCCCAGCCTTTATTCTCAGGTAGCCTTTACCTCCACAGAATTCCCTGCCTTTTTCTTTTAGGCACAACTGATGAGAGAGGCTTTTCACTAATCCATGGCTAAGGTTAAGAAGGATTGTTTTTCTCAAGTTTTTAGTTTGTATTATTACAACAATTTTTATTACTTATTGCAGTCAGAGCTAACTTTCTATCCTTTCTAAGTGCCATATTTGACAAATTTGAATTATTTGTACACATCAATGCATATGGTATGTATGTAATTTATCAACCGGTTCCTTTTTACATTTAACAAATGATCACTTTTAAGATGGCATCAGTTATATTTGATTTTGCCTAATCTGTGTCATTGTACCACCTCCAGAAATGGTTTATCACCTTATTCTAGCAATCATTATAGGCAGTTTTATTGTTCATCTTTATTACCTTTCAGTACATCCAAATTCCCTACTATAGTGTGAAATTCCCACTGTTTCACTTATTATTGATCTTTGTCACCAAAGTTGACCCATTTGCTCTATCTAGCAGGCCAGTTAAAATACACAGGTACACTGATTTTTTTTTTTTCATTTGAAACAGGGACATTGATTTAATTATCAGATTAACTCAGGGATAAATTTGGTAGGAACTACCAAATTAATCTACACAAGTAGATTATTTCTTTAAATATTATAAGCATAAACCTATATTTCATTGCTCTAAAACCTATATCATTTATTCACATAGATAATCATTTTTAAGCTTCATAAAATGCCTGTGAAGTAGGTAGCTTGTGCACATTCAGAGTATTAGTAGTAAAACTACAAGGGAATACAGATTCTGCGTTGTTAGGATATACAAGAATTGAATCTGAAGGTATACTACATATCAGAAAATAACCAGCCTATAGCCTCCCACTGAACACTGGCAATAGTTAATGATTCATTATGGGAGGGGAGAGGGTTATACTGAAGCAAAATAAGGTATAAAACTCTTATACCTTATGTGGGCCTAATCAGCCCACAGATGGTTCAAGGCACTTGCTATGTGGTCAGCACCGTATGGGGTTTTATGGGTGATACATAAGAACATAAAATGTGATTCTATTCCTCAAAGATCTCATAATCCATTTAAGGGGATAGAATTAACCCTGGAGAAATTAGAAAAAAACTAACTGTTACAGCGTAGCATTCTGACCATAGGAATTTAGAGGATGGTGTCTTAAGAGACTGATTCCTCTAAAAGGTATCACGAGCTGAGCTTTGGAAAGTGGAGACAGAGCTGGGCTCAGCATTCAGCTCCTCCACTCACTGAGGAATCTCACTTAACCTTTTTGAATCACACATAGCTCTAGGGGTAAGTCAAGGAGGCAATGTTTACTTTACTCACTTTAAAGGTTGTGCGGATTAAATAAGATGTTTTATATAAAATACTCAGAATGCTTGGCAAAAAAGAAAAAAAGACATTTAATCACCATCATTTTTCTTTCTCCTCTTTTCTTTAGTTAGGTAAAATCTGGGTATGTAAAGAAAGGAACTTGAAGTAATCAAGAAGATAGAGAAGGAAAAATATTGTACACCGAAACACAAAGTAGGAATGAACAAAGTAAGCACAGATAGCACTGGAGAAACTGGATTACCTACAGAGCAATAAAACAATGTATTTTTAATTTCCAAAGACCTCCTCTACATTACTTTATATCTGTATTTTTTAAAAAAAAATTTAATATTTATTATTTTTGAGAGGAAGAGAGAGAGACAGCGTATGAATGGGGGAGCGTCAGAGAGAGACACACACAGAATAGGAAGCAGGCCCAGGTTCTGAGCTGTCTGCACAGACTCCAGTGTGAGGGTCAACCCCGAGAACTGTGAAATTATGACCTGAAGTCAGATACTTAACTGACTGAGCCACCCAGATGCCCCTACTTTACTTCCTATCTTGATTTACATTTAATTATCATATTTCTCAGTTATGAGGTCTTAACTGCTTTTGTTTTGCTTTTTTTTTTTCAATTATAGTTGTTTGTTCTTATTCTCCATAATCCTTGGCAACGTTTCTTGCATATGGATTCTTAAGAAATGTCATTCATTTATGTATTCATTGAGTAAATATTTATTCAGCACCTACTGTGTGAATAAATTCAGGCTGTGTAGATAATGTGAAACCAGATCATGGAGCGTGTTGGACTTGGACATAAAATTTTGATACTCGTGGGGTGGAAAGGAGTGCCTTTCTTCCTCTTCCACTCAAGGTATACCTCATTCTCTGTGGTTCTTTAAACAGTATGGGCCAGGCTGGGTCATTCCTTAGTGCTTTTAAGTGGCCTCCTCTTCCTGGAATAACCCCTCTGTCCTCCATCTTTCCATGTGGAAAATATCTACTCTTGTCCCAATGCTCAGCTGAATGAAACTTTTTCTGACCTTCCCTACCTTCTTAAGTCAATTATATAGTTGTCCTTGCTGCTTCCCCTGAACACAGTACTTATTTCTTATCATTGCACCTATAATACATTATTGCATCAGTTCACATCTCTCCCTCTTAGCTTAGAAATTTAAACACTGAATGGGGGAGGAGTAGGAAGTAATCTCATATGGGTAAATTTAGATGATTTCTCTTATACATACATAATAACTTCAATAATTCAGGATTTTACCTAGTTATATGTAAACTGAGAAAGTGTTCACTATCTTGACAAAAATAAAAAATTAGTTTAATGTCTGTATCATTGCACAATGAAGAAACCAACTGAGATAAATATGCTCTTTGAGCAGCACTTTTTGTGAGTATTTTTTTAGCTTTGCCTGTGAGAGACAGCAACATTATTTTTGTATTGCTGAAGTGCTTTGAGAGCAATGCCCCGGTGACAGCATAAACAAAATACAAAGACCAGTTTGTTTTTATATCTAAATGGGGGATTGTTGGTGAAGAGTTGTGCCAGCCAGTACAGAGTGGAATAGTGTTTTATTCCTCTCAAGATAGATGGATGGCTGAATTGCCTGAGTTCCTGCTGTTTTATACTCTGCCCCTTGAATTTGAAAATGAATAACTGCCCTTTTTTTCTTGAATGGATAGTGAGAAAATACATAATTTAAATAAAACTGATCTCATAATATTGTCATTACAGAATATGTCCACCTGGTATTTTACCGACATAATATATTGCCAAAATGTCTGATATGTTAAATGTTGTATTTTTTTGGTAAGTCATAACATTATGTAACCTGGAAATGCACAGTTTGCCAGTGTGTTACACTATTAAAATGTTATTCCTTCCAGTGAAAGGAATTACATTTTATATCATCAATACAGCCATTATCTGGAATTTTTTGCCGGGAGATAATTTAATAGCTTCAAAAACTTGTCTTTTGAGTACCATGGTGAAAAGTCTCTGTGGGAGATGGAAAGAAAAAGAAAGCTCCCCCAGTCAAGGAGCCCCCAACAAACAGAGAAAAATTACTTCAGGTACAGAGAATTACAACACAGAGGGGTACAGGAAAGTTACAATGACTATGAGAACAGCGAAGAGAAAATACTTCCCATGGAGATGAATAATTGGCTTCACAAAATGATGGAACTTGAAAAATGAGTCTCATAAATGAGGAGGGAGGACTTAGAAGAGGGGAATGAATTAGATCATGGAAATCCTTAACTACTAAGAGAGAATTTTATTTTTGTTCTCTAGATATAAAGGAGTTGTGACAGTTATTTTTTATGCGTGTCAGTCGACTAGGCTGTTGTGCCCAGTTATTTAATGAAACATTAATCTAGGTGTTACTGAGGAGGTATTCTGTAGATATAGTTAGCATCTACAATCTGTTGACTTTAAGTAAAACAGATTACCATCCATAAGGTATGGGGATTGTATCCAATCATTGAAAGGCCTTAAGAGAAAACACTGAAGTTTCCCAGAGAAGAAATTCTGCCCTAAATCTCTAGCATCAACTCCTGCCAAGTTTCTAACCTTCTGGCCTACTAGGGATTTCTTACTTGTCAGCCACACACCCATAATCACGTAAGCCAATTCCTTAAAATAAATCTCTTTAAATATATCCTATACACATATTCTATTCATTCTATATATTTTATATGTTACACATATATATTCTATGTATTATACATACATGTCATACATGTATGTAGGTATAAATATATTGACTGTGGTCAATGATTACTGAGTAGAATCTAGGAAGCAGAATATATTAACTGTGGTCAATGATTATCGAGCGGAATAAAACTAAGTTTTTAAATTACCATAAAAGATAACAAATAGCCATGTTTGTTATAGAAAGACTGTAGAAGACTGATGGCTTAAACAGTAAAAGTATAAATGCAGCTTAGGTCATGATGAGCAGGTCCTAGAAAAGTTAAAATTATGGCATTTCCAAAACCTGGCAGTCAACTTCCACCTGACTTTAACAAACTTACCTCAAACTATTACAGTAATGCTATTCAAAGTATTATTCGGGGCACCTGGGTGGCTTAGTTGGTTAAGCGTTTGACTTTCGCTTAGGTCATGATCTCGCGGTTCATGGGTTTAAGCCCTGCGTCAGGCTCTGTGCTGACTGCCAGCTCAGAGCCTGTAGCCTATTTCAGAATCTGTATCTCCCTCTCTCTCTGACCCTCCCCTGCTCACCCTGTCTCTCTCTCTCTCTCTCCTAGGGAAAAAAAAAAAAGTATTATTCTAAGACTACCAGCATCAGTATGACCTGGCAGATTGTTAGAGATGCGAATTTAGAGGCTTTACTCCAGCTTTAAAGAAATCTTTTTAATTATTTATTTATTTTTGGGAGAGAGAGCAAGAGAGAGAGTGAGCACGCGTGAGCAGGGAAGGGGCAGATAGAGAGGGAGACAGAATCCCACTGAGGCTCTGTGCCATCAGCACAGAGGCTGATGCGGGCCTTGAACACACAAAACCGTGAGATCATGACCTGAGCAGAAACCAAGAGTCAGATGTTTAATCGACTGAGCCAGCCAGGCCGCCCCTACTCCAGCTTTTATATATGAGAATTTCTCAGATTGGGACCTGGGAGACTGTGTTTTAAAAGAGCTTTCCAAGTGATCCATGTCATGTAAAGTTTGAAAAGAACTACACTACAGTTAACAGGGACCAGCAAAGAAGAGTCTTGTGGAGTTGAGGTGAATTTCTCTAGGAAAGCTGGAGCTAACTAGAATTAATAACGGCTGATCAATATTCTGTCTTGGGCTGAGTTGCAAGGTGGGAATCTGGGACAAAAATAAATTCAGAAGGGAAAGAGCTTGAGTAGGGTCATGAAGAAGATGAAACTCTCTCATTCAAGTGCAGATATATTTGGGCACAATATGAGGTTACACAGCATAAGTGAAAGAAGTCAGGATGATATAAATCAAAAATCGAAGTAGAATTAAATATTAGAGCAGACTTGGTAAGGCCAGGAGGCAAAAATTCGGGGACAAAGTAAGAGGTATTTTAGAGAGAAACTAAAGATAGAAGGTCTGAAGATAAAGCCAAAGGTCTGAAGTCAAATATGAACTATTTGGTAGCAAGCATCCCAGATATATTAGAACAACCTTTTGACAGTTGCCAGTTCTTCATCCTAAAGAATCAGGTCTTAATAGCTAATACAATTAATTAGTAACTAATACAGTCACAGGTTGCGCCACTGATTCATTCATTTATGAATTTAAAAAATATTTTTTGTATCCTGCATATGCCAAATACAGTGATCAATAAACAGCGATAAAATGTAAGTGACACAAATGTGCTCTCTGCCATCAGAAAAGTTAGGCTTTATATAAATGATTAGACAAGTAGGTAATTATAATTGCCATAAGTGCCACTGAGAAAAAGTACAGGTATTGTGAGAATGAATCATAGGATGGCTAAATTAGCCTTCATGAAAGGAGGAAAACTAAAAGGATGATTTCCTAGAGGAACATTTCCCAGAGGAAACAAACTAAAAAATATCTTTTGAAAAAAATTTTTTGAGAGAGTGAGAGCAAGTGAGCGAGCATGCTTGTGTATGCATGTGTAAGCCAGGTAAAGGCAGAGGGAGAGGGAGGGAGAGAATCTTGAGCAGGCTCTTCAGCATGGAGCCCAAAGCAGGGCTCAATGCCCTGACCTTGAGATCATGATCTGAGCCAAAATCAACAATAGGATGCTTAACTGACTGAGCCACCCAGGTGCCCCTCAGAGGAAGTAAATTTTAAGTATAACCTTAAAGATAAGATTAAGTTGATGAACTGTTGGGGAGAAACATTCTAGGTCAAGGGAGCAGTCTGTGCATAAAGTGTACCTTAGGATAGAACAGAAGGATAACCAGGATGATTGGACTGTAGTGAAAGAGGGGAAAATAGTAGGAGATGAGACATGATGAGCCAGATCTGCTGTGTTATATGTATGTATGTATGTTATATGTATATATATATATGTGTATATATATATATATGTATATATATACACATATATATATATATGCCCCTTCAAAACAGTATCCTGTATCCCTTTAATAAATACCTAGTAGTGCAATTGCTGGGTTGTAGGGTAGTTCTATTTTTAACTTTTTGAGGAACCTCCATACTGTTCTCCATAGTGGCTGCACCAGTTGACATTACCACCAGCAGTGCCAAAGAGATCCTCTTTCTCCTCATCCTCGCCAATATCTGTTGTTGCCTGAGTTGTTAATGTTAGCCATTCTGACAGGTGGGAGGTGGTATCTCATTGTGGTTTTGATTTGTACTTCCCTGATGATGAGTAATGTTGAGAATTTTTTTTATGCATTGGTTGGCCATCTGGATGTCTTCTTTGGAGAAGTGTCTTTTCATGTCTTTAGCCCATTTCTTCACTGGATTATTTGTGTTTTGGGTGTTGAGTTTGATAAGTTCTTTATAAATTTTGGATACTAACCCTTTTTCTGATATGTCATTTGCAAATATCTTCTCTCCTTCTTTCAGTTGCCTTTTAGTTTTGCTGATTGTTTCCTTCACTGTGCAGAAGCCTTTTATTTGATGAGGTCCCAATAGTTCATTTTTGCTTCTGTTTCCCTGGAGACATGTTGAGTAAGAAGTCGCTGTGGCCCAGGTCAAAGAGGTTTTTGCCTGCTTTCTCCTTAGGATTTTGATGGCTTTCTGTCTTACATTTAGGTCCTTCATCCATTTTGAGTTTATTTTTGTGCATGGTGTAAGAAAGTGGTCTAATTTCATTCTACATGTTGCTATCCAGCTTTCTCAGCACCATCTTTTAAAGAGGCTGTCTTTTTTCCACTGGATACTCTTTCCCGCTTTCTCAAAGATTAAGTGGCCATACATTTGTGGGTCCAATTCTGAGTTTTCTATTCTATTCCATTGGTCTATGTGTCTGTTTTTGTGCCAATGCCATACTGTCTTGATGACTACAGCTTTGTAGTAGAGGTTAAAGTCTGGGAGACGTGTTGAATAAGAAGTCCCTGTGGCCAAGGTCAGAGGTTTTGTCTACTTTCTCCTCTAGGATTTTGATGACTTCCTGTCTTACCTTTAGGTCTTTCATCCATTTTGAGTTTATTTTTGTGTATCGTGTAAGAAAGTGATCTAGCTTCATTTTTCTGCATGTCACTGTCCATTTCGCTGCCCATTTTTCCCAGCATCACTTGCTGAAGAGACTGTCTTTAGTTCATTGGATATTTGCTCCTGTTTTGTCAAAGATGAGTTGGCCAAAGATGTTTGTGGGTCCATTTCCGGGTCATTCTAACTTATTTCTAACTTTTTAATTTATTTGTAAATAAATGTCAGTAAATTAAATTAATACAGAAATCTATAGACATTGGTAGCTAGAATTATTAGATTTGATAAATCATAAAAGTATGTGAGAAAATGCTTGGTGCAAATAAAGTTCAATGTTTGTGAAGTCATTATTATTTGATAATGGATGTGTAATCAAATTCCTATTATCCATTACCTATAATAAAATCTATTTTTTGATATTTTATACATAATTGGTATTTGTATGCACAGTGAAATTTATTATTGAGTAGTTACTTAATAACATATAAATCTGTTTCTTCTTAGAATTTGAACTAAGTTGATCTGTTTCACCATGCTGGAATATAAAATAGGTTCATGTTATGTTCAATTTTTAAATTACTTTAAATCTCTGTTAAGAAGGTTTTTTTCCTTTCAGCATTAAGGAGCTAGTAAAAAAATTTTTTTTACATCAGCAAATACTTTAATGTGTTTATATCATTTTTCGCAGAAAGTAACCTTTGTGTTTTTATGAATGACTTTCCTAGTGGGAGATAGTATTTTCTGAGTCATTAAGACATGATGAAACAGAAGTACTCAAAAAATCTGGTTGAATTTATTGATCATTCAATAAACATGTTTATTATAAACTTATTTTATGTAAGCCCTGTGTTAGATATATATGATCCAACAGTGTGTAGAATGGTGCTAGCATTCATGAAGTTTATGCAATAATAGTAACTAACAACTTTTAGCCCTTGTTATGTTGAGGCACTAGACCATTCTTGCATTTAATCAATTCTCACAGTATTCCTATGATGGAAGTATTGTTGTTAGTCATATTTTTATTCAACAAAGATATTGAGATTTTAGAAGCTTAAGTAATTTGGTTGTGGGCAAACAACAAATGTAAAGCACAAAACTAAACACTAGGATGTAAGAAATAAAAATGTTTTATTTCACTCGTTACATACACTGTCTCTCTCTCTTTACAACTCATTGGGAAGGCAAGGAAGATATCGTTGAAAAATTAATACAAGTTAGGAGTAAAATATCTTTTAATTTTCTTTTTGTAACAGTAATCTTTACTGTTAACCATTATTTGTGAAATTATTAAATTTTAAAATTATTAGAAAGCTTATTTACCAACTGAGATTTCTGAGTTTTTATGAAGAAGGAAAGTGACAGTTTAGTCATTAAGAGTACAGAAATAGGTCACATCTTGGAAACTAGAAGTTAGAAAACTTAAAGACATCATGGTTTTTTATCATCTCTGGCAATCATCTCTATAGTAGATTTGAACAAATTAGTTTTAAACTACCAGAAGTTTATGAGTCAGTTAAGAGAATTCTCAAAGGGCTGAGGAGAATCTCCCAGAAGAAAACAAAATGAAAACAATAGTTAGAGTTATTGGAATTAATAACAGTTAATGAGTGTTCTGTCTTGGGCTGAACCTAAATGGAAATATAAGACAACTGAGAATTCAAGTAGGTCAGGGTGTAGGTAGGGCTGTGGAGAGAATAAAACTTTACCACTTAAGAACAAATGAGTTTAAACACCAAGTCAGAGCAGATTGTCCAGCATGGGGAACCATAGGTCAAACTCTGCTGACCTGTACAGGTTTGACAAGCTAGGGAGGCAAAATCCTGGGAGACAGACAAGTAGTGCAGAATTTTTGAGAAAAGCTTAATGCACAAGTTTTTTAAGCCAAAGATCTGAAGTTGGAATTGAACTATTTATTCATCAAAGGCAGGCAGCTCAGTTCTATCTGCTCAACTCTATCACAGTGAGTGATAATTCCAACCTAAAGAATCAGATCCTCTGATACGAGCACACACTGTGCCATTGATTCATTCATCCATGCATTCAGCAAATATCATCTATGTGCCAGTCACAGGGATGAACACCAGACCTATGATAAATGAAAGGCAAATGAAACAAATGTGGTCTTTGCTGGAGTGAAAATTACATTATAGGGGAAAGTTAGGGATTAAATGCATAATTAATTACAGTTTGGATCAGCTGTAAAGGAAAGTTACTGAGTGTTTTCAGAATGAGTCACAGAAGGAACTATCTTCCTTTGCAAAGGGGTTAAATAGAAGATAGAGCCTGAAAGATGAGCCAATTAGCTTAAGCAAATATTTGGAGAAAAATCATTCCTAACAGAAGGGGAATAACTTCTTTAAGTTAG
This sequence comes from Crocuta crocuta, assembly GCF_008692635.1. Classification (NCBI taxonomy): domain Eukaryota; kingdom Metazoa; phylum Chordata; class Mammalia; order Carnivora; family Hyaenidae; genus Crocuta; species Crocuta crocuta. The sequence continues at coordinate 2,270,694 of NW_027528345.1, forward strand.
GAAGAAACAGAGAGATGACCTGAGAGGAAAAGATAACAGAAGCTAGAGACTTAGGGGGCTGTAGGACATTGTGTGTAATGATGAAGATTTTTAATATTATATTAATTGTAGTGGAAAACACTGAATATTTTTAAGCCAGTAAACAAAATGATGACATTTGCATTTTGAAAGATTCTTTTAGGTGGTCGCATACGGTATTTCATATGGATTAGCAGGCACAAGAGTGGATCTGGGGAGATCACCCATTTCAGTAGTCTAAGCCAGAGAGGATGAAAGCTTGAACTTGATTATTGACAATAAAGATAGAAAAAAAAAAGAAACAGATGAATTCAGTATATAATTAGGAGGTGGGAAATAGACTTTAGGTATGAGTACATGGTGTAGGGCACCATGTACCAGAATAGGGGAGACAGGAGGAAGACCCACTTTGGAAAAAGTATTGAGAATTCAGTTATTTCAGAGTGAGATAACCAAGTGGAAATATGAAGCTGATGTGTCTAAACTTCTGAAAAGAGATCTTACCTAGAGACACAGTTTGAGTTCATGAGCATATAAATGATCTTTCAAGTATAAAAGATGATTCCTCTGCTTCTGGCATGAGCAGATGAGTGGATGATGGTACCGTTTCCTAGCATAGAGAGGTAAAATGGAAAACCAAATTTAGAGAAAATTGATTTCATTTGTGAACTTCGATTGTGAGATACCCCTACTGTATAAACATTAAGCATATAAGTAGGCTGATGGACCTGGCGTTCAGAAAATGTCTTTTAGCTGGAGATATAAGCTTGACTTCACTACGCATTATCTGTGGAGTTAGGAGAGTGCGTGAGAATACTTAGTGAAAACACAACATGAGAAACAGAGATGAGAGGAGGGAATAGGGCACGACTGAAGAGAGACATCTTTAGGGCTACAGATATTTAAGGGGAAATAAAGGAGCTGATAATGAGAGAGAAATGCTAGGGAAGCAAGGAAGGAACCAGGAGAGTAGGCTACCCTAGTTTCAAATAAATAAATGTTCTGGCTATTAGGGCTTGGACAGAACACTGAGGAGTCAAGAAAGGGAAGGTGAAGTAGACATGTACACTTCACTGTCTTCTATCATTTTTGGATAATCAGTTGTGGTGGTTGTTGTCAACATCCACTGATTTTTCAAGGTACAAACTTTGGTGTTCCCAACATTGCTTCTTCTATCCCTCACATAGAATCAGTCAGCAAATCCTATGGATTCTATGTCAGAAAACTCTTTGATCTCTTCTTGCTTCTTTATGCTTACAGTCCATGTCTCCTTTCAGATTCAATTCATATGTCTTCACCATTTGACTACAGTATACATTTTTTAAGTTTATTTATTTAAGTAAGCTCTATTCCAGGGATGCCTGGGTGACTCAGTCTTAACCGACTTCAGCTCAGGTCATGATCTCACAGTTCATGAATTTGAACCCCGTGTCAGGCCTTGTGCTGACAGGTCAGAGCCTGGAGCTTGCTTTTGATTCTGTGTCTCCCTCTCTCTTTGCCCCCCTTCCACTCATGCTCTATCTCTATCTCAGTCTCAAAAATAAACAAACATTAAAAACATTTAAAAAATAAGTAATCTTATTTACTTATTATTACTGGATCTACTCCTACTGACTCTTTACTCTCTTGATATGGGACACAGTTTCTTGTTCTTTTTGATAGTCCACAATATATTTTATTGTATATTGTGGGTTAAGTGTAAAAGGACAGTAAGGACTAAAGTAATAATACTTATCACCAGAATAAAGCATGCTCCTTTTTCTCTCAGGTCACCAATCTGGAAATTTGAGTCAATGTAACTTATAGTAGATACAGATGGAGACTTTATTGCCACTTTGGTTAAATTTAATTTACAACTAATTTCAGATATTTTAAGGGGTAGGATAAAGCTTTAACTATAGTAGTGTTTGAGATATGAGTGTACAGAGTTCCCAAAGAACTCTGATGTTAGACATTTCCAAAGAGCTAGCTTAAGAAAACCTTAAGGGGCGCCTGGGTGGCTCAGTCGGTTGAGCATCCGGCTTCTGCTCATGTCATGATCTCACGATTCGTGGGTTCAAGCCCCGCATTGGGCTCTGTGCTGACAGCTGGCTCAGAGTCTGGAGCCTGTTTCAGATTCTGTGTCTCCCTCTCTCTCTCTGACCCTCCCCTGCTCACGCTGCTCTCTCAGAAATAAATAAAACATTAAAAAAAAAAAAGAAAACCTTAAGATGATGCTAGTCTGTGCAAAAGCTAGTGCCACCCTCGTATGAAATTGAAGCTTTCTGCTATACACAAATCAAAGCATATCAATTTCAAAGATTCTGAGGTAGTCTGATAAGTGCTCCAAATTTGGAGGAATTTACAGATTTCAGTTAAGACTAAGTAGAAGTGGACCTCCATCATCCTTCTCATACACTGGCAGAATCTCATTATCATTCTATATCCCTATATATTTTTTAAGTGGAATCTCTAATGCTTATTTGCTATCTTATCTATCTATCTATCTATCTATCTATCTATTTTGAGAGATAGAGAGAGAGAGTGTGTGGGTGTACAAGTGGGGGAGGTGTAAGAGAGAGAGGGAGACACAGAATCTGAAGCAGGCTCCAGGCTCCGAGCTGTCAGCACAGAGCCCGATGCGGGGCTCGGTTTCACAAACTGTGAGACTGTGACCTGAACCAAAGTTGAACCTTAACTGATTGAGCCACCCAGGTGCCCCTAAAATATAATTTATTTCAATGTAGGTTTATATCATTAAATTATTAATACTGACTGTATTTAAAATTGGCTTGCCAGATACCTAAAAATTAAAATAGACGTTTAAAAGCTGATATGGTCTGGCTCCAGTAGACCTTCTCAACCTTTTGGGACAAGGATCATTAAATTCCCAGCACTGAGCTGGATTTTGATCCATAACCCACATCATTGAATATTTGCAAAAGGCCTCACTCAAATCAACATTATTTGGATTAGAAGAAAGCCAGGTTTCTTTGCATTCACACCTGTATGCCCCAGACCCCTCTTTTTCTCCTCTGTTTCATAAACCTGTTGTTCTTTGTATCACTAATAAGGATTATTTTTCAGACATAATTATTACTGGCTTATGTAATGTCTTCTCTACTCAAGGGTTTTGCACTTACTAGTTTTGCACTAAGAAGGCAGTCTAGGTCATAGGTTATCCTTATAAATTAGAACTTGTGGTTCCTACTTTAAATTGCTTATCTATTTTTAATTTAAATCCTCATGTATTTCGGTAAAGTATCAGTTTGTTCAGAAAAATCCCTACATTCACTCCCTAAAACTAAAATATTAGTTATATTTTCAAGATGCTCTTATGAGTGCCCCTTTAATTTCATAGGACAAACATCTATGATGAAATCTTATCCCGGAAATTACAGTTGCACATGTAAAGATAAAACTCCGTATGAAAAAGCAAAGTTGATTGCCTTATGAATAACTCCACAAAAACAAATATTTCAGAACAGAATTTGCCGGTACATTAATATCCTGCTTTGAGACTTAGCTGTTGGTAGAAAATAAAATGTGTTCTGAGGTATTCATATCAAAAGAAACTTATACAGCATTGCTTTCTTAAATGAAAGTATAACATTACAGTTTATATTTTGAAACTGGTCAAATAAGGATGGAAAGAGTGTGTGTCTTATTCTGAAATAGTTGTGCAACTTATTTCTGAAATAGTTCTAGATCTGTAGAAGTCTGCATCACTACAGATTGGTTGTGTAAAAAATGTAATCTCTGTTGTTAGCAGTCAGAACAGTGGCTATTTGGGGGAGGTAGTGGAGGGTGGAGGTTTAATAATGTGTTGTTTGTTGATCGGAGTGCAGGGGAAATAGCTGAATCAGTTTGTGGAAATTCGGCAAGTTAAATGTACGTCAATATGAAATATAGCATAATTCAAGTTTTAAAATACTTGTGTATATATGCACATCCTACATGAATGCACACAATATATACTTGTGCTTTCTAACCATGATGTGGTTATTTGAAAAATACCTGTTTAGCAGTTTTAATGAAGTACCTTTTTAGTAATAATGAGGCTTAAACTTACATAAAGTCTACAAAACCAGTTTCTATTTTAAGATATCATACAATCAAATATTATAGTAAATGTATCATCTTTTTTGTTGGCATTTGTTCACTCATAAATTCATAAAATCAAACTTTTTTCCCATTAAACCTTCTTGAGAAGTTACTCATGGGTTGGATAGTTCTTTTCAAAAGCTTAAAAATCCTTAAAGACCTAAGAGGGTAGAGAATTCTGTTGAACAAAAAATTGAGACATAGTAGTTGGCCTAAATTATCTTGAGACTAGAAATATATTTGGACTAAACTATTTTGTAAGTATTTAAATTTGTTACTAGAGAAGACAAGCAGGATATCATTTTTAAAGCTCTTTCCTGATGTGTGTCTAGAGACAGATGGGCATATACCCAGAGCTGTTCAGTGGATCTCATGGGGTGGGACTGGTTGCTGATGTCTTGACTTGAAGTTCAATATACCTTCCTCTGAGAGCATTTAGTTACTTAAAAAGAAAAACTGTCATAAATAGGTGATAGCGATTAAATTGTGCACTTGTTATGACAACTGAGTGATGTATGGAAGTGTTGAATCATTATATTACCCCTGAAACTAATATTACACTGTGTGTTAACTAGCTAGAATTTAAATAAAAACTTAAAAAAAATCCTTGCCTCTCTTAAAATAACTGAAAGTAAATATGATTAAATAAGGATTACAATAATTATTTAGGAGATATTATACCTTCACAGATTTAAAAGGCTTTACATTCTATTTTTCAATTATATCTGTAACCATTAGTAGGATTCTTTGTACCTTCATTTTACATGGAGAGTGAACTACAATTGGGTCATTTTTTAATTATTATTTTTTAAATCTATATACAAGTTAGTTAACATTTAGTATAATAATGATTTCAGGAATAGAATTTAGTAATTCATCACTTACATATAACACCCAGTGTTCATCCCAACAAGTGCCCTCCTTAATGCCTTGCCCATTTAGCCCACCCCCCACCCAAAACCCCACCAGCAACGCTCAGCTTGTTCTCTGTATTTAAAAGTCTCTTGTGGTTTATCTCCTTCCCTGTTTTTATATTATTTTTGCTTCCTTTCCTTTATGCTTATCTGTTTTGTGTCTTAAATTCCACTCATAAATATATGAGTGAAATCATATATTTGTCTTTGACTGACTGAATTCTCTGAGCATAATACTCTCTAGTTCCATCCACGTAGTTGCAAATGGCAAGATTTCTTTCTTTTTAATCTCCTAGGAAAGTGTCTTGGCCAAATTTCTTAACATTTCTCATGACAAGTAGAAGGAAGTGCTGTACTAAGCACTGTTTAGTCTTATGGGATATGTTTAATATATATTAGAAGTTTCCCCTTTTGCAATCAACTTGTAAATGATGTCAAGAGAGCAAGTTAACATAGGGCTTTCAGTTCATTTTATATCCTAGATCTCAGGGTTTCATCCTCCACCTTCTTTTCAGTGCACAGTTTCAACTCTGAGTTATTTCTTTGACTTCCTTAAACAATTACAATTGCTCCCAAACACCTTAGTGAGCTACAGTTTCATTATCAAAATGTCTCCTGTAAATTCTTTAAGTATCCAATTCTTCACTGACTCTTCATTTTGTTGGCTAGTTTATCCCTCCCTTGCTGTGTGTAATATTATAATCTCATGTCCCCATCTTTTATGATATCAGTCATTCTTATATCCTTTGGGTAGGAGTGAGAGACGGACACTGAGTTACTCAAGTCCTGAAAGCCTTCCAGGATTCCTCCCTACATCTTCATAGTACTTGGTCCTCCTGACTCTAATGTTTAAATATCTCTAGAATATTTGCCTTTTGTCCACATCCCTGTATCTGGCTTGTTTAGGTCCTCATCACTTCTGGTGGATTCCAAGTCGTATTCTCTTAAGCATATTCTTTTCATCTGTTTACTGCTTCCAGTCTATCTTCCAGACACAAAATCTGTCATATTATTCTCTTGGTGAAATCTTTAACTATCTCTTTCTCTGCAGAATACCTTCAAACTCCTTAACAGTGCTAAAAATGTTCTCTATAGTCAGAATTGTAACAAAGTTTTAAAAAGAATCTTATATAAATCAGATTTTATATAATTGTGCCTTATCACCTGACAAATGTCTATTGTATTCAGATTCTCATAACACATACAATTCAGTTTCTCAAGCATATTACGTGATATCCTACCTCCCCACAAATGCACATAGTTCTCTTTACTGAAAATGACTTTTTCTTCAAGATTGAGCTTTGGGGAAAAATTAATGTTTCTAAAGTCTTACTGAGTCAAGAACTGTGTTAGTGACATAAAGGCATTGCAATATTTGAATTTCCTAATAACTTTAAGATATTATGTCCATTTTAAAGATGAGGAAATCAAGGTGGAATTTAAACTCATCTGGATGACTACAAAAACTATATTTTTACTCTTATGCTCTAAATTGCTTATTTAATTTTCACGGAAAGCTAGACATAGATATTTAATTTGATTTCTGCATGACACAAATGATAACAAAGCTGATATTCAAGAAGTATGGTAGCATGTGCAAGGTGACATAAATTCAGAAAAGTGAATTTATTTTCAAATTTGTCAATCATTAAAACCCATGTTAGTTCCATTATACCACTCAATTTCTTTAAATACCACCACCTCCATGAATCATTTCCTAATGCCCTATGGGTAGCTGGTAATGCCAGTATTTCTTCTGTTACTATACCTCTATGCCTCATCTAGTGGAAAAAAAGTGAACAATTAACACTTACTTAGCAGTTATTTAGCAGACAGGCACAGTGTCCTTTAGTAATTATCTCATTTGCATATCTTAAAGTATATCAAAGTGATTATATTTATCACTCTGCATCTATGTGTTTACCTGTTTTCATCATTACAATATGATTACTTTGGAGGCAGCCACTGACCTGTACATATTTATTTTCCTAGCATCTGCACAATTCGTTTCTTGTAGAGGGCACATAATGAATATGTTTAATTAAATGAATATGTTATGATTAGGGGATGGTTATAGAATTGGTAGGACAGAGCAAGAGAAGAAGGGGTGTCTTAAATTTCAGAGAACAAATGCAGCCTTCTCCTACATTCCTTGAGCTCCGAAATGTAGAAATATGGTAACCTCAGTTTTTCTTAAGGCTGCATGGCATTAGGTTTTCTTATAATGGATGTAAATTATGCATTTTTTTCCAAATGACAGTAGTAAGACAGTCTAGTTAAATATCTTAGTAGATATCACAAGTTTAGTAGACTAAATATGTTTTGATTTATTTGCAAATTTTGATCCATTTTATTGACCCTAATTGTACATTATAGAATTTACTTTGTATTTTATATGCTTTATAAATTCAAAATATTAGAAAGCCTCTTGATCTGCAAAGAGATTAAATTCATCTCAAAATCTGCATCTCTGTTTTCCATCTATTTGAAAAGATCAGTCAAATGTGTTTCTTAGGCATAGCCAGACTTCTGGAAGGTGGAAATTCATTCTTATTACAGCTTTTGGGTTTGTTTTATCTAAGCGTATAATTGGCTACTTTTCCTGAATTGTTTTGATTCAAGGCTTACTTGTGGTTCCCGCTCTGAAGTTTTAGAGTTTTACCACCCCAATAACTTTTCTCATGCCATATTCTTCTTTGTAGACTTCTAGTGTTGGTCTCTTCTAGGTTGATGAGGTGTTTGTGTGTATGTTTCTCATCTCTTTCCCACCTTTAAGACAACTGAATGTGGAAATTCACCAAGTAAACACAAAGTTGTTATTTTCATTGTAGACTTGGGTCTTGAGTATTTTTTTTATTTTTTTTTTAATGTTTTATTTATTTCTAGAAGAGAGAGAGCGACAGCGTGAGCAGGGGAGGGTCAGAGAGAGAGGGAGACACAGAATCCGAAGCAGGCTTTAGGCTCTGACCTGGCAGTCAGCACAGAGCCTGACACGGGGCTCGAACCCACGAACCGCGAGATCATGACCTAAGCGAAAGTCGGACACTTAACCGACTAAGCCACCCAGGCGCCCCGGGTCTTGAGTATTTTAATGTGAGAAGAGATACTGACTTTCTTCTCACTCACTGCAGGAGAGATGAACTAAGCTCTTCCTATCCGCCTGGTTATTCATTATTGAATTACGTCACTTCAGAGAGATTAAATTTCTAAAGTTTCCATGAGTAATTATTTTACTTTATGTCAGCAATTTGTATCTCCAAAATGATTATACCTTATATCCTCATACCGGATAACTTACATTTTAAAGTTTTCAATTTTCTATTATTTTAAAATGAGTTGCTATTTTCATACAAAACTCCTTCTATGGGTGATTTATTTGATGAAACTCTTAGCAGCATAGTAATCCTTAGCTGTGGCTTCTATAATTTTTTAAATGTTTGAAGCCTTTCAATCTTCTCTTTAAAGAATAAAGAATATTACTCAGATAAATATTATAAAATAAGATCTACTATGTAGTTCACTTGAAGTTTATTAGCTTAGAGACAATATATATAAATATCCAAATAGAATCTGCCCAAGATAGAACAAAACATTATGGAATATGGAATATTCCACATTTATTATTTATTATATAATAAATACAGTAAATGGATGGTTAATTTCTCAGACGGCCATTCAGCATATGTTAGCATCTTCTTGATCAGTTAGGTGTAATCATCTTTTCTGTGACCTAGTAGGCATGCTCGTACATGTCTTTGAAGGAAGAAATGTTTCCCCGAACTTCCCTGAACTCCATCAATGTTGTCATCAGCACTCCTACTACCCTCACAGGCTGATACCAATTGCTCCTGGTTTATTGACTGGAAATCACTGTGATCACGCTTCCCCCAAGGCTGAACTGCTCCTTGTGCGGTGTAACTGGTAGATGACAAGCCTTGGTTATATTCTGACAGTTATTCTCTACTCTAGTCTAGCCCTGAGGTATGCATTTGCAGATTTCACTCGGATCTTACAAATAGTCAGACGTGACAACATCAAACTATGATACTTGTGAGTGTGTACGTGGTACCTATGTGTATGTCTAAAGAGAGGCTGTGGAAAGACACGGTATTAAGCTTCTAAATGATCTTAACAACATCATGTTTAGTCTTCTTTTGATGGAAAAAGAAAGCTTAATTAATTTTTACACTGAAGATACTTTGGGAAATATGCAAGCATTTATATACTTTGCTATTTTACATGGCTCTCTCACTCTAGGATTTTTGCAAATATTATTATGACATTTACAAATGCTACCTGTATTTTCCCTTGATGAATATCAGCATAATTAAATGTACATTTTATTTTAAAACCTGCTCTTTTGAGGCAGTGAAAAAAGAATAATAAAAACCACAGTGGGCACTTAGAAGCTTAAATTCTAAGAGAAAGGGCTCTCAGAAATACTGACACTCCCAGAAAAAAAGGTGCTTACCATCCGAAATACTTAGCAATGATGAACATAGGTACCCACTATGATGATTTTAAAAAACTTCTTCCATATTATTCAAATTAATTGTTTTTAAATTAAAGTCTTCTAAGAAAAGTTATCCACATGAATCCAGGTAAAAATCTCCTATGATTTGTAGCCATACATTATAATTTTTTTTCCTTAATTTTCAGTTTAGCCTGTTGATTTTCCAGAAATAGTAGGGGAAAAAATCAACTCTGTATATTTCACTTATAATGTAAAATATTCAGTCTAAATCTGCAGAAAGTATGTCTTTTGAATAAAAGAAGGCAGATAGTAAAGCATTTCTGCCAGAGAGTCCAGTTTAAACATTCTGCAATATGCAAATGTTATCTCCTCTATGTGAGCGTTTTCGCTGAGTGGATGTTGCAGAGTTGTAGCCTTCTGCCTGTGATTTAGGTTGTAATTTTATTTGTGGAAATAAACCAGTTGCGGAGCTTCAGTTGTCTTAGCGATGAGGTGATCAATAGCCCATTACTGGATAGAACAGCAGCTACAGGAAGTGCATTGAAGATTTTAATGCATGAATTATGCATGCGGTGCTCATTCTTTAGTCTCGGAACAGAATGACAGGGTTTGTGAAGTCGCCTCAGATAGTTTCTTGCATTAAGTGACTGCAGTGAAATGCTTAATATTTTCAGGCATAGAAGCAGCATTGACTCAGGCCAGCCGAATTTGGAAGATGTAAATCCCCCAGCTCCCAGCACAGAATGCTTGATTTGAAAGTATTGCTATGTAGAGAGCCAGCTTCACTGTCATCTAACCTGCTCTCCCCAGAAGGTTGGCTGAAGGATGGGAGCGGCTGTGCCTGCCTCTGAGGTCACAGCTTGAAGTCCTTTTAACTTGCTTTCTGCTGCAGGAGAGAGTAGAATTGTGGTAGAACTGTCTCCGCATTCATTCAAATGGAAAATTTGCAATAAATACTATCCCCAGAACAACAGATAACTCAGAATATCAGGTAAGTGCAAGCCTTTTCTCCAGGTTAGGTAATTGTAAGTGAGAATGTGCTGAGTTAGGATAACGGTGATGCGGTATTAGTAACGTTGACTCAGACCTCAGTATTGCGATGCAGCATCAGGGTTCTGAATTGTTTTGTTCATTGAAAGGTGACTTTGTTTTATATTTTTGACAGTATTGTGCCATAAGATATCTTATTTGCATGCAAAAGCTTTTCAAGAACGTACCAGAGCCCCGATGTGTGTGTCTTGGATAGATAGCCTGAAAATTGGGGAGGGGCAGCGCTGAGCGTGAGCTGAATCAATAAAAAAAATTATCTCCTTCTGGAGAAGTTTTAGCAGGGCTGTGGTATTCGTTTGGCTCAGATTATTTCCTTAATGTTAACATTTTCAAATTATGTTGATAGATATTGGTAGATGCCAAAAATGTTCAATCCTTCTTCCAGAAGTAGAGAATAGCACGGAGGTACTCAAACTCAAATACTGTGTTGCATACAAATTGAACAGATGGAATTGAAATAATTTGGAATAGCATGTCCTTGAAGGAAGACCTTGTTGTCAGAAACAAAACAGTTTGACTTCTACCTGGAGTGTTTTGTTTTCTTTCCTCTTGTCCAGAGTGTCTTACTTTAAAAAGAGTGGCTAGATTGCATATTTTGAAATTATCCCCCCCGCAAAGAAAGTTTTATTTTTTTCTTGACGTTTTAAAACTTAAGCTTATGGAATTATAGAACCCACTCTATAAAAGCCAAATAAAATCCACAAAAACTCTGAAAAACTAAACAGCAAAAATAATAGACTACTGTATTTGCCAGTCTTTGTGAATTAAAACTGCTTGCTTAAATATCATGGCCAATAATTAATAAAAATGCAAATAATGTACAGTATGATATGAATTCCTCAACCTCTCTTTAGGGTGGGAAAATAGCATTAAAATAGCATTTTAAGGATGGTTTTAAATAGTAAATATGCATTGTTAATGCACATATATATGTATATATACACATGCATATATGCACACCTATGTATATATGCACATATACACTATAATATATAATTTATAAAACATAATGTATGCAATATAACATGCATATATATGTCCTTCTTCAAGGATGATGCTAAGATTTTAAAAATATGTTTGCTAAATAATCTATCAAGAACCAGTAATAGATAATGCTAAGTATACTTTGTGAAATAAGCATCACCGATTTAAAAAAAAGGAAGTATAGAACAATGATAATAAGAACACAGGGAAACTACTTTTCAAGCATTTCACAATGCATTTTAATTCTGTTGTGGTATTACTCCGTTACATTTGAGTTTCCTTTCAACTGCCTGATATTATGGTGGCATAGAACTCACATTATAGAACGTGTTTAAATCTGCAAAACTGAGCTAGTTTGGTTACAGGAGGAAACTCACACGTTGACTTTTTCCTTAGAGTGGGGAAGATAGATCTGAAAGAGAGTAGCTGCCTATACATTTTGGAGTTCTGATGCTGAGTCATGGTGTACATTCCTGCTGAAATGCCTCCTGACTGAGGTGGCCCAACAACAGCTAGTAAAATAGAATTGAAATGAAAATGAGAAAGAATGGAGGGGGCAGAAACTTAAAGATATTTATTGCCCAAAGACACACTAAATTCTGAGTAATGAGTATAATGGCAGTGCTACTTGTTTGATCTGGCTGAGGTGACAGTAGAAGAAAAGCCTCCATGCTGGATGACAAGATTGTAGGAGTAAAATTAATGGGCTAACATGGGGAGATTGTATAAACAAAGGGGTCCGAGTAGGACCGCACTTGTTAAATCTCTCTGTCATTGTTCTAGTCTCAACTCAAGCCATTACTCAATATCACTGAAAATACGTGATGGTTAGATAAAGAATATTTCCTGGATCATGTGAGGGAAATCTAGAATGAGACATACTCCGTTCCCAATTCTCACAGTAGTTGTAATTAATTTTTACAGATTGTCAACTGGGAGAAACTAACAAGGGATTAATGAGAAAATTTCACTATTAACCACAATATATGAAGTGAGACACCAAAATGAATTTAAATAATGATTATTATGGCAAAGCATAATCATATTAGATACAGTTAGGAAGAAGACTGAGGATACAAATGAGATATAATAAATGGAAAGAGAAAATGGAATGAGAAACCCATATAGCAGTGAAATATTAAATATAAGATTTTGAAAGAAAAATGTACTTAATGAATAATTGATATACATTATTAATACACCTTAAAATAAATTTATAAGAATTCTGAAATATTATGATTCACTAATGTAAGGCTTTGTAATTTACTTTAAAAATGTATTTTAAAGGTGACTTAGTAGAGTAAGTGAAGATAATTTAAAATGGTAAGCTGTCCATTTTCTTTTTAGTAAAATACTTATACTAATAAGGATTGTTTGCACATGTTATCATAAATCTAAGTAGAAAGCTATCTCTATCTGTACTTTTATATATCTCTATATTTTCTATATATATATATCCTAGCCATAAACTAGGATTGAAGAAAAGTTATGAATCTTTTAAATGGAAGATTGGAGACCAAAAACAGTTGAAGAGAGAGAATATGTCCATTTTCCAAACTTAAAACACACATACAAATTGATTCAATCTGAGTTTATATTTTTTATGACAAGGAAGTCCCTCCTCTATTTTTTAGTAAATAGTTATGAAAAATTGTAAACTTTATAAAATCCAGAAAATTTTTAAAGTATGAATTCATAACAAAGAGTGACACCAAAAAATTGCATCTTCTCTTTTCTTCTTTTGGAGAAAAAAATAAAATTAGTTCCTCCTTAAAATATATTCCCTAAGAAATTAGTTTATGAAATATTTTCCTTTTAAAAATGCTCCTAAAATTTGACTCTGAGGGATCTGTCATTTTAATACAGCTTCATGAATGCTCAGCAATGTCTTCCCTCTGATTATAAATAAAACTTTACTCTATTTTTCATTGCTTTCTAGTCACTTTCCTCTGAAAAAAACAACTCAGTGTAATGAAGAATTTATTTAAAGATCTTCCTGTGTGCTTTTGCTAGGGATTCTCGTTCTCTAGATGTGAAAAAAGAAGAGGGACGATGCCTTCACTAGAACAAATAATTCAAATGTAGGAAAAAATGTACAAAGTAGTGTCATCTAAAATATTTGGTAAAAGTTGAAGTGTCATAGGACAAATAAGGAACCATAATCAACATTTTTAAATGGAGGTCAGGAGAAGAATATACCGAAAAGCAAGGAAGCAAAAATGAATATTTTATATTCCAGCGTCAGAATTGAAATAGAATTGGATTGGTAGAGTTGAGAATAAACAGGGTGGAAGCAGATTGTTGAGACCCTAACCATCAGAATAACATGTTTAGGCTTGGTTTTATAGAGATTGGGCACTCAACATCTGTTATTTAATCCCATTGGGGGCATTTAATGGTGAAAAAGTTTCTGACCCCTGATGAATGCTGAACATTTTTAAATGATTATTCATTCTAATTAAATATTGTATTTATTTTCCCTTTTTATTTTCTATATTCTAATGCCTTACTTTGCTGACCCTGGGAGTATTGCCCTTCCCGAGGTTAGCCAATTACTAGTTAGTAAACAATCACCCTTGAGTGAACTTTCTGAGTGCAAAGCAAGCAACCAGGAGTCCACACCTTAAACCACCTTCTTTATCAAGATACTCATACTCTGGCCAATTTCGTCCTGCCCTAAATACCCCTGGGATCTGTACCAGACAGCTAGGGATGGGTCTGGTGCCTCTAGAGCTTCCTGAAGTAATTCAAACTAGCCCTCCTAAATCTACTTGTATCCTGCCTCCTTCCTAAGAAAGCCACAATAAAGGCTTTTTGCCTATAGTTCCTCCTCTCCTTCTGCCCCTCTTGATTGACCCCAAGCATGGTATGCCCCCTTCTCTTGGGATCGATGAGTATAACAAATATATTTTCAATGGCAGCTCTCATCAGATCCATTGGCTTTACCATACCCAAATAATAATAAAACCTATATTAAAACAAAATGAAACATCTTTTACACCAATTAACATCAATGGAAATGTTATATTCCCAGTATTTAAGATAAATCATTCAAGTCTTTAAAAAATAATTACCATTTTTTAAAACTGCTGTATTATTTCAGATTTAAGGTCAGATCCTGAGTGTATCTCCTCTAAACATAAGCTTACCTCTTTTCTCAGTTGTGATTGATGGAGGGGATATCCTCTAGAAATATGAGTGGACAATTAGAAGTTTTTAGTCTAATGGCAAGCTACATATGTCAAAGTTTCACCATTTCCCCGAGTCTGCTTTAACTTGTAGCATTTCTGCTGCATAAAAACAAGCATCCACCTCATCCAACAACTAAATCAATGTCAAGGGAAAATGGCACCTTATGCTCCTAAAATATCAAATTCTGAAACTGTAATTATCAAATGCTAGTGTTGTTTATATAATGCCTTTGGTATCCAGTAAGCAACACAAATCCTAATTAAGAAATATTTCTGCTACATTAAGCCTACAAAATTGAATTGAATTGAATTGAATTGAATTGTCTTGAAAGTGTGGTGTCCAAGGAAAGGTTATTGGTAATCAGTAAATGCCAAACTTTGGAACAATGAACCAAAAACAATTAACCATAAGAGTAATAAGAATTGGGCCACACAGAGGTAGTGCTCTGAAGAATATGTACCAAAAGACAGTAGTGATATCTTTCAGTGGTACACTCTATTACTTCAAAATACTATCACTGAGACAAATTGAAAACAGTAATTGACTTTAAAGGGTAGAAGAGTTAAAAAATTAAGTGGATGTTTGAACTTAATGGTTTTTAACTTCCCTTTCTACTTCAAGGTTGTATGATATGTTATGATTACAGTTACAGTAACCCTTTAAGAGATGAGCTTTTGATAAAGAAATTCAAGTGGAAAATTGAAGATGGTTTAGATTGAGAACAGGTTAGAAAAGACACGAGTCATGCTAGCAGATGGAAGGGCAGCAAGGTAGGTGGCTGGGAGGGAATCTGGAGGCAGAACTGTGCCAGAAAGAACATAGGAATTTCAGCAGATGGAAGATGATATATTAGTTGGCAAGAAGAAGAGCTGGGTGACAAACAGGAGGATCTATTGAAGAACTGGGTGAGTAGGCAGCCAAGAGGTGAATTGGATGGACCAGTGATAAACAAAATAGGTCAGTAAGAGGGCACCCAAGTTTCAGAACAAGTAGGCAAGAATAGCAGAAAACAATTATAATTGTTCCCTTTAACTGAACCTAGAAAATGACTTTTATTATAATTTTTAAAGTGCTTTGAAATCATGATGAATGGTGATCTTCCATGGGAGGAAAATTTTAGTAGAAAGTTCAAAGATGCTCACCACCTAGAAAATCTATTCTGTAAAATTATCATATGCATGAAATTTATGGTTTATTTCCTAGTTTGGTGTTTCCTATATTTGAATTCTGGCCTTGGCTTCACTAATAAATGGGGATTTGGCTAGAAAACAATACTGAGGGGTAATATAAGTAAATAATAACTTTAACACCTACCAAAAAGAGAATTGGTCAGTGTATGGAAAATTTGATTTAATTATATGTTTAGAAAAAATCCTTATATTGTGTTGCCTATTTGAAAAAAAAATCTTTTTTAATCTTTGTTTTTGAGAGACAGAGAGAGAGCATGAGCAGAGGAGGGGCGGAGATAGAGGGAGACACAGATCCCAAAGCAGGTTTCTGAGCTGTCAGCACAGAGCCTGATGCAGGACTGGAACCCACAAACTGTGAGACCATGATCTGAGCCAGAAGTCAGATGCTTAACCTGACTGAGCCACCCAGGTGCCCCTGTATTGCTTAATAAAAGTGGTGATGGCAGTGCCTCAGTAACATAAAGATGATTAAAAGTCATCTGGTCTCTTTTCTGTCTTCATATTTATCTACCTTTAAATCACCATAGCCTTACATAATTATTTATGCTTACAAGTTAAGTAGGATAGTTTAACATAATTAAGTACTTTTTACATGACAGTTGTCACCATAAACAAGTGCAAGGCATAGTAAGGTTCGTATGAAGGTGTTGGCTTTACAGCTATTCTAATTGACCTTCAGATGGATACTTGGGTTCTAAACAGAAGAGATACATCCATTTGCCACATATATAAACTTTGAATTAACACCATTATTTCCTTTGTTTCTTCCATCTAAACTGTAAACTTATTTTTCTGATACATCAACCATATTCCTCAGGTCAATCTATTGCTACCTATTTTACTACCCAAAGCCCTTATGCCAATATGCCTGAAAGTCTGATATTATTGCTGGTATGATCATTTCTAAAACTTCTACATTCCAGAGCACATGACTGGCTTAGTCAGTAGAGCACTGACTCTTGATTTCTCAGGATCATGAGTTCAAGGCCCATGTTGGGCATTGCGTTTACATAAAAAAAATAAAATATCTCCATTCCAATTAATCTCACACACAGAAGCAAAGATGATTTATCAAGGGTTATCTGGGCTGTATGACTGTTCTTTTCTAGTGAAGCTTTTAGTTGCCATTTTAATCCTCTGAATTAAACTTTTGAGCACAAGGCTAATAGCAGTATCTTCCCAAGTTCTAAGTAATTCTCTTCTGATGCGGAACCACATTTGGCAAATTCTACATATTTGCCAGCCACTATGCCAGACTTTGGGGATACAAGGATGAATAAAACATGAATCTTTTTGTCAAAGAGTTTATATTCTAGCGGAATAAACACTATATATATAAAAACACACAATATATATATATAAATATTAGATACTATGGCACCATTTAATAGATGAAATAATGGTATGTACATAGATAATAGATATGTTTACCACACTACATAATTATGAATCTCTTGAGGTCACAGAACATACTAATTTATTAATTCAGCAAATGTTTATTAAGCCCCATCTATGTGCAATGGCTATGCAAAGGGAAGTTTATTCCCTGTTGCCATGGACAATGGTGTCTATTGAAAAAAAAGAGAGGAGCAAACAAAGTTTGTTGGACAAAGATAGCTCTTGTAAAGATGTAAACCAGGTATAATAGGTGCATATAAATTGGGCTCTAGGCAAAAGTAGGGGAAGGCATCAAAAATAATTTTCTGGATGCAACAATCAAGGGGCAGTTAGAATAGTTTTAAAATATTTGTATGATGGTTTATTTATTATAGTTATAAAATAAATGCTGTTCACTACAAAATTTAGAGGTTCACATTGAAGAGGTAGTTAATGAATACAGCTTGAAATGATAGAGGAAGCAAACTATGTGTTTAGTGCTGAGATAATTGCTTTAATCCATATTCTCATGTAATCCTTTCTAGAAGACTATGAGATCCTCACTTTAAAGGGTAGAAAACCAGGACTGAGTTTACACTGCTATTAAAACTATAGGTTTAGGATTAGGAGATTAAAATATCTGTGCTATATCCCCATATCTCTGCTATTTTTTTTTTTTTTTTTGCATGTTGCAGGAACCTTCAAATGTCAAAGCATGGATATATTCAATGATAGTTTGGACTCCTATGGTCATAAGTGTGTTCTTCTATCTTTTATTTAACTAAAATGGACATACATAATAGTACCAGTGCAAACTTACAAATTCATTTTATTAAGATGTTTGCAATTAGAAGAAGGACAAGTATAATTTGAAAAGTAAACCATCCATAAACAAATTCTAAAAGACAAAAAGGTCACTTTGCTCAAGTGAGGAAAATTTGAATAATGGATAAGGAACAAAAGACACGTGAGGAAATATATACATTTAACGAGATGCTCAATACATGGACCAGCTTAAATGTCACTGAGTAGATTGTTGAGTAATAGGTTTTTATAAATTGATGTTACCCAGTTTATTATTGTTTTCCCTAAAATATGAATTAGTGATAAGAACTTCTATTACTTTTCGCTAGGAGGATGCTTTCAGAAGCTTCTTTCCTTCTAAACTCCTTCAGGAGAAAATGTGATATTAATCAGGCAACTTCCTGTATGTAATTAAAGAATAGAAAGGGGATCACTTCTGTTTTATTGATGATTACATTCCTGGAGTCTAGAACAGGGCCTTGAACATAGTAGATGTTCAATAAATATGAATGAATGGTCACATGAATTAATGTTACCACATTTTATTAACTCTAGACACTATGTTTAAGTCACGCTGTTAAAATAAGTGACTTTGGAGATCATATTTCTTATATAAATGTACATCTCAAACGTAAGATGAATCCTGTAGTAGTAGGATTTTTTTTTACAACAGAAGTCTATCTTGACCTAAACTACACCTGTACCTGGAGATCTGAATGTCAAATCAACGATGTTAGCTTCTTTATGAGCATGGTCTTCAATCTCAATGAAGACCAAATTTGCTATGTCTTAGGGAATATGCCTGACTACCAAGATTTATATATCTTTATGTCTTATAGCACCCTCTCTCCCACTACCATGATCCATCAGTATATTTTATGATAGTTTTCACAAGGAATATTGTTGTAAATGGCAAGTTCAGGTAATTGGAGTGACCATACTCTGTGGTTTCTGTCTTCCTTTTTTTCTTTTTTTAACTGATAATTATTGATTAGAAATTCACATAAAAATATTTGGTGTTTTAAAACATGAGCAGATATTCTGTCCAACAAAATATTGTGAATATTTTAATAAAAGATAAATCATGTATTAGGTAGATGTTACATTATGTACATAGCAGGGATGAAAATAATTGAACTCTTAAACTATTTTACATAATATTAAAAAATGTTTTCATACTCCATGGCACAATCATCAATCTGTTTATGTCCGTCCTTATCCTCAGCATTTAGCACATTGTCTGATATATTGTAAACAGTAGGTTAATATTTGTTACTAATATATTGATAATAAGGTCTTCTTGACTTACATATTTAATTCATAATAATTATAATAAAATAGATCATAATGAGGCAGTAATACTGTTAATAAAGTATTAAAAAAGTGGTGAATATATTCAATATTGTGACCTATTCAAGAATGAATGACAAATTATATAAAACACTGTATTTAGAAAGAAATGACCTGTGGGGCCCCTGGGTGGCTCTGTCGGTTAAGCATCCGACTTCTTCTCAGGTCATGATCTCATGGTTCAAGGGTTCGAGCAGCATGTCAGGTTTTGTGCTGACAGCCAGCTCAGAGCCTGGAGCATGTTTTGGATTCTGTATCTCCCTCTCTCTCTGACCCTCCCTTGCTCATGCTGTCTCTATCTCTCTCTAGGAAATAAATACATTAAAAAAAAAAATAAAGAAAGAAATGACCTGTAAGAAAAACAGAGATCTAGCCATAAAGAATGTGTCTTATTTGAGTCTGAGGTTGTCTAATATTGTTAATGCAATGTTGTTTTACTGAGTATATTAAATAAATAGAAAATTCATGAGAGAAGTAGAACCAAGCATAAATAATAATAAATATATTGAGAGACATGGCTATTTGTGCCAAAATACTCGGAAGAGACAAAACATGGCCAACCGTTTACATGGATATATTTGGATGAGACTTTTGCAGAAGCCCATGAATACCAAATATTGTAGATTTTTAAATAAATCATTTTTAAGGAAAAAATAAAATCCTTTGGTAAAAAAGATTGTTTTGAAGTTATTAAATACAAAACATTATTACAAATATGATTATTTTCTATGTTCTTTATTGTAGTAGGATATAGCCCTCACTTATGGAAATATTAATGTCTTTAAGTGTAGCCCTTCTTTCATTTAAATTGGAATTAAATAGATGTTTCATGAAATGATTAAAAAATATTTTTGGTAACCTGAGAAAGATTATTTAGAATTTGTCTGTCTAGTCCCTCATCAAGAATGAAATGAACTCTTAGAATTTGAAGAGGTCAGTTTTTATAAAACTGTGACTAATCTTTAATTTTTACATGTGGAAACTGAGTCTGTGATGATTGAGACTTATTATCTAAGGATCTACTACTTAGGCATACCTACATATAGAAAAATAAGCTTTCTTGTTTTGTTTTTTATTTTAATGTTTATTTAGTTTTGAGAGCGAGAGCAAGAGAGAGCATGAGCAAGGGAGGAGCAGAGAGAGAGGGTGACACAGAACCTGAAGCAAGCTCCAGGCTCTGGGCTGTCAACATAGAGCCAGATACGGGGCTCGAACCGACAAACCGTGAGATCATGACCTGAGCCGAAGTCGTACACTTAACTGACTGAGCCACCCAGGTTACCCTAAAAAAAATAAGTTTTAAAGCATACTGGTTAGAAATTTAATAACAATATAAAAATTGGAGTATTTTTTCCCTTAATTGTAGGATTCTTGATTCAGATTTAATATTCTTCATGTAATTAATTTCTTTGTTTAAGGGAAAATGTTCTTTAATGAATTCTTTATCTTCTCTAAATTATCTATTTTGAGAAACACCTAGGAAAAGAAAGGAAACTTCAATGAAAGAAAATCATTCTTCTGTGATTCAAAACTTAGAATTCTTAGATCTTAACTGTGGAAATATAACATTGGAAGAAATTCATGAACATTGATTAGGAAATGGATACTCACTGACACATGCTCAGTGTCAATGTAAAGTTAGTTCTTTAAAAGAGCTAGGTCATGTGTCAATCAATGGCTTAAAATAAGTGCTTTGGTTATACTGTTAAAAACAAAAATTTCAATTGCTTGTAATTTAGGAAGAAACAAGAGTAAATGTGTTAAAAATGAAATAGAGCTTGTATAAATCTCCATTTCTCATACAGAAGGCTGATTATGATTAAATTAGTCCCACAAAGTGTAGATATGCCATAAATACTACATGCAGAAGACCTATGAAGATTGTACTGCCTAGGAGTTGGTAAAATGAGGAGAATGAAGAACAGAAATTTATTAATTGCCTGAAGATGTTATCACTTATGTCACAGCAAAATTACTGTTTTGTTGACAGAATAAAGCACTATTTAGAGGGGGAAATGGGTATACCAACATTTATTTGTTTTGTGCTCTGTGCTAGGCAGTGTGATAAGTGTTTTGCATATTCATTAAAATGCTATCACTGGAGTAACAATAAATGTGATTTTAAAAAAAATGTTTATTTATATTTTAGAGCAACAGAGACAGACTGTGAGGTGGGGTGGGGGGAAGGAGGTAGAGAGAGACACACACACACACAAAATCTGAAACGGGCTCCAGGCTCTAAACTGTCAGCACAAAGCCAGCCATGGGGCTTGAACCCATGAACTGTGAGATCATGACCTGAGCCAAAGTCAGAGCCTTAACCTACTGAACCACCCAGGTGCCCGTAAACATGTTTTACTGTGTTAATACATCCAATATTTTAATTTTGTTTAGGAAAGGATACTTTTTGTCACATTGTGTCATATATATGATTAGTTATTTAAAAATAATTTAGGATTTAATTTTCATAAGCCATTATAAAATTTCATATGAGACAAATTGCAAAGAAATATAGCCTCTATTTATTATTTTGTTAAGAATGGAGTGATTAGGGTCACCTGAGTGGCTCAGTTGATTAAACATTTGACTTTGGCTCAGGTAATGATGATTCATGAGTTTGAGCCCTGTATCAGTGTCTACACTGATAATGCAGAGCCGGTCTGGTATTCTCTCTTTCCCTCTCTCTGTCCCTCACTATTCTCTCTCTCTCTCTCTCTCTCTCTCTCTCTCAATATAAATAAATAAACTTAAAAAAAAGACTTAAAAAAAGAATGGAGTGATTAGGTTTGGGCTATAAAGAAATATAACAAAAATGCATATGAGTAGAATGGAAATTAAATATTCCAGGTAGACAGTAAAAATGATTATATGCAGAATGACTAAACTGGGGAAACAGAATCATGTGATGAATTTAGAGTCTGGTCTAGAATGAATTCAACAAACAAATCAATGGAAAAGCCTCAGTTAATAGGTGATAGAAGAAATTTCTTTAGCAATGGCATGGCAGTATAAGTTAGAAAAACAGTAAAAGTATATGGACAGTTGATATGAAAAGAATAGAGGAAAACTATCAGTAATTGATAAAAAGAGATGGCAGCAATGGGAGTGGGTGGTGAGAGTATTAAGAATTCAAATGCTTCCATGAAATCTCCTGCAGACTTAAGTATTCGTTTCATTTCTTCCTATGCACCATCACCCTATAGAGCGGTTTTTCTTGTCCAATATCTGTAACAAAGTAATTCAAATCAGCCTAAGCTGTTTTTTTTTCATGTGTGTATTTTGGAGAAAACAATTGAAATGCACTAATGGTTACTCCTTTTGATTTGTGTCACTTTAAAACATTGTGTGACCCATTTATGACAATTAGAAATGTGAGCTGAAAGTTATTTGAATTTTATTATTTTCAAGGAGCTTAGAGAAAAGATGAAACAATGAATTGATAATGTGAATAGCAATTAGAGCTCTATCTTACTAGTTATGCACAGGCACATGCCTAAATAAGGAGCAATAGTGTGAATTTAGTAGGAAGGAGTGACTTGTTCCTCTAGAGCTTCTAAACTCTACACATAAATTGTCATTGGACAGTAAGCTTTATGCCTACATAGGACGGATTATCAGGGCTACAACTTGATATCAAAATTAAAATAAAAATTGTATATGAAGAATGCTTCTAATATTCATTGAAATGTTTACTTCAATTCTTTCTTCCAATGACGTTTCTGTAAAGTCATAATTTTAGTGTTGAATGTTGGGAAAATGCTTTAATTCAAAATTATTCTTATTTCTTTCTTCAGTATGAGCTATACAATTGATTGCATTTCCTTTCTTTTTATTTTACTTTGCATTGGGAGCTAGGCAGCTTATAGCTAAATTTTCTATTCAATTAATAAGTAATGTACCCTAGGCTAGGTTACTTGATTCTCTTCATACTGGAGTCTCATTCTTTTACCAGTATGTTGAAAGCTTTATTGACTATGTTAGCTGCCACAATTTCTTTTCCTAAGTATTAATACATATATAATGAATATGTAAATATGTCAATAATTTGAATTAGCATCTAGACCCTTACCTGGTTTCAAGAGTCAAGAGATCAAAATGCTGTTTTGAATTTATGATAAATACTAATCTGACCACATCTAGTTCTCTTTAAAAAAAGATGCAGATATAATAAAATGAAGAAAGGATATTTTAAAAGCTTCTCCAGTTGAGTTATTTTTTCAAGGGCTTTCAAGAATGCATGTCATGTACCTGGTAGCTGGTAGCTAGTCCTTAGGTCTTCTCAAAGATGAAACTCCTATTTTATTAAATGATATATCACAGCCATGTAGTACAGATAGAATCTAAAATATCACTTTTTTATTGAAAAGAAAAAGTAAGATTATAAAGGAGAAAAATCACTTCCTTCCCCATGACTTGCCTTCTCAGAAAAAGTAATCCAATATAATATAAAACTGTAATGTGATAGAATTTACGATAGATTCATGTTAGTAAGCAATAGATAATGAAGAATCAAAAGAAAAGATCCTTGCACACTTAGAAGGATCAATAAATATTAGTGGAGTGGTGTCATCATACTACTGAACAAAGAACCAGCAAACCTTGAGATTTATCCCTTGAGATTTTAGACCAATGGCTTAATCCCTCTAAATTTCAGGTTTCTAATCTTTAAAATGAGGATTAGTAATATCTACCCTCACCAATTCTCAAACTGTTTGTGAAGTACAAATAAAGCATTCATGGAACCATTAATAACTTTTACACCTCTGAAATAAAAAGTATAAGTGTCAAAAAAAGTAAACTTAATATTAATAGCATCATTGAAGCAATCAACCTTTGATTAAAAAGGTAAATTTTATTTTACATAGAAATAGAAATACAAAGAATGAATGGACAAAGAAAGAAAATCATGCATTCAGGGATATTAAAACGAACAAATGCAAAAACTTTATTGATGATCAACACCCAAACAAGCAAATTGTATACTGGAAATTATATTAAATCTTTAAATCATTTTCTGCAAAACTGACTCAAACAGTTGTGCTCCAATCTAGTCTATCCATCTATGCTCTTGTTTCATAAATACAAATAATGAAACTTGGTTGGGAAACAGTGGAGAAGCACTTGGAGAAACAGAGTTAATTAGTGCTAGGCATTATGCTGGAGTCTCTGATTTATTCCCCTGTCACCTGAAGAATTTCTACAAAGGAGACTGAATCTCCATAAAGTACAAAATGCTAACAACACCTTCTATGATACTTATGTAATATTTGTTAATATCTAACAGTGATTTGTATAATTAAAGTACTTTCAGACAATTTCTTAGCCATGTCATGTGCAATTAAAATAAAATAAACTTAAATTAGGAAGAGTCTCTTTATTATTTTCCCTGTGAGACATAGAATACCACCTTACTGGACCTATGAATCCAGTAATACCTGCTGGACCTATGAATCCAGTAATACCTACTGGACATATGAATCCAGTAAAGAATCAATCACTCCACTAATCAATTCTTTAGAAAATAATATTGAAGTAGTATATTGTTAATGTTTACATCCTTAGCCTTATAAATACTGTTTGTAGATTTCTATTTAAATTAAAGCATCTTTTATATAAAGGCACCTGACAGTTTGCTCATTTTTTTTCTGAACTCTCTTAGTATGGATTATGCCTTGGAAATTTACATATATTGTTCATTTTGAAATTAACTCCTAAGAAATCTAATTTTATTCATTTCCTATCTTTGAACACTGTCAGCTTGCTCGAATCATCTAAGGACTAGGCCAGAATTATTATTTTTATTTCTCTCTGTTTTTCAGCCAAGGCTCTGAATTTATTCAGTACTTTGCAACTGTTATGTTAGATGAATCCCAAACAATTTCCTAAGGGGCTACCCAGGAGGATTGTGGTAGGGGAGTAACAGTTACTGAAATTTCTGCTCCTTTATGTGCCATGAAACAAAATGGAATTGTTAAAGTCTGTCCAACCTATTCCTTCATCATTCTTTCTATTTTAGAGAAAGCTTTCAGAAGATGCAGACACAGTCTGAATATATTATTGTTCCTATTTCAGCTGACATAATCAAAATTATCCAAAGTGATGATATCAAAATATGAGCTAGTCTTGAGTAACTTGTATGCCTCAATGAATAAGCACAGATAGCTTTTGTATTATTTAGCTGTCTATGAGATTATGGTTGGTTTAGATATATACCAATTGATGTGAGAAATTTTTTTGTAATGTTTATTTATTTTTGAGACAGAGAGAGACAGAGTATGAGTGGGAGAGGGGCAGAGAGAGAGAGAGGGAGACAGAATCTAAAGCAGGCTCCAGGCTCTGAGCTGTCAGCACAGAGCTAGACGCAGGGCTCAAACTCACCAGCCATGACATTGTGACCTAAGCTGAAGTCGGATGCTTAACTGACTGATCCACCCAGATACCTCAAGAGTATTTTTTGTTGTTAATGGGAATTGTGGATAAGGCTATATATCTTTGCATTATTATTGTACTAAGAATTTACTCACACTAATAATTTGCACATATCTGCATGTTTTAAACCATATTTCACAAAGGAGTAGACATTTCATGTGAAATGTGTAGTGAAATAGGAATTTCCATTAACCTTTTGGGATCCCCGGGTCATCTTTCAACCATTCACATTTTGGACTCTCAGGGGTTATTCTTGCTTCAGAAATATATGCTCATTTTTGTTCAATCAAACATTAATTTGTAAAGTTGTTAAACATATCTTATCCTCCCATAATAATTCCTTAGTTATTCTTATGGCTTATATGAAAGGTATTTCCATTACCATTTTATAGCTGAGGAAACAGATTCAGAAAAGTTGGCTTCATAAATGTCACCACACTGAGCATCGATATTTATTTTTAATCTAGACCAGCTCTCTCTGGGACCATGCGCTTTCCCTACATGGTGTGATTGTGGCTTGGCTTCAAGCTTTTTATCAGGTTCCTTAGATTTCATATTTTTTATCCAAAATGTTTATTAATATTTTATGAATCACATGTGCCTTTTTTAGCAGCATATTTTTTCATTTCTAAATAGCACATTTCCCTCAATTTAATGTTATTGAAATTAAGATGCCACAATAATTAATGACACAAGGACGTTTTTGCAAAATCTGAAATTAAATTGATAAAACACATGTGGTAATAGAAGTGAGAAGGCAGTTTTTTGTGTTCCATTCCTATGTTTAGAAAAATTATATATATGTCTTTGAATTCCCTTCTTCCTGAAAAAAAGTTCTCTAGTTTTATGTGAGAACTTTATATAATGATTCAAATTCAAATTCCATTTCATTATTTTCTTCTTACAATTGCCCCAAACCACTGGCAAATCTTCCTGTATTAATTTTCATAATTTTCTAAATGTATTTTTAAGTTTATTTCCTTATTTTGAGAGAAAGAGAGAGCATGAGCGGGGGAAGGGCAGAGAGAGGGAGACACAGAATCCGAAGCAGATTCTGTGCTGTCAGCACAGAGCCTAATACGGGGCTCAAACTCAGAAACTATGAGATGACGACCTGAGGTGAAACCAGGAGTTGGATGCTCAACGAACTGAGCCATGCAGGCGATCCTAAATGTATTTTTTGAAGTTAGTTTCCTCCTGAGAAGATAATTTTCATTGTACAGTTTTCTGAGAGAATTTGATCTAATGTATATCAGTTTTTCAATGTTCTCATTAAATAGTTACTGAAGTGTTTCAATAACAGCTTGATTTATTGGAGCTTCTTTTCTCCATTGCATTAATGTAAGTAACCATTACCCTGTCTTCAAACTTGCCTCTATTTCATGACACCTCCCCACTACTTTTTCAACTTAATGTGGAAACATATATGTGAATATTGAGCTTTAGAATTTCTTGATGAACTTTTCTACCTTTCCCTTAACTTGTGAGGTTGTTAACCAGGGATGACAAGGACTTGAGCAAAGTGAAAGTTGGGGTTGAAAAAGATTAAACTGTTGAAACCACTGACTTTAAGAGTTAAGGGAAATGCAGAGGTAGATAGCATTCCAAAGAATTATGTCCACTGAAACTTAATAGCTCCGATTTTGCATGGCAAATTAGAGTATAGAGTAGGAAACTGAGGCTGGATTCTTGTTGAATGAACCTAGCCATTAGTAAAGGTTAGTGAGAAACTCAAGTGAGGACTCAATCCAAGGCCCACTTTGTATTAGACCTATGACATCAAAACTGTTTTTTAACAGTTAGTGAAACAGCTGTTGATTTGTTTGTTGTCTTGATATTTCCTTATTCAGCATCCATTTATTGAATGCTTGCTATATGTGAGATGCTATGTTTTGCATTGGAAGGTCAATGGTAAATAATAGATATACAGTCCTTTTTGTCTATAGAGATTTGTCAGCCTGTTCTAAATGCTAGAAAGGGGTTTGCAGAGTATAGAATTTCCTCATCAGGTAAGAATGAGTGAAAGCTCATTTATATGACAGTGGAAAGACTCTTGGTGGAACAGTGATTTATTTTGAATCCTGAAGGATAACGATTTATCTAAGCCAGAGTATGGGGTAATAATCAGAAGGTGGCCTCAGCTCATCTCATATTTCTAGAATTAAAAATTTGGTCTTATTTTATGAAAATGTGAATTATCTTAAGTTTATATGTATACAAATCTAGATCAGAAATTAGCTGGAGAATGTCTATAAACTGGGATCAGAAATTAGTTGGAGAAATAAGAAAATGAAAAAGTCAAAGCAGGATGAGCCAGGTAAAAGCTTTCAGCTTCCATTATAATTTATACTTCTAAATCTGAATTTATGTGCTGTCACAACATAAATTAAGGGGATTTCTAACTCAGAATTGGAGGGCCAAGGAATATTTCTGAAACAATGGGTATCAGAATTGAGATCTAAGTGATGATTAGGAGTTAATTAGGAGAAGGGCAGATGGTGGAAGGAGGAGAAGTGGAGGGAGGGGGTGAGGATGAGTCAGAAAGGGAGGAAACCTCAGTAAAGGCCCAGAGGCAAGAGGCTGGAAATCCTGTAGTTCAGTTTCCATAGAATTGGTGGTAAGGAGCAGCCGTGGCAACAGTCAGTGGAAGGGTACACAAAGAAAGACAATGAGAAGATACTGCATTATATTAGGTAGAAAAGTGACTTGATTGATCTTTTACATTTAAAGATCACTCTGGCAGCACTTTTGAAGACATTTTTGAGTACGTAATGGATGCTAAGGAAGAATATTAGAAGGTATTATTACAGTAGCCTTGGAAAGAGATGATAATAGCCTAAACTAGTGATTTTCAAACTTTTTCCTTAAAAATTTCCAAAAGAATATATTAAAATTGTACATCCTCACATATATTTATGAATTGACATACAAATTCATCATGAGTTTAAATAGAAACAAAAGATGGCATTTTCAACATATTGCAAGTTTTGACGTTTTAAAATAAATCTGTTATGTCGTTAAATATATCCATTAAAGTCTGAATAGTATTGAGATTCCCTATTCATTGTTACCCACTTAAAAACATTTGAAATAGCTCTTGTAGAACTTTGGAAATTTTTATGTAGTTCTCATTTATTTTGAATTCATATTTCTATTCCTGTGGAAATTTATCCTGTTATTATGTAACTTATGGTTGAAAGTATTCAATTCAGTGCCCCATCATATTTTTAGCTATAAAATATAATTTGATTTTTTCATTTTCTTATAGCTGTAAGGTTCAAAAGTTAATTTTTCTTCTAGAATTACTCATCGTAGTTTTTATTAATGCATAATTGACCAAACTATATAACTGTATTTAAAACTCTGAAAAAATTGTTAGTGACAAAAAAACACAACTTTATTAGAAATGCAGTGCTGAATATGACAGATGGGCTTCTTTATTTTAGTTAATTCCTCTACTTTTAGAACAATGTTATTTATTGCGAAAATGAGACAGAGTGTGGTATTAATTCGATTTTGACTTTTCGTTTTTATTGATGTGAACTAGAAGATAAAGAATTGAGGTATAATGATGTAATTTAATTATTTGAACTCTTTCTGATTATATATAAAGAACTACATGGTGATCTCTTACCAAAATTTATGTTTAATAATCTGTTAATTTTGTGAAAAGCAGAGTTGGATTTACAAAATAATTTCTTTCCTGGTCATTCACTTTCTCAGTAGTAACATTAGTACTTCTTAACATTTATCTCAATTGTCCTTTTGTTTGGTACCTCTAGAAGATTTACATGGTGGGTCAATGCACATAACATTCTGGATGGGTTAGAATCATGTTCTTAAATATTATTTATTTATTTATTTATTTATTATTGTAAAATAAGATACATTATTTTTATTCATTTATTTGTTTATAATTTTATTTATAATTGTAAAATAAGAGAAAAATTTATTTATTTATTATTATAAAATAAGAGAAAGGTAACTAAGAAAGGGATTATTGGAAAGTATACCTTCTGTTATAGATGTACCTTCAGATCTGCCTTAAATCTCTTTCTGGGAACACCATGGAGAGGATTTTTATACTCTCAAGAGCATGTGTGTATACATGCTTAGGGAAGTAGTGTGAATGAGGAACAGGACCTGCTCATGGATCCTACAATCAGGAGAAAGAAGCAGACGATAAAGGGAAAAACACAGCCTAAGAAGATGCTAAGAAGACAAAGAACATGATACTAAGTAAGAGAATAACTGAATGTGAAGAAGGTCTCTCAGGAACAGAAAGTGCAAAGATTTTAAAATGACAGTAGACTAAGTATTTTCAAGAAGCAGCAGGAAGGTCATTGTTGCTGGAGCAGCAGTCAGTAGAAAGAGTATAATAAAGAATGAGATTGGAGAGCTGGGCAAGAGCTGGACCATATATGGTCTTAGTGGTCCTGTAAGGACTTTGGATTTTATTGCTTTTTTTCCTAAAGCCATTGGAAGGTTTTAAACTAAATAGTGATATTTTCAAATTTGTGTTTTAAAAGATCACTCTGTTGCATAGTGAATGAAATATGGGCAAGCAAGAGTGAAGCATGGAAAGCTATCAGTAGGCTATTGGAATAATCCAGATGAGAGATTATTAAAATGCTTGAACTGGGGCACCTGGGTGGCTTAGTCAGTTAAGCATCCGACTTTTGCTTAGGTCATGATCTCGCGGTTCGTGGGTTTGAGCCCCGCGTCGGGCTCTGTGCTGACTGCCAGCTCAGAGCCTGGAGCCTGTTTCAGTCTGTGACTCCCTCTCTCTCTGACCCTCCCCTACACACGCTGTCTCTCTCTCTCTCTCCTAGAAATAAATAAAACATTAAAAAAGAAATTTAAAATAAATAAATAAATAAAAATGCTTGAACTAAGGAGGTGGCAGAAAGGATGGAGAGAGTGAATGGGTTTACGGTGTATTTTGGAGGTAGAGTTGACAGGACCTTCCTGGAGTGTTCGATGTGAAAGGGGAGAATAAGAAATGAGTCAGGGATGGGGCATCTGGGTGGCTCAGTCATGATCCTATGGTTTGTGGGTTCGAGCCCCACTTTGGGCTCTGTGCTGACAGCTAGCTCAGAGCCTGGAGCCTGCTTCAGATTCTGTGTCTCCCTCTCTCTGTGACCCTCACCTGGTCATGCTGTCTCTCTCTCTCTCTCTCTCTCTCTCTTTCAGAAATAAATTAAAAAATAAAAAGAATTTTAAGAAAAAAAGAAATGAGTCAAGGATAACTTGCAGATGTCTGGTTTAAGGACTGTATAGATGTATAGATGATTAGATGATGAAGCCAATCAGTGACTGAAAGATGTGGGTATGAAGGTGAGGAATCCAGAGTTATTTTCTATATAGGTTAATCTGAGGTTCTTGTGAGATACCAGAGGATAAGTCAATAAGCAACTAAATATTGTGGTGAAGACTTAGTTATCCACCAAAATAATTGTTCTCTTTGTTGCATACACCTACATTACACTACCTTCCTCAGCTCCCTTCAGGTAGGTGTGAAATGTCCCTGTGCTGTTCCCAGTAGAAAATGAGCAGAATAGATGTGCACAGCTTCCAGGTGTGGCCCATTAAAAAACTTCAAAAAATACAACAACTCCTTTATGCTCTTCCTTATTCTGCCAGCTGGAAACTGATGATGACCAAATTTTGGAGAAGGCAAGGTCTCACGATAGAAGATCCCTTGGCAGAGGAGAACTCTGCTCCATTGACCTAAACACCTAACCCAGGACTGTTATAAGAAGGGGAAAAAATTCTTTATTATTTTGAGCCTTTTTTTTTTTTTTTTGTAGTGATTATTTATTTTGAGAGATAGAGAACACAAGCAGGGGAGGGGCAGAGAGAGAGACAGGAGAGAATCTCAAGCTGGATCCATGCTGTCAGTGCAGAGTCCAACACAGAGCTTGATCCCAGGAGTCATGAGATCATGAACTGAGCCGAAACTAAGAGTTAGATGCTCAACTAAGCCCTTATGTTGAGCTTTTAAAAGAAAAATGTAGACGTGATGAAATGGGAAAGCAGTTTAGCTTTTCTGGAAAGGATAAAATAAAAGAATACACAAACAGAGGAATTTATAGTTGACCTTTGAACGTTGTGGAGGTTAGGGTACTGACCCCTCTAACTATGCAAGCTGTTTATAACTTTTGACTCCCCTCAACCAGTTAATTACCAATAGACTAATGTTAACTGGAAGCCTTACTGATAACATAAACAGCCAATTCACACATATTTTGTGTATGTATTATATTCTATGTTCTTACACTATAGTAAGCAAGAGAAAAGGAAGTATTAAGGAAAGCATAAGGAAGAGAAAATACATGTATAGTACACTACTGTATTTATAAAAGGTAATCCACATTTAGGTGGACCTGTGCAGTTCAAATCCATGTTGTTCAAAAGTCAGTTGTACATTTCATAGTACAGGGAGAGTTGCCAGAGTATGTCAGGGATGAAGAACTTCCAAAGAAGTCTAGAGGCAGGAGGCCTGGGAGATTCTACTAGGGTGACTTTAAGTCAGTATATATTCAAGATAACTTAAGAGTACATAGTTCCTGAGGAAAACTCCCTTGAAATTAAAGCAGAGATGATTTTGTACCATAAGAAATTATCAGAGTGACATGTTATTTCATTTAGGGGACAGGCACATAGAACATTCTAAACTATTTTATTTTTCTCCAATATGTTTTAATTGAAGGGTAGTTGACATACAATATTGTATTAGTTTTAGGTGTACGACATAGTGATTCAAGTTAATATACATTATGAACTGATGACCACAATAAATCTAGCTACCATCTATCACCATGCAAAGTTGTTATATTTGTAACTATATTCCCTATGCTGTACATTGCATCTCTGTGCCT
The DNA here is from genome assembly GCF_008692635.1 of Crocuta crocuta. Classification (NCBI taxonomy): domain Eukaryota; kingdom Metazoa; phylum Chordata; class Mammalia; order Carnivora; family Hyaenidae; genus Crocuta; species Crocuta crocuta. The sequence goes on from NW_027528345.1 coordinate 2,303,440, forward strand.
TCTTTATTTTGTAACAGAAAGTTTGTACCATTAAATCTCCTCCCCCAATTTTGCCCCCTGCTTAGCCCCTCCCCTCTGGCAACCACCAGATTGTTCTCAGTCTGTTGATATATATTTTTTTGGTGGCTGGATTATTTTGTTTTTTAGATTCCACAAGTAAGTGAAATCATATGGTATTTGGCTTCCTCTGTCTGGCTTATTTCACTTAACATAATACTATTTTAGTCCATCTGGGTTCCTGAAAATAGCAAGATTTTATTCTTTTTTTTATAGACAAGTAATATTCCATGATGTTTGTACACGTGTACATGTGTATGAATGTATATCACATCTTCTTTATCCATTCACCTAATGATGGACACTTAGTTTGCTTCCATATCATGACTACTGTAAATAATGCTGCAATAAACCCAGGGGTACATATATCTTTTTGAACTAGTGTTTTTGTTTCTTTGGATAAATACTCAGAAGTGGAATTGCTGGATCCTATGGTAGTTCTGTTTTTAATTTTCTGAGGAAGCTCCATAATGTTTACCACAGTGGCTGCACCATTTTTGCATTCCCACTAACAACGCACGAAGGTTCCCTTTTCTCCACATCCTTGCCAACACTTGTTATTTCTTTCTTTTTTTTTTTTTTGATACTAGCCATTTTGACAAGTGTGAGGTACTATCTCTTTGTGGTTTTGATTTGAATTTCCCTGATGATTAGTGAAGTTGAGCATCTTTTCATGTATTTGTTGGGTACTTGTATGTCTTTTTTCGAGAAGCAACTATTCAGGTCCTCTGCCCATCTTCTTTGTTTCTTTGATACTGAGTTGTGTGATCTATCTATCTACATTTACATCTATGTGCATATCTATATTCTATTCCTTTAATTTTATACAACCAGAGTGCATTTGTTTAAAACTAATATTAACACAGTATTACTGACTTCATTCAGAGTTCACCAGTTTACCCACACATGTCCTTTTTCTGTTCCAGGATCCAATGCAAGATATCACTCTGCATTTAGCGATCTTGTTTGCTTAGTCTCAAATATTTTGGATATTAATCCCTTATCAGTTATATCACTTGCCAATATCTTCTCCCATTCAGGAGGTTGCCTTTCATTTTGTTGATGGTTTCCAAGGTTTAAAAAATATGTTTAAAGCAATTATACAACTATACAATATACACCATATATAGTGTAAATATATACTAAAATTCTATTCTTTCAAAATATTTATACATATTTCAGTAAAAGTTTAGATGCCAGCTACTAATATACAATGGGCTATATAAGTTTTTCTCAATCATTTTATGGAATTCATAGACAAAACCTTTGAAGACCACTGAAATGAAGTACTTACAACTAGGAACAGAGGTTTAGGGAAGTTGGTACTAAATCTAGATGCTGGATAACATAAGATATGATACAATTGTGGTAGTGTTAGAGGCAAAAATTAATGCCTAGTCTATATAATTTTTCTGAATAATTGAGTAACTATAAGTATTCCAAAGGTGACCCATTTTAAGAGACTGTTACAGCTGTAGAAAATAACGGAGGGAGTGTGGAGAACTGATATGTCTTTTAGTAGAAGAGAATTTGATAAATTTGTTTTTATTACATTGCGGCTTGGAGCAGTTTCCTCATGGAAGAGATGCCATGTGTGTCCTTAGGGAAAGTTGGTGGGAGGCAGGCCTGGGGCTAGAAACATTTATATGATATTTAAGTTGTCACAGGTAATTAATGACCTGAAAGCAGGTGGGGTCTCAAAGTAGGCAGAACTATGGTCTTACTCCAATAAAGATATAAAGTTGCTTACTATAGAAAACTGAACTCTTAAGCCTTAAAGAAAAATACTATAAAATTAATGAATTAAATTATTCCAAATGGGTAAATCTCATGAATTTATATTAAAAAAAAGTCCCAAGAGTGTCAATCACTATTGAGTTTTGGGTACAAAAGGCTGAGCTCTGCAGATGTGGCTCTTTATAGTTCCTGAGATAACACATAAGCATAAACCATCTAGCCAGGCTCATAGTTCCATGGATCAAACTAACAAGTCCTTTGTGCGTTTATTTTTTTTTAATTTCCCATTTTGTTTTCTTGTCTTTTGTGTTGGCAATGGATATTACTTTTTTTTTGTTCTGCATACAACACATTGCAAAGTTGGTATCTTAAATCTGATGATCTCGGTTTCCGTGAGGCAGGAGTATGGGCACAGCTCACCTAGGGTCTTTGGTTCAGAGTCTCATTAGGCTGCAGTCAAGTTCAGCTGGCCCTGTTTCTTTCTGGAGCTGTGGTTCTCTTCTGATTGTTGGCAGAACTAAGTTCCTTGCCATTATAGGAAATAGGTCCCCATTTTCTTGCTTACTGTCAGCTCCTAAAGGCCACTTGCCCTTTTTGTAGGGTCTTTCAACCTCAAAGACTTAACTTCCTCACATAACATCTGTGGCTTTGCCATTTGGAATGTGTAGGCTCCCAAACCATTGTATTAGGAAGAAATGGCTGGAGAATTTTAAGGGCCAGTCTTAGAAGAATGCCTTCCACCATTTCTGTACACATGCCATGGGCTAGGAGCACTCCTAAGGCTCTAACCTTATAAATGCAGAAGAGAAGGATAGCACTTGCAGTCTCTGCCAATTGTTAAAACATTTTATAATAATGAAATCAATATGAATCTATTTTACCAAAGCCTCCTTTCATATCCTGGCACCGCCAAACAATGTTGGCTTTTGGATCTATTCATTTATTAATGCTTTTATTCAAATAATATTTATTCAATGCATGTGATATGTTTAGAACAGTAGAAACACTTAGAAAACAAAGACATATTGGACACAGAATTGTGAATAATCAGAAGGCAGTGTACTCTGTATTTTATTACCCAAATGCTAGAGGAATACAAGGAAAGACAGTGTTTAAGTCTGTCTTGGGCAGTCAGAGAAGTTCAAATTTTAATTTTCGGAGTCAAAGAGAGTGATCCATGAATCTTGTTTTGCTAGACAGAGAAGGGATAATGGCCTTCCAGACTAGAAAGAATTGGAACATAGTCAGATTTAAAAACAAAAAAAATGAAGTTAAATTTTAGTTAATCCCAAATGGATCAAATTTTTGACTGTGCAGTATAAATTATCTATACCTAATAGCAGCCCATGTGTCTAGTTATAATTACCCTCTAAAGCTTATGTGAATTTTCCTAGTCACCTTGATTAGAGCATATGGAAATACATGTTTTTAAAGGATCGTAAGTAGTAGGATAGTATTTAAGATCAGTATAGTCAGAATGTATTTTCTTCTAATGTGTGCATTTGATTGTCCTTTACTTTCTTAAATATTTAATAATATAAATGTATGAATGCTCATTCCCTTATATAAAGGGAGAGAAGACTAGACCTGGGTTCACTTATTTATTTATTTATTATGGTTTTTTTTTGTGTGTTTGTGATATCTTTGGTGGTATTATCATGTTTTCTTTAGTATGAATGAAAAAGAAAAAAACTTTGGATTATACCTTAGACTTGGACATTACTTTGGGACCGATAGTAATTTGTAATTGTGCCTTTATTAAAAACTATTGGAAATAGTATTTGCTTTGATAAGTCATAGCTTACTAAGATTTTTTAGAACCTTTTTTTCCCTTGCATTTATGTCTCCTGTTTCTTTTGTATTCATGTTTCATGTAATCCTTTCTCATACTATATAAGATCTTTATCTCAACAAATCAAAGTAATCATCCCTGTAAAAATCTCAGTTTATTAGAAATAAGTTGCCATTTGAATACTAACTTTTCTTTATATAGAAGCCATTGAGATTTTAACTGGGACAGAAGTTTGTAATTTGTAATGTTTCAAAATGAAGCTTATGATCTAGTTTATGAAACAAGACTAAGGGTATATCTATTTCTATTATTTTTGTCCTTAGAAAGAATATTAGAAGTTATCTACCCCAATTCCCTCTCATATTAATGTCATAGAGATTCCTGATTATGCAAAAATGCTTAATGAAGCAAATATTTTAAAATATTTAATATTGCAAGCTTGTAGACTTCTGCAGTTTTTCATTGACATAGTGAGCCATGTAAAGTTCAAGTAGAAAATTATATTTCTTTTGTGCAAGGTGTGTAAGTTATATATGGAAAAGTTAAGGTATCTTTTTAAAATCTTTCCTCTTCCCTCATGAGTGTGATAGTCTATCGGCTATAGACTTAATGTTTTTTTCCCTCAGAATTTATATGCTAAAATCTAATAGCCAATGTGATGGTATTTGGAGGTGGGGCCTTTGGTGAGTGAGTAGGTCCTGATGATGGAGCATTCACCTTCAAGAATGGTGGTAATGCCCTTAGAAAAGTGTCCCTAGGAAATTCCCTTCACCTTTCTCCCATGTGAGGACACATTAAAAAGACTACCATCTATGAACCAGGAGATGATCCTTAACCGGACACCAAACCTGGCAGTAAATTGTTATAGGACTTCTGAACCTTCAGAATTATGAGAAGCACATCTCTGTTGTTTTAAAGCTAATTAGTCTATGATATTCTTTTATAGCAGCTCAAATAGAATAAGATACCAATCCAGCTCTAAATATTTTCAAATAATTCAACTATTCCAAAATTTTCTATGCTTTGCCTCATAACTATGCCAGTATACATGGAGATATTTCCATATATCAGTCAATCAAAGTAGATTATGTGGAACATTTCTAACCATCCCTAAGTCAAACTAATTTCTTGAAAGTAGGAAGGCTAAGTCAATGTTGAGAGTTCTATAATTTAATTTATACAATTTATAGGCCAAGAGTATTCAAGTAGTCAAAAGACCTGCATTAAAATTTAATGATTTAAATCTAATTTCTAAAATATATCAGGGTTTGATTCAGAGAGAACGCAAATGTGTAAGTGAAAACCAGAAAATCTGAGGATCTTGTAACCAACTACATGGAAGATGTCATTACTTTATTTATTCTTTTTTCTATGCATCAATTTTATTTAGTCATCAAACTGGATAAACTTTTTTTTTTTATAAATAGTTTATTGTCAAATTAGTTTCCACATANCATTACTTTAAATAGAAATTTTTTAATCTATCAAATTAAGAAATGTCCATGAAATTATAGACATATTCCTGTATTTTTACACATAAGAATTTTAGATTTTTCTCTGATTTGTATTGTTACATGCTGCTAGATTAATTTTTTGTTTGTTACCCCTTCCATCCACAGCATTAATATCTTCTGAAGGATCCTATCCTCTTTCTTGCTCATTTGCTGTAAGACTTAAATAAGTTAATTATGTAGAACACTTGAATCATAGTGAATGATTATCATTATTAATAATGCTCAAAAAGATATTAGGTGAATTATAAAATAATTTATCTATGTTGAATTATGCCACTGACTGTTTATCAACAGCCTGTTTATTGGCCCTATTAATTTATTCTTAAAATACCTTTATATAAAGCACTGTGCTAGGTAGTAGAGATCTACCTATATAAATATAGCCATATCTGACCTAAAAAAAATATTTATAAGCCATGGCAAAACAAAAAGGTAGTTATTTACTTAATAGAATTTTTGTTTTAGGTTATTGTGTCTCCCGTATGTCTTCAGTTGTGTTCTAATTTCACATTACTGGGCCGTTTTAGTTAAGTAATTTTCTCTTGAAAAATCTCTGTTCAAATCTTAAGATGCCAAATGGAAATAGCAGTCATTGAAGCCATCATGATCTCTTATCACAAGAACACAAATGAGTTCATTATACTAGCCTGCACCCCCAAAACATTCCAGAGATTGGAACACAAATCATTATACTTTCATTAGAAATGATTTCTATGGGGAAGAGAAAAACGGTGATATAAATTCTTTAGCAGTATGAGGAAAAGTTTAAGCCCCCCTCATAAGTCAAAAATATTTACTTTCATTTATTTAATTTACAGGAAAGCTTAGTATTCATGTTTATTCTTGGGTCTATTACGATTGCCTATAGGTTGGACTCACTGTGCAGTTGGACGATACTGAGAGGTGGGAGCAGATATTCAGGTTGAGTGGGTATCTACCTATATGACTATAAATCAGAAACCCAGAATGCCTGAAGTACAATAGCCATAACAATTTCCATAAAAGCCACAAAAGGTTACATAAAGATAATCAAAACAAACAATGGGCTCTGCAGTAGCATCTGCTCTTCATTTCCAATCCCTACCAGCCCTGCCCTTCTGCTCCAACCTCTTGGAACTATTTTCACCTCTCCAAAAATTGTGCACTTTGCTCCTCTTGATGCTTTTGCAAATGCTCTTGTTTAATTTTTATGCTGCCGCTGATCCTCCTGCTGCATCTCACTCCTTGTAGCCTACACGTCTTGTTGTTGTTGTTGCCACTTACTTGTCCATATATCTTAGTGGATTATAGATTACACCGAGATTGAGATAGATGGAGATCAACTGTACTATATTTTGCCAGCGGCTGAAATCTCCTGAGTTCCCACTACTAGTCTTATTTTGGAATGCTTAAGAAAAATTTGTCAAATGAAGAAAACTCAAACCAATTCACAGTTTTGTTTGAGTTGTGGATCTTGAGGTTACTCGTTACTTAAAGAATTTTAACACTACTCTATCGTAATTCACTTCAGATTCCTTCTAAAAATATTAAGCTCTATATTTATGTAAAAGTTGGAAAAACTTTCTAATTAAATTTTATTTTGGAGAATTTTAAATAAGATACCACATTTTATGTCTATTTCGTATAATGTATAATTTAGGTGATATTTTATGAGATTTGATCCTGGGACATTTACATGTATATTCACATATTGAAAAAAAATCTAAATAACAGGATACTAAAATTAAATGTATCACTTCATTTCTTTTGCATATACACATTATTATAATCAATCAAAATGACTGTAGAACTATAGAAATATGTTTCTAAAATATTTTATATATAGTTTCTCAATTAATGATGGTTATTATTATGCTAAAGTTATTGAAAAGTCTATACTGGTTTTTCATTTCATATTGCTATCATAGTTTTCAAACTAAATACAAATGAACTACCACTGATTATTTTGTTCTTTAGGGAAGATATTGGAATGGAAAGCACATTATTTTGAACTGCAGTTACAAATATATACTTTGAAGACTGGTCACTTTTTCTCATATAAAATGTACATCTTCCATTGTAATTATTCAAGGAATGAAGCAAAAATAAATTAACATAAAATGACAAAATTATGAAAAAAAGGAGGTACACTAGGCAGAATCCATTAAGTATAGCAAAAATGATTACACTTGGTTTAAAATGCTGCTTTACTGAAGATTTCTTTTTTAATTCTTGGAGCAAAAATTAGTGTGATATGTACATTAAATTAATTTTCAGTCTAAGGAAATTTGGAATTAGTTTAAGTTCTTAAGGTTGACTCTCCAATCATCAAATTTCTCTCAACTTGCAAATGCATATGTAATATGGTTTCATAATTGCATGGATCATAGATGGTAATTACTAAAACTAATATTTCCAACTTCTGGGCATCATTTTTGAAGGGAACTAATAAATCAAATTTTAGTCAGTATGTATAGAGTACATACTATGATGGATGCTGTAGTAGGGATTCATATGAGTGAAGGAATGTCATAAATTTATGACACAATTCCTGATCCAAAGAAGCTTATTATCTGGTTATATAGACCACACACACACACACACACACTCACACACACACACAGCTTAAAATACTGAATTTGGTCAGATCATAAAGCTTTGGTCTAAGTAGAAAGACTAATGAGAAGGGCACCTGGGTGCCTCAGTTGGTTAAGACTTGAGGTCAGGTCATAATCTCACAGTTCCTGGCTCTCATGGCTTGTGGCCAAGTCATGATCTCATGGTTCGTGGATTTGAGTCCCCTTCATCAGGCTCTCCACTGTCAGCACAGAGCCCAGTTGGGATCCTCTGTTCCCCTGCCCCCTGCTACTCCCCAGTTGCACATGTGCATCCACTTTCTCTCCTTCAAAAATAATTAAACATTAGAAAAAAAGAGTAACAAGAACTATGACGTCTGGGTTTAAGGATATTTTCTTGTTGGGTTACACAGCAAACAAACAAGAAGCTAAGGGTACAAGTGAGTAAGTAGATGCACACCTACTTACTGAGAGGCATATCTAAATTTGTGGTCAGTCCCTCAGGAGGAAATAGTCAAAGGAGGATCCTGCTCATCCACGAAGCATAAAGCAAGGTCTCACAATTATTTATACTCTTGACTGATAAAACGCCATTCATATTTCTACCTGGTACCATAAAAGACAATTCCTTGCTAGGAGTAGATTATATACCAGTGTGAAGACCCTAAGGAAGCACTTAGATCTATAAGATGGAGAAAAAGAAGCTGGAAGATAATGACACAGTGACACAGGAGAAAGCGTTATGGGATATGCTCTGGGAGTAGATTAGAGCTGAGACAGGTTGAGTCTTATGGGCCTTATAAGGTGCTTGATTGAGATGAACACTCATTTTCTGAATCTAGGGAGGAGAGGAAAATGACTTACCTTTTTTTTTTTTTTTTTTTTTTTTAAAGATCACTCTAGCAATGTTGTGAAGAATAGACTATAGGAAAGCCAGTTAAGCAGGGGTGGGTGGATGAGGATCTTAACAGAGGATATTGGACAAAATATTTAGATTTAGGATATTCTGAAGCTAGAGTCTAGAGGACTTGCTAACAGATTGGATATCAAAGGAGAGAAAGAAGTAATCAATTATGACCTCTAGGTTTTATGTCTGATCAACTGAGTGAATGATAATTCCATCCTCTGAGGTGATCCCCAGTGAGGGAGGAGTGAGAGGTTGAAATATTTTATGTAAAATTTTAAGGTGATGTTTTACATTTGATATCACCAAAACAGAATAGAATCAGTTTCACAAAAATTATTGGATTGACTACAGTAAGACCAACTTGCCTCATTCTAAAATAATTTGAATGATCATCCACTATTTTTATTTGCCTGGAGGTTGTTGTTGTTGTTGGTGGTTTAACACAGACATTTTAGGCATCTTTTTTCTTTTTTTTCTTTTTTTGCCACCCAGGAGGAGTAGAAATTCAGACATACAAAAAAATATGGTGTAGTGAGTGATTTCCGGTAGATGAAAGGTATTTCTATTTTTACAATGTGCATTTATATTTGTTCTTTGTCCATTGCTGATTGTGGTTGGATACTTGCTGAGAGGGAATGATGAAAAAGTATTTTCAGTTTGCTTGGGCCCATTCCTTGGAGTTCCCTCAGAAATCATCCAGTGTGACTCTTAATTTTATAGATAAGAAAAAAATTGAACTATAAATACCAAATGAATTGACAGAAATGTCACATATATTTAATCAGTCAGAACTAGATCTCAATCTTTTGAAATTCCAGTAGTGTTTTGCCCTTGTGGTCTTTTGTTTTTTGTGACATCATAATATAGAAAAATCACAATACTTATTTGTTAGCGTGAAAATTTTTGTAGTTTATAGCTACATCAAGTGAAACAAATCAGCATCAAATAGAAGAACCATTAAATGAATTGGTGTGGATTTTGATAAAGGCTTCCACAATATAACTGGATGCTGTTTTTAATCTACCTTGAGTATTTTCTATTATACAGACATCTTGAGAGGTATTAGTAAAATTTATCTGGCCTTTAGGAAATAATAATAATAATAATAATAATAGTTAATGTATACACTAGGCACTTTATATGCATTGTCTTAATGTATCCTCATAAGAATCTTATGAACGTGGTTCTATTTTCACTTTAACAGAGTCATAAACTTACTCTGAGAAGGAAGATAAATTGTCAAATGTCTCCTAACACCTCCATTAATATAATCCTCTTTTATTAAATGCAGTTTTGATAGAGCTTCCCTTGGTTAAGCTTCATTGTAATACATGTATAATACATATATATATTATAATACATGTATTTTAAACTATGTTGCAAACTCTCCTCTTTGTTTTGATTCTTTTTCAAAGAAAAGCATATAAAACTTAGCAATTTGCCTTTGCTGCTTCCAAATATTCATACTAAGTTTTAGTGTTTTAGGCCAAAGGGCATTTATTATTGGGTGAATCATTTTAACTATCTTTGTGGATTCTAGGATATTTGTCCAAAAATCTTGCTTTAAAAACACAAGACAATTTTAAAATATGCCAATATGTTTTAAAGGCTACATCTGTACAAAATCAGAACATAAATTTAATCCTTCCAATTTTTTCTCTTCTCCATCCTCTACAAATTGCATCCCAGCTCGACACTTTTGGGCTAAAAACCTGCAATGGTTCCTCATTTCCCCCAAACTAAACACCAACCAATAACTGTCAACCATTGGATATTGACTATCTTCTGACCTGTTATGTATATTGCTTCTATTCTTCCCAACCACCTACTATAGATATAGGATAATTAGAGTTCAGAGAGATAAACTTGAAACTCAGGTCTATCTTATTTCACTTCGAATTCTTTCCACTAGAAAATATTGATTGCCAGAAATTGCATCTCCCACTTTGTAAAGGTCTCCCATGTTCCAGGCACTATATGCTTGGGCTGCCTGAGTTCAAATCCCAGTTCTACCACTTCCTAAGTGTGCTCTTGGGCACATTACCCAAACTCTCCTAGTGCCAGTTTCTTCATCTATAAAGTAGGGCAAATAAGATTACTTTATCAGGTTATAGGAAGAATGAAGTGAATAACCCATTTAAAGAGTTTAGTATGGAGCCCAATACATATAGAAAAATAAATTTAGGTTATTATTATTGTTATTATAAAATACTTCAGATATATGTAAAAAGTTATAAAATAATATAATGTCAGAATACTCACAGTGAAATTGAAAAGATACATAAATACAATTGGAATACAGATACACCTATCCCTGATTATGTTCACTCCTATCCTCCACAGATGAAGCTATTTTTTAATTTAAATATTTTTCCTTCCCATGCCTACTTTCATACATTTACTACAGGTGTATATATTATTAAAAATATCAAGAAACGTTTTCAAATTTTTAAATGGTGAGACCATATATTTTTGTAACCTGCGTTTCGTGATAATTATGTTTGCAAAAGTCATTATACATAAACTTCTGGCTTTTTAAATTTCACTAAATTTCATGAGGACACAGTATTGAATTTTATGAGTGAAACTGTTTTTTTCATTTTTCTTATTGATGTATATATAGATTTGTTTACACATTTTATACATTTTTGTATAAAAATCATTTTATACATTATGATTTTATAATTGATAAAAATTTATAAATAAATTCTAGTTTTATAAATTTCTATTCTATAGCAATAATCTAATGATGAAATTAATGTAAAACACTTTTTTAGTGTTTATTATGTTTCAGACACTGTTCTAAGTGACTTACATAAGTGACTGAATCAGTTAGTCCCACAATAATTTATAACGAGTACATTATAAAATATAGACAAGAAAACTCAGTCAACTTTACACAGCTAGTACATGGCGTTGCTAGAAATCAATTTGACAATCAGGCTCAAGAGTCAGTTTCCTTAACCACATGTCTCTTTGGGTTTACACGTCAGAGTGGCTCTGAGATGGTTCAGTCCTGTCTGAACATCTGAATTATCTAGGCACTTAAAAATGATCTATTCCAAGGATCCTGGGTGGCTCAGTTTGCTCAGCATCTGACTCTAGGTTTCGGCTCAGGTTGTGATCTCATGGTTTGTGAGTTCATGCCCTGCACTGAACATTGGGCTCTGCACTGACAGCACAGAGCCTGCTTGGTTCCCTCCCTCTCTCTCGCTCTCTCAGTATAAAATAAACTTTAAACAAATATTTTAAAAAATGAGGTATGTCAAAATTTCCCTCCAGATCAGTTGACTCAAAATCTCTGTAGATAGGGTCTAGACATAAATGTCTTTGAATCTTATTTTTAATTAAACTTTTATTTTGAGGTAATTGCAAATTGACATGCAATTGTAAAAAACCAATACAGAACAGTCCCATTTATCCATTTTCCCTCAGTAACAATGTCTTGCAAAACCACAGTACAGGATTGACATTAATAGTCAAAACATTTCCATCACCACAAGGATCCCTCCTATTGCCCCTTTATAGCCACATCCATTTCTCTCCCACTGACTCTCTTTCTTAAACCCTGGTAACCACCAATTTATTCTCCATTTCTATACTTTTGTCATTTCAAGAATACTATGTAAATAGATTTATAATATATGAAAATTTGGGGGATTGCCTTTTTTTATTTAGCATAATCCTGTGAAGATTCATCTAATTTGTAGCATGTATAGATAGTTTGTTCCTGTTTACTAGTGGTATTTCATGGTATGAATGTACCACAGTTTGCTTAACAGTTCATCTGTAGAAGGACATCTTGAGTGTTTCCAGTTTTTAGGTTATTACATATAAAAACTGCTACGAATATTCATTTTTAAGTTTTTGTTTAAACTTGTGTTTGTATTTCTCTAGGACACATGTCCAGGAATGCAATTGCTGAGTCATCTGGTAGTTGCATGTTTTGTTTTTTTTTAACTTTTAAATAGCCCTGATGTATTTTTAGAGTTCCTCATAATTTGAGCATCATGGTGTTAGGGGTTCTATTTAGGAGTGGCATTTCAGGACAAAGGGTGTAGATATTTTCAACTTTACAAGATTTTGGCAAACTGGCTTACAAAATCAGAGTGGTCATTGTATTCCTATAAGTGAGTATGTGCTCTTTCCTCTCCATCACTTAGTATTTTAAAAATCTTTAAATGTTTGCAAATAGATGAATGCTTAATGACATTTTATTATGGTTTTATTTTATTTATTTCCACTTACTAGTGAGATTAAGCATCTTTCTATACATTTATTGAGTTTGCGGCTTTCATCTTCTTTAAGTTGCCTGGTCAAAGTCTCTGCTCCTTTTCTAATTTTCTTTCTCTTTTGTCTTTTTTTCTTTATTGATTAGTATGGCTTTTTTCCCAGCATATTCTGGATGTGAAAATTTTGGTAGTTATGTGAATTGCAAATCAGTTCTGAGCTCTGGCTTGCTGTTTTACTTTGATTATGGTAAATTTTAATGAGTAGGAGTTTTGTTTTGTTTTAAATAATAGCCAAACATAAATCCTTTCCATTTTAATTTGTGCTTTCATTTTTGAAAGAAATCCTTTCCCATTATCAGGTCATAAATATATTTCTATTTTTTTCTGGAAGTTTGGAAGTTTTGTGTCACAAATTATTTTCCTTATTAAACTTGGAATTAATCTGGGGGTAGGGTCATCATTGATTGGATCATCAGTTGCCCCAGCCCCCAATTATTAATTGATCCTCCCCCTTACTAGTTTTAGACAACCTTCTATCATTTGTCTGGTCTCCATGTCTGTGCGTCTGCTTCTTGACTCTCTCTTCTGAATTACTAATTTATTTTTCCACCTCTTACTGTTGTTCCACCCTGCCTTGTTACTGTACTGCCTTCATTATAGCATAATAAATCAGGGATCTGCTGAAGTAAGGACCCCACCGACTTCTTTTTTTATATTGTCTTGACTATTCTTTTTTTAAATTTTTTAAAATTTTTTAATTAAAAAATGTTTATTTATTTCTAAGAGATAGAGACAGCGTGTACAGGGGAGGGTTAGAGAGAGAGGGAAACACAGAATCTGAAACAGCCTCCAGGCTCTGAGCTAGCTGTCAACACAGAGCCCGATACGGGGCTCGAACCCACAAACCCTGAGATCATCACCCGATCTGAAGTTGGATGCTTAACCGACTGAGCCACCCAGGCTCCCCTTGTCTTGACTATTCTTGACTGTTTTCTCTTCAACGTAAGTTTTAAAATCATCTTACTAAGTTCCCTACAGAATACTTTGGGTATTTTGACTGGAATTGCATTGAATTTATAGATTAATTTGGGAGCAACTTGAAACCTTTAATATATTGAGTTTTCTTATTTTTGGACATTTAATAATAGTTCTTCATTTAGTTAGCAATTCTTCAAAGCCTTTTAATAAAGTTAGCAATTTTCTTCAGAAAGGTTTTATACCACTTTTGTGAAAATTTTTCCTAATGTTTCTAATAGTTTTGTTGCTAAGGTAGATGCTTTGAGAAATCACATTTTAATTGTTTTCTGCATGTTTATAAGACTACAACTGATTTTCAGAATTGATCTTATATGAAGAAAATTGCTGTTATTTTAGTTTTACTTTCTAATTTGTGTTTTATATTTTCTGTTTAGACCATTGTATTGTCTATGAATAATGACATTTCTCCTTCCTCCTTTCTAGTACTTGTATTTATTTTTCTAACCTTGTGGTACAAGGCTCAGGTGTAATGTTGAATAGAACGAGTAGAGGCAGACATCCTGAATCTGTCTTGACTTTTAAGGAAATTATGTGAATTTATTAATCACACTTCAAGGTAAAAATGTCTCGGTGAAAATATATATATGTTTTCTTATTCTAATGATGACTTTTATCACTAACTTTTATTTGTAATTTTGGGTATAAACATTATTTCTAAGACCTTGGAAAATATGAAAGAGCCACAGGTTAAATATTGCTAACATGGGTTAGTAAAAACAGAACTTGTTGTTTAAGGTTTTCCAATCTGTGATGCATACTACAAATTTAGTAGGATTGATGCCAGTAAACATCCATACTAGCTTTGTTTTTGGATATAGCATGGGAGAGGAAAAAAACATCGAATGCTTAAACACTTTTGTAGTCTCCTAGAACCAAATGAAAAAAGGCATACATTTATAATGATGTGTTCATTGACTTGAAATTAAAGCGAAAGGAATGCTTTGAAGAAAAAATTAGCTAACACCTTTTAGAGTAATTTGGATATAAAGTTACATTTAAACTGTATAGAATGTCATTGAAAAATTAATTGATTAGCACTGAGTGATGTTCACACATCACTCCTAGGACACTTTGTCTTCTTTAACAGAAATAGGACTAAACCACCACTGTGGCCACATTTATTTTTGAAAGTTGTTAGGATATCAGAGCTAACAAAAACGCAGCATAGTACTTTAAGGGAAATATAATTAAATCATTAAAGAAGTAAAAAAATAAGTCCATTATAATTATTAAAATATTTTAATGTTTATTTGTATTCAAAACATTTCATTAAATATATGTAATGAAGATATTTTAGTTATCAGCTTTTCTTTTCTCACATGCTGCAAAAAGAGATTTCTCTGCTTCCTCAAGACAAATATAATTGCATATCTGTAGGTCCCATTACCATTTTCTAAAACTTTGATAGAAGACTTTTGTGATGATACCATTTTCATGCGTTCAGTACATTTATAAAGGAACTGATAAGTCCAGTGTGTTTGCCTATATGCATTGTCTTCTCCAATATGTAGCTTAGATACATTTGAACTATATGTGTGTAATGTTTCAAAAACCTAAAATTCAAGGGTGTTTTCATTTCTATTGCAATTAATCACTTGGTTTTGAGATGCCCTGAAAAGTGAAATTCACCAAAATAATTGTGGATGTGAGCTTTCTTGTTTTGTGATGTTCTTATCTGAACATCTTGGCATATTTTCCCTTCAATAGCCCTCCCTGTTGCCAATGTACCATTATACCAACTTAACACTTATATATAATTCTCACCCCACTGTGGACTCAGTGAGGGTCAGGGATATTTAGTTGACATTTTCTGCATGAGCATTTCAAGTTTATACCTTGAGGGTTTTTTTTCTTTGTTTGTTTTTTGTTTTTTGCAATTGCTACTGTGCATTTAGTCACTGTTCTAGGTTAATACCCAAAATGGTATGATTGATTAATAAATGCACCCACAGGGGCGCCTGGGTGGCTTAGTCGGTTGGGCGTCTGACTTCGGCTCAGGTCATGATCTCACCGTTCGTGGGTTCACGCTGTCTCTTTCTCTCAGAAATAAATAAAACATTAAAAAAAAAATAAATGCACCCACAACATCTTGCAGTAGTTTTTAAATCAACTTTAGTAGAACATTGGTTTTTAACCTAGAATCTTTTGTGAAAGAATCAAAGTAAAAAATCTAAACATAAGGGCACCTGAGTGGCTCAGTCGGTTAAGCGTCCGACTTCGGCTCAGGTCACGATATCACTGTTTGTGGGTTCGAGCCCCGCGTCGGGCTCTGTACTAACAGCTAGCTCAGAGCCTGGAGCCTGTTTCAGATTCTGTGTCTCCCTCTCTCTTTGACCCTCCCCTGATCACGCTGTCTCTCTCCCTCATAAATAAATAAAAACACTTAAAAAATTTAAAAAAAAAAGAAAAGAAATCTAAACATAAAAGAACAGATCACCTTAATCTTCAGGAGTTAGACATGGTTAATGTACTTTCTATGTGTCAGTTAGATTTGTTTACACTATTCCTATGAAATGTTTTGGGTTAATTTTTGAACTCCATGTGATATTAATACTATTATGAAAAGAAAATCAACATAGCTGGGGAGTCTGAAGGGCAATGAGGTCAGATCTCCCTTCCTTAGTTTATTAAGAGATTGATTAGTAACTAAGCTGTGCTTTGGAGTTAGCTAATGTGCATGAGCTAAATCAATGTCATGGTTTTTCAAATTGAGATTTTGAAGCATGATGATGACCTTAACTACATACATAAAATCATTTATACGCATTGTGGTTCTGCCCTTTCCTTATAGAATATTCGACAGCATCTCTTTTGGAAGAGTAACCATCTAATCAGTATTTTATTTACTCCCTCTCCAGAAGATTTCCCTGGATCCCTTCTAAAATGAAGAAAAGTCCGTTTCTTTGGTTTATGTTCTCTAGAGTGCCTTAGCTTAAAGAGAAAATTCTGAGAAAACAACAAAAATTTTGCTGTTTGAAGAAATATCCAGACATGGGGGTTCCTGAGAAGAAGAAATAAATCAAAGCATTTTAAACTGCACCCAGACTTGTCCTCTTTCTCTCTCTCTCTTTTCTCTACATGTTGTGCAAAATGAGTCAAGTGACAGAAATTAGAAACAAGAGGAAGAAAATCAGGAAAGAAGTGAGAAGATTAGAAATGAAGAAGGGAGTAGCATTATCACCACAGCAGAGCAAGACATATGTGTCAGGAAACAGGGAGGGAAATAGAAAAATGAACTAGAGCCCGGAAAAAGAAAATCCTCTTAGTCTTGTTCTTGATTTCCTATGCATAGGAGTAAAATGAAATTGACTGTAATAGTAGACCATCAGAGGATCATAGAGATACATAAGTTTTTCATCATAATCAATCCTATGTATATTGTAACTTTTCCCTTGAGCACAACTGTAGTTCATAGTTTTTTCCTTTAGAGGTTTGTAACAAGAAAAAGTAGCTAACTCTTTAGAAGCAAGAAATTCTTAGTGATAATTGTATGCTATATGAAAATAAACAACACTAGTATTGAGTAAGCTAAATACAAAGTGTAAAAATATCTATAATAATACCTGTGCTTCAGGGAGTTTGGTGCTGATTACTGTAAGGAATCCAAAGTATTATAATACAAAGTGTTCTTTTTAAGAGCAGTTTACTTGGTGTGATAAATATTCATAAACAGCGTATTTTACAATAGAGACATTACATAGCATAGCAATAAAGAAAAGGCTAATTATTTAGCTGATACATACTAAGAGTGTGTATTCATTCATTTAAACTATTTGTTAAGTATCAAGAAATCTAGAATGAACTAGATATTAGAGGTTGAAGATCACTGTGAGTTCTATGATTTAGGAAGTTTTTTAGGAAGAGGATTCTTTTGCTGAGTTTGTATGGACAGGTAGATTTGAACAGGTAGTAGGAGAGCATTATTTCCTAAGTAGATGCAAATACATTTACTAAGTAAAGCAAAGCCATTAGGTTTTCAGGGTATAGTAATTGTAAATCACTTGACTGGACTATAGGGTACAAACAGATTTTTGTTTAAATGAGAGAGAAGTAGCGGTGCCGGGGTGGCTCAGTTGGTTAAGTGTCCAACCTCACCTCAGGTCATGATCTCCCAGTTTGTGGGTTCAGACGCCATGTCAGGCTGTGTGCTGACAGCTCAGAGCCTGGAGCCTGCTTCAGATTGTGTGTCTCCCTCCCTCTCTCTGTCCCTTCCCTGTTTGTGCTCTGTCTCCATCTCTCTCAAAAATAAATAAAACATTTTTTTAAAAATTGAAAAAAAAAAAAAGAGAAACAAGTGAAAGTTTTGGAAAAGACACGTTTTATTTAATGTTTTCTTTTTTTTCCCCCCTCTCAGAGAGAGAGACAGCATGAGCAGAGGAGGGTCAGAGAGAGAGGGAGACACAGGATCTAAAGCAAGTTCCAGGCTCTGAGCTAGCTGGCAGCACAGAGCCCGACGCGTGCTTGAACCCACGAACTGTGAGATCATGACCTAAGCCGAAATGATGCTTAACGGACTGAGCCACCCAGGCACCCCGGAAAAGACACGTTTTAGTCACTAGCCAGGATATTTGTATTGGTGTTCTGGGCAAAAAAGAATTTACTCTTAAGCACGTAAATGACATAATGAAAGATTGAGCATTGCTTAATACTCCTTTGCTGATAATTGTCAGATAACCAAACAATAGCTGACTGAAGGAGGAAAAGATTTGTACATATCACTGAAAAGTTTAGAGGTAAATAGGGTTTCAGGAATATCCTGAGGGTACAGATGATATAATAAGGAATTGATTTTTATCTTTCTCTTAACTCTGTTCTAAATCTCAGGCTCCATATGGTACTTTCCTTCAGTATCTGGCTTACATTCTTCTAGGATTAAGTCCAGAATAAAAGAGAGAGAAATTTCTGTTGACTCCTGAATAAAGTTAGATTTTATGCTTGAAACTTCTGGAATCATAAACTCATCTCTGATCCAATTATTGTGGCTAAAGGAATGGACATACACAGATTTACCAGGTGTGGATCATAAGCCTATCCCTGAACCATAACTCCTATGGATAAAATAATTCAACAATTTAATATTATCACTGGCTGGGCATTGAACCTATGTATCATTCCCTACTTCCAAATAAATAAGAATTGAGGGCAGGTTGTTTCCCAGAGGAAATTTTTTTGTATTATGGAGAAAGAGACAGAGACAGAGACAAGGAGAGCCAGAGAGAAAGAGAAAGAGAGAGAGAGAGAGAGAGAGAGAGAGAGAGAAAGAAAGAATGAACCCAGAGCAATGTGGATTTTAGAGGATGCAATCAATCCACATGTTTACTTCATGTTTGTATGATAGCAGTATGTAAAATGGATTGGAAGAAAGAAAGTCTGGAGATAGGAACACCAAATACTATTGCTTTAAATTATATGAATTCGATCTATATAAATTGAAATGGAAAGAGTGATTTCAAAGTGCAAAAATTTTTAAGGTTGACTTGGTAGAACTTGTGATTAATTAGCTATTGTTGGTGGTGGTGATGATGATGGACTTGCTGATCCACTGCTATTCCAATATTAGGTATTGTCATAGTTACACATGATGTAGACTTATACTATGGTCCGGAGGTTTACAACCTTTTTCAAATTACGTCACAATTAATATCTCAGTTATTTTTATTCATGGCACCCCTACACCAAAATAAACACCTAAGAGATTTGTTCAATAAGTACTTAAGTCTATGAAATAATGTGGTTGGTTTTCACTTTAAAATTTTCAAACACCCTATGGAAACCCTATTTTGTAAACTCTGGCTATAGCCATTTTCATATAAAAATGGACCATTAGTTTTTGAGAGTAATCAGGAAATCAAAAGCAGATAACATGAGTTTCACAGATACTTGTTTGGTAGCCTTACATATAAAATATTACTATACTCACTCATACAGATATTGACTAGGTGATTACTATATGCCATTTTGTCCACCTTTTGCCCAATTTGAGTTCTGATTAATGGATTCTGATTAGAAAGTCAAATTTGAGAAAACTAATTTCACATATCAGGCATTCATAGTTGGGGAAAATTTAACTTGTTTTCTGTATATTCAGGTTAGATGGTTTGCCCCTTTTGCACAATGTGATTGGTTTTGGATATACGAAATGATTTTATGTCATATATAACTTATTGTGAATGATCAGAAAATAATTTTTTGTGGGGAATAAAGAGACAAAAGATAGGAGAATTGAACCTTATTATAATGGGCAATAGGTGGTGAGAGAAAGGGTACAGGGCCAGGAAAGAGACTTCGAAGTGGAGCAAAAATAACCTAAGATAAATTTGAATCACTTCTTAATTTTCCAAGGATTAACCCTGATTATGATTGGATAAGTCAACAAAAGAGCTAATTAAGTATCTGTCAAATAGGCATACCGATAGATGTTTAGAGAACAAGCTGAACTAGTAAACATTTTGAAATACTTTAAATTCTATTAGTGATTCATTCTGATTATTTAGACATATGGGTGAAATAAATCTCACCAGTGTATTTGGGCCTTAATCTGATTCAAAGACTGTTACATACAAGAAGAAACATGTCATTAACAATAATAAAAGTAGACAATTATAAAGCTGTGAAGAGTGAAAATAAATGGTATATGTCTTAGAGTATTTTTGCTTTCTGACTCACTCTCCCAGAGAATTCTTTATAGACTGACTGGAATGTGCAACACAGAAAACTGAGTGATATGAACACTATTCCAGATTTTCTCTCTTCTAGGACCATAGGGACTAGTCCTTTCAGAGGACACAATCATATCTGGACCTCTTTCACCTGTTGTTCACCCTTTCTACCTCATGGTGTGTTAGAGCTCAAAATAGAACACCATCTTGAATAAACCCATGTGGCATACACACTCTTCTGAAGGAAATATAAGTATCAACATACATACACACATAATCTCCTTTTAAAGTGCTTTGAATTCAGCATAGTGAATATTTAGTACAAGTAAAATATTTTGTAGTAAAATAAAGACATTCTGAAAGGGTTTGACTTTTCATTTTGGGTTCTGTGTGGTTTCATTATTTGAAATTTACATTTGAATCATTATAGCAAATCTATGTATAAATGAATATATTTAAGATAGGCCTGAAGATAATATTTTATTAATTTATTCCACAAGCTTTAGTTTGTGGATCACTTACTACATCACTTACTATATATTTACAACACTACAATGTGAGGGAAAGAAAGACTGATACTGTGAACACTGTAACAATACAGTGGTTTTCATTTCAGGGACATATGTTAGCATCACCTGATGAGCTTTTAATCATCACTCAAGACAGAATCACTGACGTTTCCAAGCAGGACATGGGTATGTTTTAAAAGAGTCCCAGGTAGTTAGGAGCACCTGGGTGGCTCAGGGGGCACCTGGGTGGCTCAGTCATTTAAGTGTCCAACTTCAGCTTAAGTCATGATCTCACAGTTTGTGAGTTCGAGCCCCTCATTGGGCTCTGTTTTTACAGTTCAGAGCCTGGAGCCTGCTTTGGATTCTGTGTCTCCCTCTTTCTGTGTCTTTTCCCCATCTGTGCATGCTGTCTCTCTCTCTCTCTCTCTCTCACTCTCTCTCTCTCAAAAGTAAGTAAATAAACATTAAAAAGTTTTTAAACAGAGTCCCAAATATTTCTAATTTTCATTCAAGGTAGAGAATTACTGATCTAAAGAGAATGCTGTTCTTTTAAGATAAAGGTACTCCTTTTTTATTTTTTAATGTTTTAAATTTATTTCTGAGAGAGAGAGAGAGAGAGCATGAGCAGGGGAGGGTCAGAGAGAGAGGGAAACACAGAATCTAAAACAGGCTACAGGCTCCGAGCTGGCTGTCAGCACAGAGCCAGACACGGGGCTTGAACCCATAAACCATGAGATCACGACCTGAGCCAAAGTCTGACGCTCAACTGACTGAGCCACCCATGCGCCCCATGATAAAGGTATTCCTTACAATCAGTTGCTAATTATTTCTGGTCTTCAGAAAAAAAGGATGATATAGTTATGGTGTCTATTGTTTTTCAGTCTAGATCCTTGACAATTAAAAGTATTACTGAAATTATATGACTGAAGAAATGCACATATATTTTCCCAAATTTAAAGCACAGACATCCAAGGTGAATAAGAGAATTCTAGTGATTATAGAATTTATATTACTTTTCTCACTTTGCAACTTTCTCCTGGCCCAATTATTATTATTTATTCACAGGATAAGAGATGTTTTTAAGCATTCTCCACACATACAAGTGATTGATATTAAAAAGGCTCTGGCTTTAAGGAAGTTTCTAGGAAACACAATTTGAAGATTAAATCACTTACAGAGCAGTCTTCCATCCTGAAACAAAAGAGTGTAGTGGTAGCTTGTTCTGATATATAAAATAGAACAATAATCTATTAAAGCTGTACCCAGAGGGACTCTGTTATCTGTGTACTTAAATAGCTTCATTTTGGAAATAGTTTTTATTTATTTATGTTGCACTGAACTCTTGCATAATTTGTTATTTATTTGGGCAAGGATAACATTGTAAGCATATAATGATATTTTGTAAAAATAGTCACTTTTAAAGGAAATACACATAAACATAAAAATAAGCTCATGTTAATTTTAGCTTTAATAAATTTCTTACTATTAATGTATCCTTCATCACAGGGAAATTTGGATTGTAGAAAATATAAAGCAAATAATAGAGATTACCCATACTGCCACATAGAAATAGCCATATTTTGGTATTATGACTTATTATTTTATTTATTCTAAATATTCACTAATGCTAGCTAAAAGTTTTTAAAGTTTATTTTTAAGTTATGAAATTTCTGGTCTTCTGCAGATAAATTAGTTTAATCCATTTATATTTATTATAATTTATTATGTGCCTTGATGTATTTCTACATCGTGTTTTATTGTTTTACTGCCAATATGTTTTTCTCTTTTTTCTTTCTTCTATTCAATTGAGAATCTTTCGTATACCTTGTATTTTGAAGCATAATCTGTTATATTTAGTGCTTTTTTTACATAATAGTATATTAAGTTTCTGTGATTCTGATTATTTTGATGCATAATTTTAAGTCCTCCCTGATATTTTATCATACTGCTCTAGTATAATCTAAATATCTCCAGTTATTTCACTGGACTAGATTTATTTAAAAACCCTTAATGCATATTACTAAATTATTTTCTCAAAAGACTGTCTTGGTTACTGCTTCTTGTAGCAATATGAGAAAATACTAATCATTGTATCCATGCCAACAATATGTATTATTAATTTTAATGCTGTGAAAATTTGATCAAGTAAAATATACATAGCATTTTTTAAAATTTGCATATTTTAAATTCTTTAAAGTTTATTTACCTTGAAAGAGAGAGAAACAGAGTGAGTAGCGTGATCAGGGGAGGGTCAGAGAGAGAGGGAGAGAGAATCTGAAGCAGGACAGAGTCTGATTTGGGGCTCAGACTCATAAACCATGAGATCATCACCTAAGTCAAAATCCAGAGTTGGGTGCTTAACCAACTGAACCACCCAGGTGCCCCTTTTGGTTTATTTTTTAATCATTGATATTTTTCCTTCATATAAGTATCTAACCATGTCTTTTATAAATTTATCTCTTGTAATCTTAATATTTTTTCACATCTTTTGCTATGAGCTCCATATAACTATGTCTCTAATTGTTTTGAAGCTTTTCTCCAGTTTACATTTTGAAATTCTCCTTTGTGTTTTCTTTTATTCAGAGATTGATAAATGCTTTTCCTTTTTCTCTTAGTTTTTTCTTCAGTGTGTTTGATTTTTACATTTCAACCTTTAATTCATCTGAGTTTATATTGATATCTAAAGTGAGTTTAGAATGTTTATTGAGTTTTCCAACTGTCTAAATGCCTCAATGTCCTCCATTAAATCATATTTCATATCTTTATCTGTTAGCATTTTAAAAAATGGAAAACATAACCATTGTTAATTGTAAGCCTGGGGTCATATTTCAGCTCCCCAATGTAATAACATCATCATCTTTGGCAAATTGATTAATCTATGGACCTCAGCTTTGTCATCTCTAGAATGAGTACAAAGAGTTTATATCATAGGGTAATTGTGAGGGGTAAATTACATAAGGGATATGGCACTAATGTATAAATTAAGTAAGGTGTATGGTACGAAATGCCCAGGAAACGTTACCTATTACTGAATCTGTTTATCTTGGAAGAGCATCACACTTTTATATATGGAGATCACTTTTATAGTTTTCTATCTGCTGGGATTTTTCTCATTTTATTAGCTTTGCGAAACAATTTGGCACAGTATTTAAGCATATGAACTCTCGAGTTGAACTGCCTGCATATAAATCCCAACATCCAAACTAATTAATTACGTGACCTTGGGTAAATTGCTTTACATATTTGTTTCTTTAATTTCCCTGTCTATAAAATTGAGATAGCATTTGCCTCAGAGATTTACTGTGAAGATTAAATGAGGATTAAATATATGTAAAGTGGTTAGTGGTAAGTCTGTTGCTAGCATGAGCTATTACTTGTTTCAACATGTTCTTAATGTCATTTTCATCCATTTTTATCCTCTAGTAAAATTGAGATCTACTCTGTCAAGTTTAGAGAAATCCCATTTTTGTTTTGATTACAAGTATATTGCTTTGGAAAAGAATTATAATATTGAGTCTTCTTACTGAGGAAAAAGGTGTGTTTTTCCAATTTTTCATTGCTGCTTCTAGATCAGTAAATAATTATAGGGTTTTTTTTTTCACACTATGTATTAAGAGTTCTATTAGAGGGGCACCTAGTAGCTCAGTTAGTTGAATGTCTGATCGGGTTTTAGACGAGGTCATGACCTCATGGTTCGTGGGTTCAAGCCCTGGATTGGGCTCTGCACTGACTGTATGGAGTCCGCTTGGGATTCTCTCTCTCTCTCTCTCTCTCCGCCCCTCCCCTGCTCTTTAATGTTCTTTCTCTCTCTCAAAATAAATAAGTAAACTTTCTTAAAAATTAAAAAAGTACTACTAGATAATTGTGTTTGTTAATATTATGAGTAGTTTATAATATTAAATATTTTAAATTAAATATTTTATAATATTTTACTTTTCTTATTTTTAAATATTTCTAATTAGTACTCAAGAAAACCATTGTTTGGTTTATATTTATCTTCTGTGTCTCCACTTTACTCTTAATTCTAGTATTTTATTTAAATCCATTTTCTTTCCTATTCTTATATATAATCACATAGTAGGCAAATAATAGTTTTGCCTCCTCTTTTCTAATTGTTTAAAATCTGAGTTTTACTTCATTTTGAACTGTATTTGCTCAAGCTTCCAGAGTAATGCTAAATTCATGTATTTATCAAATACTCAGTGGGTGTTTTCCATGTTTTAGGTTCTGTGCAGAGTACTTGGGATAAACCAACAGACAGCATAGCCATAGGTACTGTTCTTACAGAACTTTGAAACTAGCCCCATAAGTTTTTTTTTTTAAATGTTTTATTCATTTTTGAGACAGAGAGAGACAGAGCATGAGAGGGGGAAGGGCAGAGAGACAGGGAGATACAGAATCCAAAGACAGGCTCCAGGCTCTGAGCTATCAGCACAGAGCCTGATGCAGGGCTCAAACCCATGAACATGAGGTCATGACCTGAGCCGAAGTTGGAGGCTTACCGACTGAGCCACCCAGGTGCTCCAACCCCATGGTTTTAACATAGTATTTATCAAATGTTGTGTGTGGGCTTGCATTATTTGGAGAAGATATTAGATAGCTTTCATTAGAATATCAAAAACAGTTTATGACCGTGAAAGGTTGAGAACCATTAGTCCTGAATATATGGTGACAAATTTAAGCCTTATTTATATCTAAATAATTTTACTTTATAATGATTTAAGTATTCTTATTCTCTATTACAGATTTTTTTATATTTGAAAGCAACTATGGTAGTGATATCAGTTTCCTTTGTATATTCACATTTAAAAAATTATCCACATTCTGAAAAATCATTTACTAATTTTTTATAGAAATCTGTTAAAATAACATACTCATTATAAAAAAGACTTTATAGATACATTAGTTTAAATTTTAAAAAGCAATATTTTGAGTGTAAAGAATCAACATTGAAATGCAATTCATGTCAGATTTTTTTTATCCCTGGTTTCTAAGAAAAAGGAATAAGTTAGTGTACGGTTTGCAATTTTAACTTACGGTTATTTAAAAAAAGCTTATGGTTATTTGTTCTAAACTAAAGATTAGGGGTTTAAAGAAATGTGCTAAATGAAAAGTAAACAGATAGGCTTGTCTGTGTTTATTTGTTTTCTCTTTTGCCAGCAATTATTCTTTGCACATTTCTATTACCTGATTGCTAGGGAAGACAGCCGGACTTTCTCAAGGTCTGGGGCAGTGACTGTGGGAGCACTTTATCAGTTCAACAGAGTAAGAATCTAGCCAGCTAGGTGATTCTCCACAAACAAAACAAGGTTGAACAGTGTGAGAGATACCCCTTCATGTGGACAAAGAACAAGCCTCACTCCCGCAACTGCCTCTCACTCTACCCCGCTATAGCATGCCAGTAAGTTTGTAGGCCTGTGCCTACAGATTTTTTGCTTCATGTAGCTAGTCACTTGGAACCCTTGAAAGTACTTTGAATGGAACTATAAAAAGTTACAGCATTGAAGATTCCCTTCTCAAGAGATTATCCATAAGGGTTCAACCTGTTATATTAGGAAATTCACTTTCTACCTGTCCACCTAATTCATTTACAAATAAATTAGGGAGATTCTTTAAAAGGTTGTTGACAAGTGACTAGAGTTGTAATTGGAATAATCACTGAGCCTCACTGAATGGATTGTCACTATAACATGAAGAAGAATAGACAAAGATAGTGGATGCCATGAGTGGTTTAAAACAAAAAAGTACCAAGACAGTTAAACATAACAGTACAGTAAGAATGTAATTGAAGAAAGAGAAAAGGGCAATGGATATGGTCTTTCTTCTCTTTTCAGTCTCTTTGGTTTATCACTTCTTGTGTTGTACAAACATGTAATCATTATTTTTTAGGTCAATGAAATAATTATAATTCTCAAGGCATTTATTAATTTATATACTCAGGGATATTTTTTAATGTTTATTGAGCATTTCCTGTGAAATAGGTGGTAGCTTCTAGCTAAAGCTTCCCTTTTGAAGCTTATAGACCAATGGGGGCAAAAGGCAGTAGTAAGTGTTTAATCATAAAATACACACCTTGAGATGAAGGGAAGGCACAGGGATCTATGAAGGTGCAATGGGAAAACCTGACTTCACTTGGGGATTAACAGACAGCTTCTCTAAGTAAAGTCAGTTTAGGTTGCACTCTGAGACATGCATGAATTGAATGAAAAACATGTGATAGGCAAGCAGGAATTAAACAAAGCAGAACCTTGTCACCCACATTATGTGTTTACTATTATTATTTTAAATTTAGTGGGCCATAAAAGGAGGAGGACCATATCATATTTCCCACATGAAAAAACACTCTAGCTTCAGTTTGGGAATATTAAAATGAGTTGGAGGGGTTCCTGAGTGGCCCAGTGGATTGAGAGTCTGACTCTTGATTTTGGCTCAGGTCATGATCTCATGGTTTGTGAGATCAAGTCCTTTGTTGGGCTCTGTGCTGACGGAGCCTTCTTGAGATTCTCTCTCCCTCTCTCTCTGCCCCTCCCCTGCTTGTGCACACGTGCACTCTCTCTCTCAAAATTAGTAAACATTTAAAAAATATATGGAGATGGATAGTGGTGATGGTTACAAAGCAATGTCAACCATACGCTTAAAAGTGATTTAAATGGTAAATTTTATGATGCACATATTTTGTCACAATAACAAAAGAAATATACTCAATCTCTCTGTATGACCTCACATAAAAAATGGGGATAATTTTATTAACCATCTCAGTGTATCATGATAGTATTAAAAGAGGTAATTCACATCAAGAACCTGACAGGGACCCTGGGAGAATTGAACTACCATATTCATATTCCAATGATAAGCATATTGAAGATGAACACTGTGCTGTGGATGAAGATGTTAGAATCCAGGTACCATCATTTATTATCACTGGCAAGTTGTGTAACTGCTCTTAACTTCATTTTCTTGATTTGTTAATTGGAGTTATTAGCAGTTACCTATTGGTTATTGTGAAGATGAAAGATATGTAAAACACCTGTCCAGTATCTGGGACTTAGGAGGTGTTCAACAAATAAGTTAACTTCTTTTAATGGACTACTACTCATGGGATATTAATCCCTAAAACTATACAAAAATTATGAATAAAAATCAAATACAAATCTACCAGTTGTAAATGCTAAGAATAACAAAGATACAGGACTGCTCCTAAAGTCATTTGAAAGGAGTAAGAGTACCGGGTCATATGCTATGAGTATGTTTAGTTTTGTAAGAAATTGTCAACTGGTCTTCCAAAGTGGCTGTACTGTTTTTACATTCCCATGGAGGAATGAATAAGATTTCCAGTTGCTCCACACCCTCACCAGCATTTAATGTTGTCAGTGTTCTGGATTTGAGCCACCCTAAGTGGCGTTTTCTTGCTTTGATTTGCAATTCCTTTATTGACATGTGTTGTTGAACATCTTTTCATATGCTTATCTACCATCTGTATATCTTTTTTTGCTGATGTCTCTGTTCAGATCTTTTGTGCATTTAAATCAGGTTATTTGTTTTCTTGTTGAGTTTTAAGAGTTCTTTGTATATTTTGAATAATAATTCTTTACCAGGCAGGTCTTTTGCAAATATTTTCTCCCATTCTGGTGCTTACCTTCTAATTATTTTTTTTTTAATATTTTTTATTTATTTCTAGGAGAGAGAGAGACAGCGTGAGCAGGGGAGGGTCAGAGAGAGAGGGAGTCACAGACTCTGAAACAGGCTCCAGGTTCTGAGCTGGCAGTCAGCACAGAGCCCAACGCGGGGCTCGAACCCACGAACTGCGAGATAATGACCTAAGCGAAAGTCAGATGCTTAACCGACTAAGCCACCCAGGCGCCCCCTTACCTTCTAATTCTTTTGATACTAACTTTTGGACAGCTAGAACTTTAATTTTAATGAAGTCCAGCCTTTCAATTATTTTCTCTGGAGATTATGCCTTTGGTGTTGTATCTAAAAATTATCACTATATACCCAAGGTCACCTAGGTTTTCTCCTATGTTACTTCCCAGGTGCTTTGTAGGTTTGCATTTTACATTTAGCTTTGTGATCCGTTTTGTAAAGTGTGAAGTGTGAAGTCTGTGCCTAGAGTCAGATTTTGCGTGTGGATGTCCCATTATTCCAGCCCCATTTGTTGAAAAGATGATCTTTGCTCCATTGTACTGCTTTTGTTCCTTTGTCAAAGATAAGTTGACTATATTTATGTAGGTCTATTTCTGGGCTTTCTATTCTGTTCCATTGATCTCTTTTTCTTTCACCTGTATCACATTGTCTTGTTTACTATAGCATTATAGTAAGTCTTGAAGTCAGGTAGTGTCAGTCCTCTGCCTTTGTTATTTTCCTTCAATATTGTGTTGGCTGTTCTGGGTCTTTTACCTCTCCATCCACTTTAGAATTGGTTTTCAACACACAAAATAACATAAAATAACTTGCTGGGATTTTGATTGGGATTGTATTGAATCTGTAGATCAAGTTAGGAAGAACTGACATCTTGACACTATTGAGTCTTCTACCATTTCATCTTTGCATGAAAGTTTGCTGTAATACTTGTTTAATGAAAGAATAACAGAATTCTTCCATACTGTAACAATATCACAAAAGTTTTCCCTTTTTCTTCAGCTTAGTTGTAGCCAAAGAACCAGCTGGCTCATAAAGTTAAATATCTACCACTGAGAAGTTGCATCTTTGCATCAAGCATGTCTGAAGGTTAAAGATGTATAGATTAGATGCAATTAGCAGAAAGTGGCAGGAAGAACCTAACAATGTAGCTAAGTTAATCTCAGGCTAAAAAATGTCACTACGTATACACCTAAAGATGCTGTGGTCATGGGGTTTTTCAGCTTTATAAAATAATATGTATATTATTGTTGTAGATAACTCAGGGGCGTTTCTCGTTCTCAGCAAAACATTAGATACTGACTTTTAAATAAAAATACTAATTGCAAAAACAAAATGGAATCCTTCCCAAACAAGGAGGCGCACTAACAGGATGACAGAACCATGGTTAAACAATCATTACTATTGGCATTTTAAAGGAAGACCTGAGGATGAGTACCTATAGGAATTGGCGAATCTCCTGTGTGTGTATTAGGAATAATACCTGATTTAGTTAAGATATTTTCCTTTGATAAAAATACTGATCATTTTGGGGGACGTAACTTATCCAGTAACTGTATACTCTCAGTTTCTTAAGAGGCTCACTTCTGCAAGGGCAAGAGATTTGCAACCTGAAATGTTGAACGTTTTACCTGACCTATGAGGCAATTTGCCAACATCTTATTATACAATGTATTTGAAAGGAAATATAAAAGGCAGTAGGTGGTGCTTTTATTTCTGCTGGAGTGCTGAGAGTCAGAGAGGTTCAGTTTGTAATGATATAACATAATTACAAATTATTCTTCCCAGAAACTTAAGACCCATTATTCTAAGTAAATGGAACTCAAACACAAATGAAAACAACTGGAGGGTGAATAAACAAAAACATGATGAGATTGGAAGCAAAATACATCTATTGATAGAAAAAAAATACTTATTAAAATATGAAAAATATTAAGCAGGGATATCCCCGTAATTATAATTATTATTATTACTAACGATTTCAGAGATAGCTCAAATACAAATAAAGAATGGATGGTTACTTAGATAATTCATGTGAAAATGTTGCCTTTGCCTAAAGTTTACTGCTTAATAATAATAATAATAATAAAACAATTGCATAACCTTTTTTGTACCTTAACTGTGGTGATCATTATATCATTTCTGTGTAGTCACGTAAGGAGTTTAATTTTCCAGCTAAATCAATTTTCTTCAAATATAAATGATAATTTGAGATTTGGGGATATAAATATGGACATACTGAATTCAGCACTGATACTTTATTGAATAAGATTAAAAACCTTTTAATAACCCTAATAAGCCTGATGCATTCAAAACTAGCTCACAAAAACAAGAGAGGACAAATTTCTATATTCTGAAACCTATGAGTTTCTAACATATTTATTCTAAGAAACTGAAGCTACAGTCATGGTATATTCCTTTAATCTTCACAACACTGAGAAGCATTTTAAAATCTGTTTTAATTCAGCAAGAATTTTTGAGCAAAATCCAAAATTATTTCTTGTAAACTCTTAGAAACTCGCAGAAAGTAAATAATTCTGGCAATAGAACAAAGGGCTGCAGGGCTCCTGCCAATAGATAAAGCTGTCACTGCTTTTGTACTTTCCTTAATTTGTGTTTTTAGTTAATGATGGGGGAAAAGTCATTTCAGGTTTATATTTCTCCTGGTTCTTTTATCTTTCTTTCATTTTTCCGCTGCATAATACAAAATTGACTTAGAGGTTCTACCTGTTACTGGGCTTCAAATATTATCTCTATGCAGATCACTTTCGGGTACCTATTCCCAACCCCAACCCCCTCCAGATTCTGGTCTCATTTATTCATATGTTTATATCTCCATTTGGATGTATAATGGGAAACTGAAACCCAGCACATTGAAAACTAAATTTTTGGCCAACTCACTTTCCCATCAAAGCTCTGCTTCCCTTTGCCAAGTGGCAGCATCTTCCATACCAGTAGACGAGCCAAGAACTGAGAACTCACCCATGACCTCCTCTCTTTCCCTCACTTGCTGCTTTAAACAGTGTTTATGTCTCACAGATCTGAGGACCATAGATCTGCGGTCTATTGAATATCTAAGGACCTAACACAGAGTATATGATAGACCCTTAAATATTTTAAAACAAATAAAATTGCTTATATAACTATTTCTACATTTGCTAAGTAAATCATAATTACTGATTTTACGTATCTACAGTGCAAACTGTATTGACAACCTCACTGCATTAGAGAATTCATTAGATCTTGGAAGAGAAATGGTATTGTATCATTCCTCCCAATTGTAGAAATGCATGGGATTATCCTCAAACCAATGTTAACTGTTTACTAACGATTGTTGTGCTTAAAGACTTCTAAATGAAAGCAGTTACATAGCCATTCACAAGTGTGGTGCTTTTTCTTTCAATTATAAGCTTTCTGCATGACATATCTTCAGTGGCATTAAATACACACACACATACACATACACACACACACACACACTCCATGCACACACCTGTATTTATTGATATCACATTGTGCAAAGTTTTTAAGCCCCAATAGTACTATGAAGATATGTATAAAGCATGTTATTTTTACTCAGTAGATTCTAGTGTACTTAGGGATTAAGAAAGACAAATATAGGTGTCTTGTGTACATTTTTCATATAGTTCTCACAAGAAAGGTACATATTAGTATTCCCACTTGCCAATTGCTGAAATAACTTGCCCAAATGAAATACCCGTATGTGAAAGAATTCTGGCTGTATCTACATTCTTGTGTTTTAATCTCATCGCCTTTTGATAATATAAAGATCTAAAAGATCTAAAATGCTGTGACCATATGCACAGACTTTCCAAGACAGGTTTATAGTCAGATGTTCTGCTATATTTATCTTCATAAGCCATCAAGATCTGTCAAAAATACCAAATTTTGGCTAAGAAACCACTTTTCCAAAACATTTTTTTCCCCTCAGCCCCTGAAATTGTCTGCAAATATGTTTTCTAATAACGTGTCTCTATATTCAGTTGGAAGTGGCCTTGCATTTGAAGACAAGCAAGAACCTAATAATAAGGAATCTATGAGTGAGTCAAACAACTGCTGCATGATTTTAGACAAGGGAGAAAATCTCATAGGAGATTGCCAGAGGTTAGACTTTCCTATAAGGAGAAAGCTTGATTTAAGTCTTGAAATATAGAAGAGAAACTTGTTTTCTCATTCATAAACTGAAGTTAATAATAATAACTACATCATTTGAGTTCATATGGATATTATTTAATTCTTAAGCTTCTGGAACAGAACCTGCCTTGCAAGGTGAGAGATAATGGAGTGTTGTTATCTTAACTATGAAACTAAGGTTTATTTAATTGATCTTTTAATTTCTAAGATATTTCTAATTCTAATTAGAGTATAGTATTATAAAGTATAAATATGCTATAGTATTAAACTTTCTGTAACCTAATGTTATGTATAGTATTACACATAAAATAGATACTCAGCAGATATTGAAGGAATTATGAAATGATGGTATTCCACTGGCAGATTTTGAGGCAGAGTACAAAAGAGTTAATTTTTCTGAAGATCAGATTCCACTTTGTATTATTCACTGAGCTTCAGATATTTGGATACATGTTCCTTAAAATAATAAACTTCTGTCATGGATTCCTCTTGGTAACAGGGATCAAGGATAGATCCAGAGAGTTTGTTGTGATACTTGTGCTTAACTAGACTCCAAGTATCTAAACATTGAGAATTTGTCTTTACTTCTAATACTAACTGGGGTTTGTCTGGCCCTTTCATATAGTAGGTGCTAAATAAATACTTGTTTGATAAGACTTGAGTTTGATATAAAGAAATAATTCCTTACATTAAGAGAAAATAAAGTCATTATCAGAAACTGTGGAATTCCTTTCCTTTAGACTTCAGGCTTTGTATCAGTCACATCTTTGTTCTGAAATTGTATTTCAGCGGAGGGATATAGCCACTCTTATGGGAAATTGAATTAATGTTTGACACAAATCTGAATAAAAAGAGGTAAAATTCTTTGAATAGCTCAAGACTACATTGTTGGTATAAATTGGAAACTTCCACATAAGAGCACCAGAATACAGGAGTTAGGGAGTTTCCCCAGTATCTCTTCTGTCAACAGAACACTGAAAAGGAGACTGAAGAACAAAGTGTCCATCAACCAAAGCATTTGGGATAAAATAAAATGATGATATTTTCTTGTAGAGCAATTCAGCAAGGGAAACTCACTCACCACTTTTGGAAGGAATCAAACAGTTCAGTATTTGGCATTAAAGTTCCGTAATGTGATTACATTTTCTTCCCACTTTTTCTAAGATTTCTTACATTTCTCCCATGAGTGCAGGCCCTGGCCATATTAAACTCTGCAGAGTTCTCTGACTTTAATCTTTACTTTCCTTCTTTATGCTTTTAGTATTGCTACTTCCACCTGCATGCATGGATCTACTTGTCAAATATAGACCAATGATTTGCTTTTAGTAATTACTCTATGAACTTATTCAAATGATGTTAATTGTGTGCCTTTAATGTATAAGGCATTGTGTTAGGAAATATGGAGTATGGTAAAAGGAGTGAGATAAGCTGTTGCTGAGACATTTAAATCTAGGAAGTCTCTCACTGAATGTATATCCTTGATTTGCCAATACTTTTGCTGTTGCTACAAAATGTTCTGACTTGGTAGTTGCTTCATAAGTAGTAGGGAATGAATGAATAATTAAAAATTACCATCCAACTATCTTTTTATGATTGTATTATTTCATAATCTTGAAAGAAAATGAAACAAATTTCTTGATCTTTGAACAGCACACAATAAAAACTGATGTCTGATTAAACTGCACAAATGTTCATAGATACCTTCTTATATGTGTTTCAAAACTAAATACTTTTTGGGGCATCTGGGTGGCTCAGTCGGTTGGGCATCCTACTTTGGCTCAGGTCATGATCTCACAGTAGTGGGTTCGAGCCTCATGTCGGGGTCTGTACTGACAGCTAGCTCAGAGCCTGGAGCGTGCTTCAGATTCTGTATCTCTCTCTCTCTCTCTCTGACCCTCCCCTGCTCACACTGCCTCTCTCTCAGAAAAACTAAACTAAACTAAATACTTATTGAATTGTTTAATTGAATTGAAGTGCATTTAAAAATTATTCTCTTATATTGTTTCTAGGAATAGGGGCCTAAATTATTTTGGTAGGAATCGCTCATCAGTTTAAATTCTGATATAATGACCTATAGTTAGTGGCTCTTCANGGGTTACCAATATACCTTTGAGTTTTAAACTTTCTTGATAAAATAGCTCCTCCCTTGTTCATTGACTGAATTGGTAATTTTTAGAATTACTTACGAAACCATGTTGTCTGATTTGCTCATGATCACTGTCTCCATTTGCCATTAGCATCTCACTTTTGTAATTTCAAGCAAAATAACTGGGTAGAATTAGTAGCAAATCGTCTTCATGAGAGGGTAGGGAGGTTCGTTTGGAATCAGCAAGACCCTTCTGAATTTTCTCAAATGTCAAGAGCTACCTAACCACACATAGATGTGCTACTCAAATGCAGGACAAAATAAATGTAAGCCTTTATGTTTACTACCTAAAAGTGATGGTTTTCTGAAACTGTCTCGATGAATAACAATGACTGCATCAATTAGTCTTGTATGACATCATTGGCTTAAATTAGCCTGTGAAAAAATATGTGCTATAAATATCACAAACAGGGATTCTACTATTTTTGAGTTCCTCTGCAAGCCTTCTATAATTTAAAAAATAAATGGATAATTAACCTAATCATAAATTCAGTTATCTAAAAATGTGAGGAGTCAATTGTTCTGTTAAATACAAGCTGCGCTGTCAGCACTCAGTTAATATATGTATCTTCAAAATGCCTTCAGATATTTTTTCCTCAGCAGCCCTTAAGTTATATTGCACAATCTGATGATGTCATATTTATTGAAATGTTTTAAAATATATTGTAATGCTCCTCTTTTTACATATACTTCACACACAGTCAAGTGGTAGACTGTTTCAGGGACTAAGAAGATTGCAGTCTAAATAATGTTATACTATACCTGCTAGCTGAGCAACGTATGACCCTGTTCTGGAAAAGGATATTGTTTATAATCACTTTCAGAAAATGGGGTGTTTTTATTGAGTGTATGCTGTTATTCTTTGGCTTAGACAGCAGGTTCTACAGAAATTTTACTAAATATATTTGATCATAGCAGTAAGCTGCTAAAATATTAATGACTGCAGAAAAACTAGTGAACTGAGGTAATAAATAATTTGATGTTAGAGTTTAAAGAAGTCACATCTGGAGATGTGGAGAAGAACATGTGAGGTATGCAATTATTCAGCTAGAAGGAGATGTGTCACCTATGTTTAAATTATGTTTCATAATCTGAAAATTAATTAAAGAGAATACTGATATGAAGATGTTTAATGGACTTAACATTTAAATATATAATATCCCCTTTCTAAAGAGGTAGCATTTTTTTAAGTTTAAAAACTAATTTTTTGTGAGAAATTTAATTTACCCAACTTTTATATTTACTTTTATTGTGTACAGATGTTGTGGGGCTTTTACTTGCACACACATACATAAATATGTTAGTACTCACAATAATCCTGTGGAGAAGGAACTTGGATTTCCACTTTACAGACTGGGTGATGACCCCTTGGGAAGATTAAATGACTTGTACGGCAGAGGCAGAATTTCAGAATGATACATTTCAGGATAAAATGTCCTCTGCTTTTAAAATGTGTTGTAGGGGGCACCTGGATGGCTCAGTTGGTTAAGCATCCGACTTCAGCTCAGGTCATGATCTCACAGCTCATGGGTTTGAGGCCTGCGCTGGGCTCTGTGCTGACAATTCAGAGCCTGGAGCCTGCTTCAGATTCTGTGTCTGTCTCCCTTTCTCTCTGCCCCTCTCCCATTCGTGTATACTCTTTCTCTCTCAAAAATAAATAAAAACATTAACAAAACTAAAATATAGAGTAGGAGACATTGGTATATTTTCACCTAGACTAATCCGTGTTCTACTCCAATAAGCTTCCTCTAACTTTTCTGGAAATAGTAAGTACTTTCTAGCAAATGCTTTTCTGAACCAGAGCAGAACAACGAGCACCGTAAGTAACTATTCTTTTTAACATGGGCTTTCAAGAGGTGTTTCGAGAATAGATCAGGATAGATTCCTGATATATTCACATATCTCTTCTTTCTTTCTTTCTTTCTTTTTTTTAAAATTTTTAATGTTTTATTTATTCCTGAGAGAGAGAGAGAGAACGTGAGAACGTGAGCAGGAGATGGTCAGAGAGAGAGGGAGATACAGAATCTGAAACAGGCTCCAGGCTCTGAGCTAGCTGTCAGCACAGAGCCCGACGTGGGGCTCGCACCCACGAACCAGTGAGATCATGACCTGAGACGAAGTCGGACGCTTAACCGACTAAGCCACCCAGGCACCCCTCTTCTTTCTTTCTAAAATAGAGATGTGACCATTTGTTTATACATATTATTTGTCAATAATAGGATCTTGTTCTCTATCAGTGTAAATGATTATACAACCATCAGTGCAATGAAATATTAGTTGTTTTGGCCTTAATGAAACATCCTTTAAGTATATAGCAATACTAAATAATTTTCAAGTAATTGTTAGAGCCCAAATGCTTACCACTAATGTATTTTGAGGCTTTTAAATAGCTTATGTGTGTTAGCCTAAGCCAGAGCTAAACACAAGAGCTAGATGGTTTGTGTCCAACAGAAAAATGAATATCTAGATATGGACCAAATTTCTCAAAGGAAAGTACTTGCATTGTCTAACATAAAAAGGGAGAGGTAGGGGAAAAGACAAGTGTGGGGAAAAAAAGAAGGAAAAGAAAGGAAGGGAGAGATATGCTATGCTGTGTTGTCTTACTTTAAAGTGTTGTTGTTTTAATGTGTGGCTAAGAGATTTAGTGAAGGATGCTGGAGAAAAGAAGTGGAAGTGAAGTTGAATTCCCTTGGAAATTAATGTACTGCCAATACCTGTCAGGGTTCCAGCAGTCACTAGAAACCTAGAGATCTGAGATGGTTTGGGAGATGCAGCATTGGAACTGGCTGGGAGGCCTCGCCCGAGTAGAGTAGAGAAGCCACAGGGCTCTGAAAGCCAACAGGTTCAGGTGCACAGTGTGGCCTCAGGAACAGGAATGCATCCCTGGCTCCTGCTCTTGGTAATTATGTATTTTCAGCTTTTGAGAAGAAAAATGTCTGCTCCTGTAAGTGACACATCTTTGTCAGGTTGTTTTCTTCCTTGTCACTTCATTTGCTACAACACATTCAGGTCTGTGGGGGCTGGGGAGCAAGCTGTGAATTACTGAATGGTGTGTTCTGCAGAGCGAAGTAAAAAGAGCAGTCTCTTCTGCATTAGCGGGAATGGGCTCAGCCTCACTGCCTCTGTCCTCTGCAGCACTGCTGAGGGGATGTGATCCCAGAGTCACAAATGATGGGATAACTGGTAGAACAAATCACTAGCAGAAAACAATTGGGTGAACAAGATGTGAAAGATGCTCTTATATATAAACAGCAAGAAACTCATTAACTGAAATAATTTGCATGCCGTCAGACTGATGACTCACTCTACTATAGAAATAGGCAATATTGTGAAGCGAAGGAAAAGATAGCATGGTACGACACAGAGAGGCTCAAAATAATGAAAAACTTTTCCTTCTGACTAGAATGTGCATATTTATATTGGAAGAGACTTCCAACAACACTTAATAAAGTGCATATTAAAAATGCTTTAAAATATTGCTAGTTAGAAAAATCTCTTCTAGACTATATTTAAAAGTAACAATAATCCCTAACAGAAAAGAGCTCCAAAAGGAAACATTCTCTCTGTTTTTTTTTTTTTTCTTAAATACAATTGATTGTCAAGTTAGCTAACATGCATTGTATACAGTATGCTCTTGGCTTCAGGAGTAGATTTCCATGATTAATCATTTCCATACAAAACCCAGTGCTCATCCCAACAAGTGCCTTTCTCACCCATTCTTCCTTCCGTCCTGGAACCTCCCCGCCTGGAACCTCCCCGCCTCTCTGCCACCATCAGCCCTCAGTTTGTTCTCTAAGAGTTTCTTAATGGTTTGCCTAGGAGACATTCTTTGTTACTTATTTTCACCATCCTACCGTTATTGTAAGGAATTAAAGTTAAATTTCACATTGTTTATGGCAAATACTTTGGAATACTTATGAGGAAAATGAGGGCTGGGGATTGAATGAATTACTTGTCAAAACTTGCAAGCTAAAAAATGGGTGAGAAAAGTTGAACTCATAGTAACAGAGAGTAGAATGGAGGTTACCAGATGCTAGGGTATGGGAAAAGAGGGAGGTAAAAAAAAATGAAGAAGATTATTGGGTGCCAGGGTCTTAGAGGAGGACATCTTGGGGGTTATTGTATAATGAGTACAGAGTTACAGTCTTGAAAGATATAAAGAGTTATGGTGATAGATGATGGTGGTGTTCAACAATATGCGTTTACATAATACCAGTGAGCTGTACACCTTCAAATGGTTGGGATAGTAATTTTTATGTGTAACTTACATAAATTCTGTGTATTTTCCCACAATAAAAAAAGAAGACATCGCCATTAATGGAGTTCATTATTTAGTACATTAGTAATTTTTCACTGAAATCAATTTTTTAAGTTTATTTATTTGTTGTGAGAGAGAGAATGAAAGACAGAGAGAGAGCTTGCACACACAAGTGGGGGAGGGGTGGACAGAGAGTGAGAGAGAGAGAATCCCAAGTAGACTCCATGCTCCTGATGAGATCATGATCTGATCTGAAATCAAGAGTCTGACACTTAATCAGCTAAGCTACTTGGGCACCCCTTGTAATAACTTTGAAAAGAAAAACAACCAATCAAAAAATCTTATATGTCTGGTGTATTCAACCCTTAGACTTGAGTTATGGTCTGGTTCTAGTAGCCAAATCTACTAGCATAGTTAATTTTTGGAAAAAATAATAAGGATAATGTGTTTTGTTAGAACATATACACTCATATAATATTTTTTTTTATTTATTTCTAGGAGAGAAAGAGAGAGACAGCGTGAGCAGGGGAGGGTCAGATAGAGAGAGAGAGGGAGACACAGACTCCGAAATAGGCTCCAGGCTCTGAGCTGGCAGTCAGCACAGAGCCCGATGTGGGGCTCGAACCCCCGAACCGCGAGATCATGACCTAAGCGAAAGTCGGACGCTTAACCGCCTAAGCCACCCAGGCGCCCCAGAACATATACACTCATATAGATATTTACTCTAGCAGTTTAAAAATTTTTTAACACTTATCATTTTTGAGAGACAGAGTGTGAATGGGGCAGAGTCAGGGAGAGAGAGAGGCACAGAATCCAAAGCAGGCTCCAGGCTCTGAGCTGTCAGCACAGAGCCCAATGCAGGGCTCAAACCCACAAACTGTGAGTTCATGAGGAGCTGAAATAGGATGCTCAACCACCTGAGCCACCCAGATGCCCCTTTGTGCCAGTTTTGAATAACTGTGAGAAAACCCCGCTATAGTTTTTAAAGCTGGTTAATGACATCCATCAGCTTTAGTTTTATAGCAAAAATGTTTGATTAACATTTTCTGACAGAGGAAGTATGGAAAGCTCTTGGTTTGTGACATCCCTAGATGGTAAAATCCAAATCTGGCAGGAGGTAAGATGAGTTCTATTTACACGGGATACATGCTCCCATTCATCCCTTTCTTTTCTTTTTTTTTTTTTAAATTAATGTTTTTTATTTAATTGTGTATGTGTGTGTGTGTGAGAGAGAGACAGACAGACAGACAGTGTAAGCAGGGGAAGGTCAGAGAGAGAGGATGATATAGAATCTGAAGCAGGCTCCAGGCTCTGAGCTGGCTGTCTGCACAGAGCCAGCCGTGGGGCTGGAACCCATGAACCGTGAGATCATGACCTGAGCCAAAATCGGCACTTAACCAACTGAGTCACCCAGGCGCCCCCACCCCCATACATCCCTTTCTAAAGAGAGAAATTTAATGGACCTAAAATGTAATTTAATCAGTTTATATTAATATGTCCACTCAATCTAACATGGGGAATTTCTGAATTTTTGAAACATCTGAGATTGAATTCATGTTTCTTTTGAGAATCTAGTTACATGGCAAATAAAAATATTTTTATCATAAAAACTGGGTGAGCCAAAATTCTGACAAGATCTGACTGAGTTCCCCTTATTCTCTTTTGACTATACCTTGCCATGCTTTCCCACATACTGTGGTTGTTACATAAGAAGGCAATGTCAAATGACATTCCAGACCAAGAAAATATTTACGTATTTTACCCCCAATTTTCTGAAGTCACTCACTCTGTGTGGGCACAGCTGATCTTCCTTTACACTAGCTCCCCTTTCCGAGACCACTTGTAAAGTTAGTGATAAATAGAACAAAATCTCCCTGACATACTTCTTCAGAGTTATAAATCTCAAGGAGATTTTCATAGAAATTTTTCTTCATTCACTATCTCTATTTACATGATTCTTGTTCTCTCTGGTCATTGCTGGTCCCACTGCCCTCAGTACCAAAATTGCTGCACCATCCATTGCTCTTAAAGTTGATTATCTGTGAGAATTATTGTGTTTGCAAATTATAACAGTTTATTAATAGGTAAATTAGAACTATTGGAAATCTAATAATTACTAACACATTAAACTGCAATGCTGTGTAATCTGTAAAATTTTGCAGTATATTATCTAAGTTAATCTTTATGAAAAATAAGTGATTGACACAACAGTTGGGTATAGTTTATCTATTTGCTTTTTCTATATTCATTTTCTTTCCTTTCTTTTTTTTCTTTTCTTTCTTTTTTTTTTTTTTTTTTAAATGAGTTCCATGTCCAGCAGGGGCTTGAACTCATGACCCTGAAATGAAGAGTCCCATGCTTCACCTACAGAGCTAGCCAGATGTCCCTGCCTTCCAGATGCCCCTACCTTCCTTTTCATGAAAAGAACTCATTCTAATTAGCGTACATAACTCCGTTAAAAGAAATAAGATCTAGCAGATCAAGAAAATACTCAAATGTACATTTTTTAGACAAACTTTAGAAGATAGAAGCAATGTATACGGGTTTTACATTAAGTCTGTCCTTAGATACTAATGATACTGTATGTCATAGAAATGAACAGCTAGAAATCTTTCCATAGATCATTTAATTGATTTCTCTGGTTTCTGAAGAAATGTTGTCTTTTTTTCTCTGCTTAGTAAAAGAAAGAAAATTAAAATTAAAAGTCCAGGAAATACAGTGTGTACAAACCTATAGTTCTTACTTTCTCCCCTATGTCCAACAGAAAGAAATTGCTTATAAATTGACCCTGGCATTTCAGAATTAACTGTTAATATTTTTACTCAGGCAAGAATATTTTAAACATTTCCTGATGCTAATTTGACCCATTTCCACTATGTTTTCTCTCTGTTTCTATGTTTCTCTAAAAGTTGAAAATTAAACTCAACTTTTTCTTGAAATCATTGATTCTCAATTGATTTTTCAGTGCAGAATAATCTACATACCAAAAGAGAAAAATGTGTTTATCCTGGTCCATATAGTACCACTAACTATTTTTACCAGTCTCTGAAAATGCTAGAGTTCTAGCAGATTGGTGTGTGTGTG
Organism: Crocuta crocuta; assembly: GCF_008692635.1. Taxonomy (NCBI): domain Eukaryota; kingdom Metazoa; phylum Chordata; class Mammalia; order Carnivora; family Hyaenidae; genus Crocuta; species Crocuta crocuta. The sequence continues at coordinate 2,345,721 of NW_027528345.1, forward strand.
TGTGTGTGTGTGTGTGTGTGTTTAGTGTGTGTGTAAATGTGATCTTAAAATTCATCACCATTGAAAAATAATAAGTAGCATCTTACTTTTTTTTTTTTACCTGTCTTTATGATGTAAGCAATTAATACCATTTTGTTTTTGCTACTTAGGAAAATGTTTACATACACTTATATATTGAACATCATAACATTAGATATTTTCTTTTCAGAATTATTTTCATGGTCTATCTTAATTTAAATTTTACATTCAACTTTAGGTCATAAGAGTTCCCAATATTATTATACATTCTCTGAAAACATGGTTTAGTATCTTTCAAAGTTGGAATTCCTATTGTGTCCCAGTTGAAGAGGTCTCTTTTTAGTGCACTGGACCATGTTGCTCTCAAGGAGTTACAGAAAGAAGTGGTTGGGTTCTGATGTCACCAAATGACTCCAGTCTAAGAGTGTAATACTTTCACCTTAATGCTCTGGCTGCCACAGTCAGATCCATTGCCACCATGATGTGTTTTACAATGCTTTTAATTAAAGTAATTAACATGTTTTCAAGTTTAATAGCATTTAAGTCTAAACAACTATTCCACCACACTGATTTTTGTACACATCTGTGTTCCCACTGAATTGTGAGCTTCTTATGGGCAACCCAACTGTGTCTCTTCTGATTCTTCTATCTGTATGCTTACATACAGAGATGGATTTGCCACAAATCTAAAGAAGCGTAAGTTGTGTTGTACAGCTCTCAAGACGCTATTCCAAGGCCCCACTGGGTGAAGCCTTACCAGTGTAGTCACATGATCCTAAGCTTTTGCAAAATTTATAAAAGCAAGATATTTTAATTATACTACTGCATAGTTTAGTGGTTTAGTTTACATTAGTGATTTTTTGTCTTCTTAAATACAACTTTCCAACTTTTAAAGATTTGGCCACAGAAAACCTAGATTTTCCCTTGCTGACACATAGGATTTAATTTACTTTTTGTTGAATGAATAAAGAAGGGAAGGGGAGGAAGATGGATGAATGTGTTATTAATCAATATATTTTAGTATTTGAAAATTAGCATTACTGGCAAAAAATGTTCCCCAAGCCACCAACAGGTAATCCTAACATACCACTTTTGTATAATGTCGATGAGTTTACAAAGCTCTTATACAAACATATCTTTAATTGAATCTTCCTACCAGCCCCTTTGCTTAAATTTGATCTTTAGTTAAATCGATCAATATTGAAATGTTTACTATTGTGCTATTTCTAGAAAAAAAGTACTGTTATGCTCAACTGTTAGAGTTAAAATCTAGAACACACCAATTGCGTGACTTGCTCATGTTCCTACAGTGTTAAGGCTGGGAGGCAGCTGATAACCCTCTGATACCACGTCTACTCATTTCCATATGACGTGGTACTTACAAATGTGTTTAAATAAACTGAAGCTTATTCTATGAACAAGAAAGCTAAAATAAAAGAGAATTGATAATGTTGCTGATACCCAAATGATGAGCATTTACTCTTCCTTTTCTTTCCTTCTTTTCTTCTTTCTTTTCTGTTTTTGATGTAGGTGGTTATTATCCAACTATCATAAAACTAAAGCTTTTTTGGAAAATCAAAACTAACCTTTACTCCACACAAGATGAAAATGTGGTTGCTGGTCAGTCACCTTGTAATAATATCTTTTACAACCTGCTTATCAGGTAAGAAATTTCCTTTGTATATTCTCCATAAATTATGTCAGTGTAATCAGTATGTGTGTATTCACCATATTAAATATGGTGCATGAAGTTAGAATTAATATTTTTGACATCTGTGTCAGATAAGTAAATTAATATATATTAAAGCTGACCCCATTTTTCTTTTTCTTTTCAATTAAAATTTCACAAGATTAAATCAATTTTATGTAGTGGTGTGCTGGTCAGTGTTTAAAATGTGGATCTTTGGGAGAGAAAAATAACCCTGCTGCGTAGCATTTGTCAATTGCTCAGGACTAAATATTACTGCTATGGCCAATCTTGACAAATTGACATAATTCAGTGTGTCATTGGAAAAGAGAAACAGTAGGTCACTATTATATAGTATTTTCATGGTAGAGTTACAGTACCCTTAAGTAACCTCAATTGTATAATAAAAGTAAAATGTAGTAAAATAATTAGAGAATAATAGGCTTATTTAAGCATTTGTTACCTTTGTTTTTAATCAATCTATTTATAAGTTAATATTCAATTTTTACTACTGGCTAGTGTTGTGAAAAGCAATTTTAAAATAATCTACAGTGTGTTCAAGGACATTAAAAACAACAAAGCGGTTTTGAAAGTGCTCCAGTTTTACGAAAAATACTGTAACTCTGTCTTTCAAATACAACTACAAAGGATTCAGAAATATTTCTTATAAGGAAAGGGCATTATATTTTTATCTAAAGCAAAACACTTTCTAACAATCAATTTTTCTAATAACTTCATCTCAGTTGCCTTAACTCAGTAAATACTTGTTCAGATGTTATTAAGTTTAATACATAGGTGGAAATTATCTTTCACTTATCAGTCCCGATTGATGGTTTTAATGATGAACCTTATAGGCCTCCTATTGTATTTTTTGTTTATTACTGAAGAAATAAAAATGCTATGTTATTTTGGGGAGTAGATTTTATTATGCTGGCTTCAGAATCCATAAAATATAATAATTCCATCAGTACTTGAGAATTTTAATGACATTGCTATAACAACAGGAATTACACACACACCCTCACACACAATTACATGCATTATTTATATACATATTATACAAATATAATAAAGTTTTGTGGTAGGGTTATTTTGTCTGTCTTATTTTTGGGAATAAAATGAAGGAATAACCTTATAAGTACTGAAAAATTCCTCCTAATTCTATTGACCACAAATTTTAATGCAACTATAAAATGTGACATGAAAGAAATAGTTGCCAACATGCGATGATACAGCAACCATAATAAGAAAGGGCCAGGAATGTAATTTCATTAACTAGTATCTCAGTTACTTGAGTATAATGTTTGAAACAACAGCTTGAAAAGCTGCTTTGAGATTAAAATTGCCTTTTCTTTTCTTTTTAGAGTTTACATGGTACAGAAGATATGGTCATGGAGGTAAGTTGATAAAAAGGTAAATTTTTAATTTTTACAGTTTAAATTTAAAAAATTTAACAATATTTATATTTGAAAGAGAGAGACAGAGAGCTGGGGAGGGGCAGAGAGATATACACAGAATCCGTAGCAGGCTCCAGGCTCTGAGCTGTCAGCACAGAGCCCGACATAGGGCTCCAAGTTACAAACCACAAGATCATGACCTGAGCTGAAGTCAGAAGCTTAACCAACTGAGCCATCCAGGTACCCCAAGGGCAAATTTCTTAAATAACTTTTTTCAAATGACCCATATTTTATCTCTACTTTAAGCTATTAGCTCTATAAACTTAAAGGCAAATAAATGTTAGATCACCTGGAGATTTTATGAGATAGTTTATCTGGTATCATAAAACAACCTGTTTGAGTACCAAAATGAATGAATGGATGCACTACAAACAAATATGCTATGAGATGATTGTAGCAGATAGAAAATATATTCTAGATGTCCTTTATTTTTTTCTAGCATGCTTTGTAACAATAATGCCATTAAGTTTTGAAGCAATATTTTAAATATTGTAAACACCTAACTTACTTTTGAAATCCTCTTGCTTTGTTGAAAGAGAGAGAACTAAAGTTAATGACATTGGAACCTTAAGATTCAGTTTAATTAGGACTCCACAGATGGTGTAGAATTTATTGTTTGTGATTTATTAAATACAGCTAGTGATTCTGCTAATTTAGATACTACTTCAGCCACTGAATATGGTATACTGGAGAAATAGAATCTAGAGTAAGACCAACTTGGATTTGCATATTCAATCTGGTCTTCACTAGTGATGTGATCTTGTACAAATTATTCAGCTTCTGTGAGCTTTGACCTGCTCATATATAAAAATCACAGGATTTTTGTGAGGTCTAAAAAAGAATGCTGGTGATAGCTTCTAGCATAGTGATCTATGTGATGGTTCTCAGTGAACACATTAAGACTAGTAGCTTATAAAAGCCACTGCATAGTGGTAGGAGAGTGAAAACTTAGAAAGAGTCACTGAACAACCAGTGCTACATCTTGCATACCAAATCAGCAATATTCATGCTAGAGAAGGTCAGAGGAACTTTCATCTGTAGGTTGCCATGAAGATTATGGGAAAGCAAAAACTTAGCATGAATTCCACCAAAGCCATTTCTGTTTCCACCTTGTGAGTTCAGGGATCACTGCATGCACACTATATACAGATCAGTAAGATACGTTTCTTGACTTCAAGAACCTTACCATATACTATGAAATAAGTAAGTAGATAGAAAATTTATAAGAAAAATATAATGTGCATTTTAAAAGATTTTCCTTGAGGCATAACGGAATATTTAATCATGGGTGTAGTACATAAGAGAATCTTGAAGTATTTCAAAAGTTAGAAATGAAACTAATTCCAAATAAAAGAAGTGGAACAACAACAACAACAAAAAATACAAAGGGAAATATGGGCTGTGTTAAGTCAGTGTTTCTCCAAGCATTTCAGAAAACCGTTGTTCTGCAGGATCTTCGTAGGAATTACATTAGAAAAGATTTCATTGTCAAATAAATTGGGAAAGGCGAGTTCATAAAAGTTCAATGGTTTATTGTTAACTTTAAGTAATGAGTATTTATACAATGTAGATAATAATTATAATACATATGTTACTTCTTTGGACTGCTGTAATAAAGTACTTCATGGGTGGCTTATAACAATAGAAATGTATGGTCTCACACTCTGGAGGCTAGAAGTCCAAAGCAAGGTGTATCAAGGCCATACTCCCTCTGCAGCCTGTAGGTGAAGGCTTCTTCCTTCCCTCTGCCAACTTTGGGTAGCTTTGAACATTCTTTGGCTCATGGCAGTATGGCTGTTCACCTCCATCTTCATATATCATCTTCCTGTGTCTCTTCACATGTTTACCTCTGTGTCTCCATTGCCCTCTTTTTTTTTTTTTTCTTTTTTAAGTTTACTTATTTATTTTAAGAGTGTGAGCAGGGGAGGAATAGAAGGAGAGAATCCCAAGCAGCTTCTGTGCTGTAAGCACAAAACCCAACATGGGACTCAATCCCATGAACTGTGAGATTATGACCTGAGCCAAAATCAAGAGTCGGTCACTTAACCAAATGAGCCACTCAGGTGCCCCTGAATTTCCCTCTTTTTACAGTTATCAGTCATATTGGACTAGGGCCCACCTAATGATCTCATTTTAATTTGATTTTACTTCTGTAATTATCCTACTTCCAAATGTGGTCACATTCTGACGTACCAGGGATTAGGACTTCAACATATCTTTTTGTGGGAGCACAATTCAACCAGCTGTATTACACTGAGAGAAAAGTATTGTGACTCTCTGAGGAGAAAAGAGTTGTAAAATATCCAGATATTCTCAAGCTTATTTGCCCACACAGCTAGTAGTTACTAAGGAAAAAAAAACTCATTTATGCTGACTGATATCAAGTTAAATTCATGACTACCAACTTAAAGTTAACGGCTGGTACTGCGCAGCAAACAAACTCCACTTCCCCAGTGAATTCATTTTCTCATTTTCCTACATCATGTCATAGTTGCTTCTCTTCAAAACTCCCAACAGCTTTTTGCCGTCCTTACTTTACTTTCTGTTACACAGAGCATGTTAGAGACCATCTGAAGAGAACTTCCACAAGTTCACCCCACCACATGTGGTTTTCCTTCTACATCTATCCTCATATACTTTGTCTTCCTGCCTGTTTTATACCTGATCTCACCATACCAAACCCCGTACCCTTGCACTTGTCCTATCCCATCTGGGTTATTGAAGTTCATTGCTCCAGTAATTGCCTGCTGTGTCTCCTCATCATCAGTGTCTCCCTCTCTACTTGATTATTGATGTCAACATACATTCTGTAGTAATTTCTCTCATTTAAATAATCATGTCTCTGTTAGTCCCATACTCTGTAGCTAATATCCCACTTTCCTATTCTTTTCAGCATTATTACTAAGCAAAAAAATGGACTGTGCTTTCTGTCTTTAATTCTCTGACCCATATTTTCCTTTGAACCTACTTTGATCAGACTTTCACACCAGCATTCTACCAAGATGCCTTGTCCATGTCACCAGTGATGTACACATTGTGAATCCAATGGTCAACGCTCAGGCTTTCTACTTTAACTGTTGGAAAACTGCTGTAGTTGCAGATATTACGTGTACACAAAACAACATCTACAGGTTGTGTTTCTTCCTCATATCTATTTCTTTTTCAAAGTAAGAGACCTTTCAGTAGTTCTCCGGTCACCTCAAAGTCCAGAGTTGGGTCACACATCTACCACCTATAGGAAGGAGTAATGTAATGGCATTAATGAGAGTCAACCTATACTTCTCAGTCATGTGAGGGAGGATTTGATCCTTGAGCATATCTGACCTTGGTCATCAGGGTAGAAGGAGAGGACTGGCGCTGGTTAGTCAAACAACAATGGCTGCTACATCACTTAGGTGAGTTGAAATTGAGGTTTGCTTTTTCACTTATGAATGGGAGAGTTCTATCCAATATACCATTTTGGATATACAATAGTTTTTAACTGTTACTTCATTGTAATCTTAATAGCCCAAGTGACTGGCTTTTAAATAAAATATATGCATTAAAACAACACATAGATACTTTTAGTTTGAAAAATAAAATGCATCAAAACGTTTTAATAATTCTAAAACCCAACTCCACCCTTCTCCACGTCTCTTAAAAATTTCTTCCCTCTTTATTTTTTAGATTGTATGAAACCAACATGTATCCTATTGAGATAAGAGAATGAATACAACTAAATTCCATATAGTGAACCTGTAATGTTCATATATTTAATTAATAACTAAATATTTGAGGGCAAATATTTATTTTAGATGCTTTCTCAGTTATGTTCTGCTTTTAATTTACTTTAATAATAAGAAAATATATATATGATACAGTTATTGCAGGATCAACATTCACCTATACTAACCTAAAATGAAAATAAATATCTCTTTAATTTCTTTGTAATTTAGTGAAAAAAAAAGATTAGAAGAGATAAAATAGCAGTACAATACTCATTCTGTAAGAATTAGAGTATAAAACAATCTATACTTTGTGCAGCAATAGGATTACCATAGAACTATAATATTCAAAGATAATATTAAGGAAAACTAAAATTCTGAAGAGAGAGCAAATAAGGAATTTCTGTTGTCTTCACAGCACTTACACCCAGATTTTCATGATATGTTTTCAATTAGATGCCCATCAATTACTTAGCATTATTTTCCTTTCATATAGCATTAGTCTATCTCTAATTATGGCTGGGATTTTATAACATTCACTGGCTTCTCATTATTTTGTGCTATCGTCACTGTTATAAGTTAAAATAGACTAGACAGATAGCCTGAGAAGGCTAAGTCATAAAAATAAGCCCACTAACTGGAGCATGCTACATAATGGGATATAGTCAGACATGAAGCAGGTGTGGGAAGATGCCCAGACAGTTAAGGGAAACAGTATAGCAGTGGTCAAGGAAGTGGCTGCTATCAAGAGAGTTGATACGCTCTTCTATGGCGAGTAAAGCCATGCAAAGGGAAATTTAGTCAACCTTTCTGCTAACCTGACCCTACTCTCTATTCTAATCATTTGGTTGCTACAAGTTCTTCAAACCAATTCGTTTACATTTTAGTTATAGTAAATTACTACAATATTATAAATTTCTCATGACCCTAATGGATTGGGGCACCCAAGTATTCAAAGCCCAAGCTCCAGACAGCCTTGTTTGCTTACCAGTGGAGAATGGTTGACAAGGAAGATAGGAGGAAAGAGCATTTATTGAGACAATTTAAATACTGCCTCATTTGGAGAACTTATCGTATTTTAAGAGACTTGTAACACTCCCCATCCCATAATCACTGTAGCATTGTAAATATTGTAAAAATCCCCGTGTTAGACTGTTCAAAAATTTTTGCCATTGCTTTTTTTCTAATAGTTTTACCCCCTGAGATTCATCTTATACTTATGTAAAATTATGTTTTTATAACTAACAGATTGAGATGACATATTACAGAATGAGAAACAGAATTTGTTTCAAAATAGATATAAAGTGAATAAAAATTCTGTAAAGTACAAATCATAATTATACTTTCAAATTTCAAAAATAGAATAGCAAGATTATAGTGGACCATCTCCACATAATGAGATGTGAGGTAATCCCAGTTTAGAGAATACAATTGATTATGTTAGTGATGGAACTGAGAATGGTACTGGAAAAAGCAGTAGTTTTTGCCTGTCATTCACATTTGTAAATTTGACAACAAATAATCCTTTATGAGTTTATTCTTATTAATCTTCACAATCAAATTTAAGAAATGAACTTATGGGGTGCTGGGTGGTTCAGCTGGTTGAGTGTCAAACTCTTGATTTTGGATCAGGTCATGATCCCAAGGGTCATGTAGGATCGAGTGCCACTTCAGGCTCAGCACTGAACATGGAACCTGCTTAATATTCTCTTGCTCTCTCTTTCCCCTCTGCCCCTTTCTCATACTTCCACTCTCTAAACAAACAAACAAACAAATATTTTAAAGCAAAGAACTTACTTCTGCAAAAGACTAACATATGGTAGAAAACTGGTAATTTTCCATTAAGAGCAAAGCAAAAGAAAGTGTGATATGAAATGCTTTTAGTTAGCTTGAGAAGTCATCTATAATTTTGTGCTTCTATTTAGAAGAATCTACCCAGTAAGGAAAAGGGCACATATTTAAAAGCTAATCCTCTTTTTCTGAAACATAATACTTATTTCTTGTCTTGGGTGTCCTATAACCTCATAATACATCCAAAGCACCATCATTTATCATCTAATTACTTCCATGGCTGTAGAAAAAAACAGTATGATGGCCATATTTTCTTTTGGCTAAGACTGTGATGCTTGCATTAATGAATCCTTTCATGAGCCTTGTATCCTCCCAGAAATTTCTTTTCCCTTGACCTCTGTGTCCTAGTAGAGTGAACAGAATGATGAGCTCAGATACTCTACAAAGGGGTTGTGGGAATAACACTCAGAAGTTCACCACATGCCTGTGCCATTAAAAGCTTGTTTTCAGTAATTTATCTTTCAAGGACCCAAATATGTTCCCCAAATAAAATACATAAAGTAATTGCTAAACTGTCTAATGGAATATATTGTATTATTATTTGTGTTCTGAACATTTTACAAAAGCAAGGAACCTATATTTATAAAATAATACTTCACCAGGAATACTACTGTGATGTGAAGTGTGTCCTATTCTGCTTTTGACCTAAGGAATGAGACAAGGAAACTATCTTAAATGCAATCTTTTCTCAGTGTGAAAAATAAATCCAATATTTTGGTGGAAATTAGCTTCATATTTTTGTCTTCTGAATGTTTTGTTTTCTGTTCCTATAAAGGCCAGATGGATGTCGAGTATGAAGTATACATATAATTTATGAAGAGTACTTACCTTCGAGAAACAAAAATAGCATGGGGTACTAATAATAAGTACCAGTTTGTCATATAAATTTCAACCCACTTCACCCAAAAAGTGTTTAATCTTTACAAACACCCTTTGAGGTACTGCCTCGCAATAGATATAATCTCATTGTTGTAAGTATGTGACATTTGATTATTTTTCATGGAAATTTTCATTGCTGGTATCTTTTCTGGAAAAAAAAGTTATTTTTTAATGCATATGATCAAGATGAAGAAACAGCTTGAAACATCCTCGGTTTTCTAAAAGCTGACCAACTTTTATCTCAAAAGCATATGCCTTAAAATCAAAAGACACACTATCAAATGAAATACTTAAGATTATTCATGTAATTAAAATACTCAAGTCTACCAATATAATTTCAACCTTCACATAGATATACGCTTATGTCTTTGTTGAATTGGACGGTACCATACAGCACTTTATTTTTTTTTTTTTTAATTTTTAATGTTTAATTTTGAGAGACAGAGAGAGACAGAGCATGAGTTGGGTAGGGGCAGAGAAAGAGGGAGACACAGAATCTGAAGCAGGCTCTAGGCTCTGAGCTGTCAGCACAGAGCCCCATGCAGGGCTTGAACTCACGAACTGTGAGATCATTGCCTGAGCCAAATTTGGACACTTAACTGACTGAGCCACCCAGGCACCCGCACACCATACAGTACTTTAAATAATTTAAAGCCAATTTAGAATGAACATAACTACTTCAGAGTTATAAAAGTAGTTGTTTCAAGGAAGCTAATGAGATTATAAATTGAGAAATGTGATTATTACAGTCTCTCTCATGGCACTGCCAGAGAGCACTAGAGAAACAGATGTTAGACGGCCAGGACTGGCTATCTCTACATCAAAATACAGTAATGTTAAAGAGGATTTAACTATTACAAACCTGTACCTGTTGAGGTGAGGACAAGTTTTGTGACATAGTGTGCAATCACTAATATATCCCTCTTACTAAATACTACAAGGATTTAGTTAGTTGCAAGTCTCTCCAGTTTGCTGCTTGTGGAATACAAGTTGAAGAAAATCTAAAGGAAAACCCCTAACCTTGAAGACCTGAGATTCTCTTAAGAGTATCTTTGACAGAAAACATTTTAAAATTTTTAAATAAAATTCAGGTTGTCTTTTTTTTTTTCTTTAATAAATCTTGCCTTTTGTGTTCCGTCTAAAAATCCATTGCCATACCCAAAATCAGATACTGAACTAAGGACAACTAATACCTATAGTTCATTAAAGGCCTCCCAGATAATTATCTGAAATTGTTATGCTACCACTGAAGTAGCAAATGGAAACTCAAGGTTCAATCCAGTGCGGATCAGTGATCTTCTGTTTAAATTATATGCATAATTGCATAAAACATCCATTTCTCCTTAAATTTAATGATCTTATGCATTGGGAGTAACAGTAATGACATAAACATCAGGATCGTTATATAAATACAATGTATTTAGAAGACATTTCTGAGCTTTAAACTCCTATAAATAATATTTACTTTTACTCTCTACATATCTAGTCTACTTAAATTTTTAAAAAATTGTTTGAAAAATTCACACTAAAATGTCATTGATCGATGATAGAGTTAAAATAGTAGTCATCTTGCCTTCAAGATGAGAACCTAAAATACTGATAAAATTGCACTTCTCTGCTTGTCATTTTAAGCATTTTCATGTGAATTAGGAAGAAACAAAGCATCTCCAGATCAGCAGGTGTTACTAAATTGTTCCAATCAGAAAAGCTGTGCAACTGGGAGAGACTCAAGGAAGCGCTTATAACGTTGTCCAAGTGGGAAGAAAAATGGCATATGATTTTTATCATGGATAAACACAAGGCCATTTCTTTCAGAGATTGAAAAATCTAGAGCCTACGTCCAAATGAAAGTCTCTAGTTATCACAGATTTGGAATTTACTCCTCATTTCCCCTGGTGTGCAGTTATATCTCAAAAGGCCAGGAAATACCGGGCATCATCAGGAAAATTAGTCAAAGTGCAGCAGAAAACATTATGTGCATTTCTGGCTTTTATAACTTCAAGAAGGATATGGAACTACACACTGCTCACAGCAGCACGTTCATGGTCATTAGCAGAGGGCTTCTGTGAATACCGCACATTTCTGATCTTATTTATGGTTGTATTAGGCCTGTGGGCCCTTAGGACATATGCCCCTCCTCCTTCCTTTCTTTTTAAAATGTTGACTCCATGTAAACCAAATAGCTTGCATAAAACCACAGTTTGGAGAAGTGCATTGATGAAACTCAATCTCAGTTCCTCTGGTTCCTCTGATTCAGATCCAGCAATTTGTTCTCGGAAATAGAATGGTGATATGGAATGTAACTGAGGTCTGTAAATTCTCGAATGGAAATTTCAGTGATTCCAACTAAAAATGAGTCATCTCCTTTTAAAATCTTTCAGGCAAGTTTAGAAAAATTACTGTTTCCTACTAGGAGAAACTAACTTGAGGATTTTGTTAATCAGCTACGTGTACACACATAGGTATTGCTACGACACTAATGACACTAGAACAAGAGGGAATAAAATGCCTCTTGCTGTTAGAAATTTCTTGAGTTGATATACAAATACATACATATGCATGTACGTATGATGATACATGCATAAGATACACATAGGATGTATAAATTAAATTTTGAAAGGATTGGCAAATTCCCGAGAACGTTGGCAAAATCATTTATTCAGTGCTGACTGTGAGCCAGGTACACTGCTGTCTTACGTGGATTGTCTCAAAATAATTCTCTCAGTGTCTTAATGGGATAGATTTTATTATCCTGATTTTATGAAGGGTGATATTGAGGCTTGTAGAGTTTAAATAATTTTTCCATAGACATTGTAAACACTACTGAGAGAGGATTTAAATAATATAATAATAAAACTACTCATTAAGGGAAGCTGGAACAAAACTCTCATTTTCAAGGTTGTTGTTAGAGGAGACAAAAATGTCTCCGTGTTGTTCACCTTACGCTCTCTCTTAAAATATAAATTGGGGTGGGTAAATCATAACTTTGCTCTAGCAGAGACATTTTAATGATCTTATGTAAGAATATCCTCCTTCCTAGCCATACACACTAGTATTAATTCACGTAGGGCATATGGCACTTAGTTCTTCTCTATAAATGCTGCGATATTGATGTCATATGAGTAATTCTCTTCTCCTCTTCCTGCTGTGAAGCATCACTCTTCCCTTCCAGACAAACAGCTGCTTCCCAACATGGGTGCGCTTGTGATGAATTCTAAGCCAGTTGGTCAGACCCCATGTCTATGTAATTTGTTCACTGACTGTTCTAGATGTTCCTGTGTACAGGTATTGGTCACATGTTTAGAGAAAAAAAATAAAGAACTGACTCAGGGAAGAGACTTCCCCAGAGCGTCTAGAAATTCATCCATTCTCTTATTAAAAAATCATTCAGCAGCTATTGTACTCCAGACTGCTTGACCACTAGCTGGGAGATTATGGACACAGCCACCTGTTCCAAGCATTTGCAGTCTTGTGGAGCAGACAGTTGTATCAAGAATCACAGAAGGTGTGTTAGGTACCATAAGCTGTGTGAGGAGTTATGAGAACACAAATGAGGACCAACTGAAGCTAGGGGGATTGAGAGGTGGCTTCCTAGAGGAACTGATTACAGTTGCATCATAAAGGACCTTTTCAGCACTGATAGGAGATGCTGATTCCAGAAAGGGGCAAAAACATGTTGCAAAAGCTCAGAGGCATGAAAGCGTGACTCTTGAGGGGCTATAAGTAGTTAAGCATGACAACACTGGGTGCTTTGGGAGATATAATGAGAGATGGGCAGAAAAAACTGTGAATCAAGCAGCTGTTTTCCTCAGGATTATGAAGACAATATCTTCATTTCAAATGGAAGTGGAGATTCTGTGTTACTGGCATCTTTGGCAAGATCTTTTTAAACATATCCAAATTTTCTATCATTTATAACAGCACAATGTAACATAATTTTATTTTTCTTGTAGTTTCGGAGGAGGACAAAGGATTTGGACCAATTTTTGAAGAGCAGCCAATCAATACCATTTATCCAGAGGAATCTCCAGAAGGAAAAGTTTCACTAAACTGTAGAGCACGAGCCAGCCCTTTCCCAGTTTACAAGTAATGTACCTCACTGCTCTTTTCACAATGGTGTGTCAGACTAGATTACAGATTAGCATCTGTGATCATATAATGATAGAAAAAGTTATAATGTAAGGCTGTTAACAAAATACAGGGTTTTTAACAAAAATATTGGCATACAAGTTATCAAAATAGCATTGTTTAATGCCCAGATAGTAAGTTTCCTTAAATATATGTAAATAATCCACTTAGCTGTTTTCTGCACAGATAATGCTAATGCCTTTTGATATTATCCACTTAAGAACTGTCTAATGGTAATCAGGTTATAAGAGAATCATGCACAATTTAAATATACACATTTGAGGACAAAATGTTCTTGTATGCATTAACCTGGGTAATTTATATTTACATATTATAGATGATATCCCTATATCAAGTACATTTGGAGAGCTTGCATTTATAATCCTGAAGGCACCACTTTTTTTCAGTGGTCTCAAATCTATATTCCAGACAATACAGCAAATTTCTTAAATATCCCTGCCTATTAGACAATTCATATAAATATATCTCCTTCTGTTTCTCTGGGGTACATATTTATCTTACAAAAAATAACAATGGGTTTTTCTGCTTCAGATGGTTCAGAAAGTATACTAACAATTCCTAGCCTGATACAAAGAATTATTTAAAAAATCAACCAAACAGCAATGGATTTGAATTTCACCTGTGGAAATGGTTCCATGAAGACAAAGCAAGTGATTGATGGGGAAATTGGGACTTTAGTGTGTTAATGTCAGTTAATTTAATTGAAGGTTGTCACTCAAAAAGATTGATTTTCATAGTATTTTTTTCGTGGTAGAAAAACAACTTTCTATTGTTATGAAAAGTTGCTATCAAATTTAATTCTAATTGAATATATTTTCTCTTGAGTTCAAGAGACTCTCTTAAGTTTCTGGACTAAATTACAAAATTATTCTTAAAATAAATAATGAATTTATATACAAAATCATCATCCCTTTTAAATTATTTTTATTGTTTCAATTTCATGCATGAGAGTACAAAACAAATAGACATTTTATAAATTTTTTTAAAATATTTTTTATTTATTTCTAGGAGAGAGAGACAGACAGCGTGAGCAGGGGTGGGTCAGAGAGAGAGGGAGACACAGAATCTGAAACAGGCTCCAGGCTCTGAGCTGGCAGTCAGCACAGAGCCCAACGTGGGGCTCGAACCCACGAACCGCGAGATCATGACCTAAGCAAAAGTCGGACGCTTAACCGACTAAGCCACCCAGGCGCCCCGATTTTATAAATTTTTAAAAATGTTTTATTTATTTCTGAGAGAGAGACAGACAGACAGACAGACAGACAGACAGAGAGACAGAGTAAACAGGGGAGGGTCAGAGAGAGAGGGAGACACAGAATCTGAAACAGGCTCCAGGCTCTGAGCTGGCAGCACAGGGCCCGACATGGGACTTGAACCCACGAACTGTGAGATCATGACCTGAGCTGAAGTCGAATGCTTAACCGACTGAGCCACCGAGGCGCCCCTAGACAGTTTATAAATTGTAAGTAACATATTTGGTCTGAAAATATTTGATGAGCTAGACTTGTTTCTACCCTTAAGCCATACATGATGGGAGTTTATATATTACTTACTTATGGACATGGATTTGTACAACTAGTAGGGACTGTAGAGGAGATCTAATCCAGGCAAATAATTTTATAGGAAAGGAAGCTGAATCTTGAATACATAAACTGGCTTGCTTCATAGTTAGTAATCACAGATCCAGCACTAAAACATGGGTTTTATGGCTTTCAAAGAAACATATAATTTTTCTGTATGTATCTATATAGATAGGTTGATAACATCTCCAAAGCTATTTCGGTGATCTCAAAAGCTATTTCAGTGATGCTTATTTTGTGACACTTTGTCCTTGACATTCATACATGGAAACTTAGCAGATAGGTCTGTAGGCTGGAATGGAGGCACCATAACAGAAGAGATTCTTCTTAGATAGTGTTGTAGAAATGGGTGTTTCTCCCTGTGCCCAACCTCTTCCCAACCCCACAGACACAGTGGGGAACAAAACTGCATAACTGCAATTTAATACACATTGATTAGCAACTCTGTTTTTCCTCTTTTCTCCTGTCTCTGGCAACCACCATTCTATTCTTTGCTTCTATAGTTTGACTTTTTTAGATACCTTATATCAGTAGATCTCATATTAAGTGTTCTTATCAAAATGTAAAGTGTAAAAATAGGGGATAAAGCTTTGCTTGACAAATATATCACTAACTCCTTTCCATAGATTGTACCAGCACTGAAGTCCCTAGGACGAGTGGCCTCCTGACTCTGCACATTAATATAGAGAGCTGAAAGGAGAAGTGGATGCTTAATAATGTTATGAAGGCAGTCTACATTTGACAACAAGAAAGAAAGAGAGAAAGAAGGAAAAGGAGGAAGGAAGGAAGAAAGGAGGAAAGGGAAAGAAAGAAATAATTCACCTTATGATGCAGCTTGTCTGATGGAAAAGAACATTTGAAGTTTTAAACATTTACTTAATATTCAGAGTGGGCCATACTAGCCTTGGTCATCATGCAATGTATCATTCACACAGTAGTTTTATATTTATGGCAGATTCCATGATAATTTCCTATTCCTGGAAACACCCTGAAGGTACAACAGTGAACTTTACCATCTACTTATCAGCCTTGAAACTTTTATCTCCTTGTTTTAACCCCCAACATAATAAGAACGCTAATAAAATTGCATTTAAAACTGTTTGAAAGGAGTTACTAGAATGGTGTATATCCTTGAAAGTAAAATAAACCAGTGAACTTACCCAAACACAGAAAAACTTATTCAGTATATGACCTAAAAGGCAGGATCAAATCCACTGGAAAAGAGGTAATGCAATAAGCAAAACTTTGGAGTGAACATAGGGGAAAAACAAAATAACAATTGAAATTGCTCAACCAGGAAACCCATTGCCTTGGCAAGTGCTTAGCAACCTGACAATGGATTGTTCAAGTAGGGCCAACATTGCCATCAAATGGGGGAAAGGAAGATTTATTCATTGGGTTGGAATTTGGTAGGCTTTCAGAATGTAAAAGCATCGATTTTGGGGTTTGCTTTTAAATTACCTCCTATATTATAAAAGTTAAAACTAAAAATGTTCTAGTAATTTGATTTAATAAAAGGTATTCTAAAATAATTAAGCTTTTTTAGTAAGATTCTGACCCTCATCAGAAGTGTGCAAGGCAATGAGCCATGAGGCCCAGCCCATTATCTGACCATGGCTCTTCCCTCTGACATTGCTGAAGACATGAACCTTGATACAGAATGAGTATGTGTATTACACAGATGGTCATCTTAATTGAAAACGATTTTCTACATTTATTATTCTCATCATCTCACTGAGAAAGTTAGATTCTTGTTGTTACTCAGTTTATTAATAACACAATCCCATTAATACATCTGCAGTAGTTTATTGGTGGCTTGGAAACAAAAGATCCAATTGATTTTTACAATTTTCAAGTTGTGTGATTGACCTCTAGTGGTCAGAATGTGACATATACTGAGAAGAACCCTGACTTCACTTAGTTTTATTGAAAAATTATTTTGATATATAGAATTAGATATTGATATTTTATATGTTATTTTTACTAGAGTAATGCCTTACATATTTTGCAACACATGGATATGCATGAATCTAACTAGTACATAGATGGTTATCATTTATAATCTATGTTTATTGGCTAAGAAACTGATTCATGGAGCAAAATTTGATGAAATGTATGTCTCTACAGATGCCTCATTAATAAAGAGAAGATATTTCATGCACTTGAATATTTGCCTTTCTGTGCCTGAATGAAATTATCAATCATGAGCCCAGAGACACGGAATTATAGGGTGTGAAGAAATACCACACCAAGTGATCTACTTCATCATCTGATTCCACATGGAGCCATACCCATATTGTTTTAGAAGGACATTAGCCCAGTATGCTGTCTGCAGGCCTCATGACCTTTGATACAACATTTGTTTTTCTTTCTCATAGATGGAGAATGAATAATGGGGACATTGATCTGACAAGTGACCGGTACAGTATGGTAGGAGGAAACCTGGTTATCAACAACCCCGACAAGCAGAAAGATGCTGGAATATATTACTGTTTGGCATCAAATAACTATGGGATGGTCAGAAGCACTGAAGCAACCCTGAGCTTTGGATGTAAGTAACTGTAATTTTAACAAGGTAAAGTGTATTCAGGTGAAGTAAAAATTAGATGTCATCCTAAGAGTTCAATAAGAAAAATCAGGATGAAAAGAAAATGAGAGAAAAGATCCATACATAAAGTAGGTCTTATATGATCACAGTTAAGACTGCATGGAGAGGGGCACCTGGATGGTTCAGTTGGTTAAGTGTTTGCTTTAGGCTCAGGTCATGATTTCACAATTCTTGGGTTTGAGCCCTGTGTTGGGCTCTATGCTGACAGCTCAGAGCCTAGAGCCTGTTTCAGATTCTGTGTCTCGTCCTCTCTCTGCCTCTCCCCCACTCACTATGTCTCTCTCTCCAAAATAAACATAAAAATATTTTTAAAAAGACTGTGGAGAAAAAATTTCAAGAGAGAAAAGCATCATGAAACTAAGGCCATGTTCTGAGGGATCCTGAAAAACTTTCTAAAAAGTAGCATCAGTGGAAGTGCCAAGCCATATGTTCTCAGTGGGGGTTCTTGGGATCAGCAACCATCTTCAATATTGTAACATAATACTTTGTGTTCTCTAAAGCTCAACTCTACCTGATACAATCTTATTTCTTAGTATTTAATTTACTTATTAGGAATACATTACATGAAACTAATTAAATTATTTTAAATTTAAGTTAAAACTTTCCCTTGTGGAGGCAGTTATGAAAAAATGTTTTCAGGAACCTTGTGCTAAACTTAAAGATAGAAAGAAGCTATTCTAGAAGAAAATTGCACATTGAAAGACGGGTTGGACTAGATGATCTCCAGTATGTGATTTTATGAGTCAGCACTTAAATCTTTTGCAAAATGGGTGAAAATTATGTTTTTAAATTAAAAACATGTTAATGTTTATGTATTTTTGAGATAGAGACAGAGCATGAGTGGGAGAGAGGCAGAGAGATGGAGAAGGATTCTCTGGTTCCAGGCTCTGAGCTCTCAGCATTGGAGCCCTGCTTGAACTCATAAAACTTGAGATCATGACCTGAGCCAAAGTCAGACACTTAACCAACTGAGCCACCATGTACTCTGAAAATTATATTTCAAGAGGACCTATGTGGCATTGATTACCAGGAGGGAGTGAGCAATCAGCTACATTATTGTGGTCACTGTGGAGGCCTTGCACTGAAGAAAAACTGACTTAAATATTTTTAAAGGAAAGTTGAGTCAAAGGGAAGAAACATTCTACTTTCTTTAAAAATGGAATGAGAGCAAGTAAAACCAATTTCAAGGTTGGGAGGAAGCATTTAAATGATGGCTTCACATGCAGAGGTTATAGTGACATTGTTATCGTTGTTGAAATGTCAACTAAGTATTTGAGTGTAAGGAGACATTCAAGTGAGGCATCAGGATGAGAGATGTAGATGTGAAGGGCTCTCTGCAAAAAGGTAACAATTAGAATGATGACTTTTCTGAGATGTAAATATATTGAGAGAGGTAAACATTTGATTTTATAATTTAGTACTGCTCACAAACAGGAAGTAGGAGATGAGGCAGGGCTGAAACAGAATGAGCATGAGTAAAACAAATAAAGAACAGAGTATCATGATAGGCACTTGGGCTCCCCTCAGTCGGTTAAGGGTCCAGCTTCAGCTCATGTCATGATTTCACAGTCTGTGGGTTTGAGCCCCTATCAGGCTCTGTGCCGACAACTCAGAACCTGGAGCCTACTTCGGATTCTGTGTCTCCCTCTCTCTCTGTCCCTCCCCACTCATGCTCTGTCTCTCTCTGTCTCTCAAAAATGAAGTAATGTTAAAAGTTAAAAAAAAAATAGAATATCATGAAACCAAGCAAAATGTGAATTCTATGTAACAGAAAAGAATGAAGGACATGAGACTAAGGAAAACTCAGAATTTGAAAAGGAGAAAAAGTTGGTGACTAGGATCCTGCCTTTCCTCTTGCAGTCCTCTCCTCAGGAAGAGAAATAGACTTTTCATAGAAGTTTGTGCCCCCAAGTCACTCCTAATGTTACTTATTTGGTAGAGTCCTGGTTTTGCCTTAGACGATTGTATTTCCAGGTAGAAATTACTTACTGAGATTGAAATTACCTACAAGATTCTACCCAAATTTGAAGGAAAGTTTGAGGATATTTGTAATCCTCAGGGTTGTCAGCATGTGTACGTAGGCTGCTACCAATATCCAGTTGCTGGAGTTCACCACAGAAGTCTTAAAAGAGTGTATGCAAATGCCAGTGTGTAAAAACAGAATTGACTTGCATAGGCTCCACCAAAGCTACTGAGAAGAATTATATCCAAAAGTGAGTTAGTAGGTGAAAGATATACTTTAATGAAAATCTCTATTGACTGGAGAGTGAATATTTTCCTTTTTGCTTCCATAATTAGATCTTGACCCTTTCCTACCTGAGGAGCGTCCTGAGGTCAGAGTGAAAGAAGGGAAGGGGATGGTGCTTCTCTGCGATCCTCCATATCATTTTCCAGGTAAACAAAGTTCCTCTGTGACTGTAAGCATCTGTGCAATGAATGCATAAATTTTAATTTTCTTAACAATAATGGTACATTTATGATTAAATAAGACTCAATATTTGCCTAACCTTGTAATGCATCACTTAATAATGGTTATAGACACTTCCCAGGTTCTTTAGTCACTTGGCCCTAAGTGCAAAAGTCTGTGATAATTTTGGTTTATAAAGAACATATATGTTAGACTGTGCCCTTATTAATAACATTCTTGTTACATAGGAAAAAACATGATAGAGTTTTTACAAATTATTTTAAAAATAGAATAGTGCAGGGGTGCCTGGGTGGCTCAGTCGGTTAAGCGTCCATCTTCAGCTCAGGTCATGATCTCACGGCTCGTGGGTTCGAGCCCCACATTGGGCTCTGTGCTGACAGCTAGCTCAAAGCCTGGAGCCTGCTTCTGATTCTGTGTCTCCCTCTCTCTCTCTGCCCCTCCCCTGCTCACGCTGTTTCTCTCTCTCTCAGACATAAAACATTAAAAAAAAAAAAATAGAACAGTGCCAAGAAGTGATATAGAGTCAGTCATTTCATTAAAAATATTACATCTACAATATACTGTGAATTATACAAATGCTAGAAAAGGACAAAGATATAATAAATTACCAATCTCTTTAGGACATCTATCTGAAAGAATAACCATCCAATTTAGAAAAGGGTTAAATTAAGTGTCATCTGTAATAAGATTCAGCCTTTGAATAAAGTTTTCTGTAATTTGATATGACTAAAATAAAAGCCACCAAAGTGCTAGTTAAAAGCTGAACACTTTATATACTTTCATTAATTTTCACTTGTTTTATTTATAAAATATCTTCTTGAAATAATATATAAATACTACTTTTAACAATAAAAAACAATGTTTTATATTCTAAAATCATGTCATAAATTTGTCTTTAAAGACTTTCATAGAGAATATATTCCATTCCAACTATATGTATATAAAATCTGATTGTTTATATATCAAATGTCAGTAATTTTCTAATAAAGGAGGAGAAAGGCTATTAAATGAAAAACATAGGAGGAACATAGAATTCAAAATTATGTAACAATCTTTCTATGAGAGAATAGTCTTTCTCTATGAAGAACTGCTAAAACTATGGGGGAACAAATCCCCTCCTCTCCATAGCATTTCCCACAAACAAAGTAAATGATCATAAATAGCCAATGACTACATTTGACTACATTCAGCACTGGATGGGCTTCATTTAATCACTCATTCATTCAACAAATCTCCTGTGAGTACTTACTATACAATTACACGTGCCAGGCACCGTTTATGCCACAAGAATACCTTTCTGAGTGAAACAGGAAATTCCACCTGCCCTCAGAGATTCGGTACTGGAAGAGACAGCCAACAGGCAAGAGCCATAGGCAATAGGTATAGTTTTTCCAAGATTCCATTTGAACTACATTGCTACCTAGATATTGGTAGGTAAGCACCAGGGAGGAAAATTAATACAGGGAAGGGAAAGAGGAAGTGTTAAAGGGATAGCTGAACTTTTATAAGGAATATTGCTGTGAAGGTAACTTTGAATAAAGCCCTGAAGGAAATGAAGAAGCTAACAGTGCAGATGTCTGAGGTAAGAGCATGCCAGGTGGAAGCAACAGCAGGAGCTAGGGGTGAGATGGGACTATGGAGGGGGGCCAAGGAAGTCAAGGTGGCTGATAGAGTGAATGAGGTAGAAGGTAGTAAGAAATGAAATTAGGGAGATACAAGAGCTAGATCACATAGGACCTTATAATTCATAGTGATTACCCTGGCTTTAACTAGAGTGAGATTTACATTGGAGGGCTTGGGCCAGAGGAGTCACATGACATTGCTTAAGCTATGGAAAGATGAGTCAGGCTGTTGTTTTAAGAAAAGACTTAAAGGAAATTCATTTCTAAATCTGTTATTCAAAATAGGAGTACAAAAGAAAAAAGATATAAAGGTACAGTCTGGTTAGCAATCTTCATTTTATTTTTAGAATGCAGTAGGGGAGATGGGTCATGAATTTTGGAATTAACAGACCTAGATTAATACAGGGTCTGATTCTACTTATGAGTCATGAAATTCTAAGCAAAACATTTAACCTCTCTGAGTT
The DNA here is from genome assembly GCF_008692635.1 of Crocuta crocuta. Taxonomy (NCBI): domain Eukaryota; kingdom Metazoa; phylum Chordata; class Mammalia; order Carnivora; family Hyaenidae; genus Crocuta; species Crocuta crocuta. The sequence continues at coordinate 2,368,168 of NW_027528345.1, forward strand.
TGATTTATTCGATCAGTGAAATAGAAGTAAGAACATTAATAGTCCATAAAATAAGTGAGAGAGATATCATTGCTTAGCACCATGCCTTTATTCACTCAAAAAAAAAAAAAAAAAAAAAAAAAAAAAAAAAAAAAAAAA